>NC_084827.1:66878351-67181381 GCF_033115175.1 Lepus europaeus
CCCATACGCAGCCGGTAGTGGGAGGGTAAACGTGGGTTCATACCCAAATCTGTAACTCCAGTCCGCTACTGCATGGGCCATTGCCGATTCCTTCTCTTGCTTATCTGGAAGTTTCCAGACAGTGAGAAACTTGTCTCCAGCATCTGCCATACATCGACTTAATTGTCCGACTCTAGCACGCATGCCTAGAGGTGTCACAATTACTAACACAGACCCCACACGGACAACTTTGTGCACCTGCTACCGTGCCTTTTGTGCTACATCCGAGGTTTCTTAGGGAAGCACCTCCACCCCGCCTCTGCCCTCTGCACTGACACCATCAGATTCTTCTCTCACACTCTGCATTCCATTCTGGAATCCCTGATCTGCTCCATGATTTTCTAAATTTGCACACATCAATGCTTGCTCTTTGGTGAAGTTCCATAGGTTTTGGCAAATGCAGAATGCCAGGCATCCACACCACAGTATCGCGAGGAACATTTATTTCACTGCCCTAAAAATCCTTGACCTATTCACCACTCTACAACTACTGGGATGTTTTTATAAGGATTAATTTTGTTATTTAATTGGAGACGGAGGAAAGGGGGTGGGGAGAAGGAAAGGGAGCAAACTCTACCCAGCAGTTCACTCCCCTCGATGCCTGCAATGATCAGGCAGCCAGCCAGGTCTCCCACACAGATGGCAGCTCCCAACCATTGAAGCCATCACCTGCTTTCTCCCGTGCTGCACATCAGCAGGAAGTGGGAATTGGAAGTGGAGCTGAAACTTGAACCCAGGAATTCTGATATGGGATTCAGGTGTCCCAAGTAGCGTCTTTTATTAAAGATTGATTAATTTATTTAAAAGGTAGAGTGACACATAGAGAGGAAGAGATAGAGATAGAAAGAGATTTTCCATCCACTGATTCCTAAATTCCAGCAAGAGCCAGGCCTGGCCTAGGCTGAAGCCAGAAGCCAGGAACTCCATCCTGGTCTCCTGTATGGGTGCAGGGACCCAAGGACCTGGGCCATCTTCCACTGCCTTCCCAAGTACATTAGCAGGGAACTAGATTGGAAGTAGAGCAGCCAGGACTCCGAGAACTGCTCATATGGGATGCTAGCATTGCAGTTGGCGGCTTTACCCACAATACAACTTTCCCTTCCGCCCCCAAGTGATGTCTTAACCATTGCGCCAAATGCCAGTTCACCCCACTCTGATCTTATTATTGTTTGCTAAAGACATGCTTCCGTACATGCACCAAGAGGCAGAGACAAAAATGTTTACGGAAGCAAAGAACTAGGACTAGCCCAAATGCCCATCGACAGAGGACATAATAAGCTGAGAGTTGTTCTAACAATGACATCACATCCGGTTGTGCACATGACTCAAGCCCAGTGAGCTGCAACACAGATGACTCAGAAAGCAGTGCTCAGTGACAGAACTGGTTCCATAGCCCACACTGTATCAGGTCTATGGCCCTCAGATACAAGCAAAAGTAAGCAACAGAATGAAATCATCTTTGAAAAGGCAAAGGAATATTTTAAACAAACCACAAAATTCAGGAGAGTGATGAGTCTGGACAGAGGCAGGAGAATGGGTGGAGGAGGCACATGTAAATGACAGCAAATTGGCACAGCTCTTCTGGTTTCAGGAAGCAGCTCACGGGTGTTTATCTGCAATTGTGATTTAAACTTAGTCAGCAGTAAATGTGCATGCAGAGGTAAAAACGTATCTTGCACATGGCAATTAAATATTATTTTAAGATGTATTTCATTATTTGAAAGGCAGAGTGACAGAGAGGAGGAGGAGGAGGAGGAGGAGGAGGAGAGAGAGAGAGAGAGAGAGAAAGAGAATCTGCTTGTTCACTCTGCAATGCCTATAACAGCCAGGGCTGGGCCAAACAGAAGCCAGGAGCCAGGAGCCAGGAGCTCCATCTGGATCTCCCACATGGGTGCAGGAGCCCAAGCACTTGGGCCGTCATCTGCTGCCTTCCCAGGCCTTTAGCAGGTTGCTGGATCAGAAGCAGAGGAGTTGAGACTCTAACTGACACTCAGATATGGGAAGCCAGTGTCGCCAGGGAAAGTTTAACTCATTGTGCCACATGCTGGCCCCATATTAAATAATGTACATTGGTGTAATAATGCCCTATTTATGGGACTGCTGTGAGGATTCCGTATGCGCATAGTTAATGTCCACCAGTGACAAGCACCATGTTTGTATTATGGCCTCAGCTCTGTGTTTGGGGTGCTTCCCTGTGATTCATGTCCTAGATTGAGCCTTCCTTGTAGGTCCTCACCAGCAAAGCATTGTCCACGAGTCTTCAGCATCAAGTTCTCAAATTCAGACATGGGGAGCTGGATGCTGGATGCAGGCTCATAGGTTGTTGCATTGCCCTTGGTTTTGCCCTTCAGGAAAAGGAGGCTGAGGGGAGTGATTCACTTTGATATCACTCAACATTTTTGTCAAGTTGTCAGGCTCAGGTCACATCTTCCAGCCCTGAGCCCAAAGACAAATCCTCAGGGAAGAAAAGTCTCCCAGTGGCTTAGTCTATGGCAGACTTGGCAGAGGAAGTGGGGAGGAATGGGAGGAGCGATCCAGGTTGGAGCAACATCCTCCTGCAAGTTCAGGGTCTCCTCTGCCTGTGTGGTGACAGCCAGAGGCGGATGAACCTGCAGCAGGTTACCAGCGACCAGCCCGCGGCTTGCAGTTAACATAGTACCAAGACATGGCCACACGATGGCGCCAGAAGCCAGTATTTGGAAATTCCCCAACTCCCAACCTACTCTGAGTCCCTCACTTCCCTCCTAGAGAAAGGAAATTTTACACAAATTCTGAGCTGCCTCCATGCATGTGGCTAACAACCGGGGGAAAAAAAAACTAGTGAGCAAGTTCTTGAAGTAGTTGCAGAAGAAACAGATGATCTAGACCAGCACTGTCCAACAGAAACCCAAGCCCTGAATTCTGGTGAGTATGTAAGTTTTCTAGTAACCGTGTTAGAATAACAAGAAAATTAATTTTAACAGTATATGTTATTTAACCCAACATGTGATCAACATAAAAAATATGAGGGGCTGGCACTGTGGTGTAGCAGGTAAAGCCACTGCCTGCAGTGCCAGCACCCCCATAAGGGTGCCAGTTCGAGTTCCGGCTGCTCCACTTCCAATCCAGCTCTTTGCTATGGCCTGGGAAAGCAATAGATGATGGCCCCTGCACCTGTGTGAAATACCTAGAAAAAGCTCCTGGCTCCTGGCTTCAGATCAGCTCAGCTCCAGCCGTTGTGGCCATGTAGAGTGAACCAGGGATGGAGGACCCCCCTCCTATCTCTCTGCCTCTCTGTAACTCTGCCTTTCAAATAAATAACTAAATCTTTTTTAAAATATGAATGAGGGGCAGGCTTTTGGTATTTTGGATGTCCACATCCTGTATTAGAGTGCCTGGGTTTGAGTCCCAGCTCCACTCTGATTGCAGCTTCTTGCATTAGTGATTAGTGATCCCTGGGAGACAGCAGGTGATGGTTTAAGTAATTGAGTCCCTGCTACCACCCACATGAGAGACCTGCTGGATGGAGTTCCTGACTCCTGGATCTGGCCTGGGCCAGCCCCAGCCCTAACTATTTGGGAAGTGAACCAGCAGGTGGAAGATTCTCTCTCTCTCTCTCTCTCTCTCTCTCTCTCTCTGGCTTTCTCTCTCTCTCTCTTTCTGCCACTCTGATTGAGTTTGGCTTCTCCCTCTGGCTCTGCTGAGCTGGAGATGTGACTATTGGCTCCTCCACGCTCCTACCATGATTTGAAGCCATCTACAGTCCTCACCAGAGACCAGCCCAGAAAAGCCCAGCCCTGACCTTCGACTTTGAACCTCCCAAAAGAGAGCTTAGATAACCTTTCCTCTTCCTAAAAGTAGTTCCCTTGGGTACTTTGTTGTAGTCATGTGAAGTTGAGTCTCACAGCATCCCATAAATAATAAGTGCAGCTCACTCCCCCTCTTCCCTACTTACCAGCCCCTGGCTTGATCTGAGTCTGTGGAAGGATGTGGGATATGTTTTCCTTCCGTGGGAAAAGTCACAGACTGAGAGATGGCATAACAGCCTCGGCCCACTGGGGACTTGCCCCAGAGTGGCTCCTCCGACCAGCCCAATCAGCCATTCATCCTGCCACCCAGCACCTGGCATATCTGTCCACATGCAGGTGGGGGCCGTGCGGAGCGGTCTCCATGGGACTGCAGTGGGAATCCCTTCCTCTCTCCTCTGCAGGCTTGGGGAGGCTTCCATGTGGTGGTTTTCTTGGGCCTTTGCTCCATTTTGCTCTGTGGATTCCTGCCTGGGGAGGTGGGAGATAACTCACTCCTCCCTCCCCAGGCTATTGTGGGAGCTGATACAATGCTATTATCTGGAGGAAAGCTGAGAGCTCCCAGCTCCACACTCCAAGCCAGTGCCAAGGAGCCTACAGCCCAGAAACCTTGGGCTTGATGGAGACAGAGGTTTTCAGAATCCAGCTCTGTACTGACAGCCCTGGGAGTGAGGGGGGGTGGCTTCTTCGTAACAGAACCCCCACTTCCTGAGAAGCCAGCTAGGTGGACCGTGTGCTTTTCAAAGCATAAACCAAAACAATCAAACAAAATATTTGGTACCCACAGTCCATGGTAAATGCCATGACCTGCAAGAAGCAGGGATGCCAAATACAGATTGGGAGTGGTGTGAGTACCTCGGGGTGAAAGGTCCCCAATAGAGCTTGCTCAGGGAGCCTGGGAAAACTTGGGACACTTCCCCAGTATAAGGATGCAACCCTGGTCCTGCTCTTCTACCACAACCAAAGGGAACCAAAATTCCAACAAGTTTAAAAAAATAAATCCCTGACATTCCTGGAAGGCTTTGGGGCACCCCATATCCAGGAGCACCAGAAGACTGACTCAGCCACTGGGGCTCAGCTGTCATCTACACCAGCAGGTGCATCTCACAGGGTGGCTTCTCTGATCCAGAAACAAAGAACCCCTGTGCAACGGTTAACTGGAGCGCAGCTGGCTGAAACCACATTACAGCAAAGCGGACTTGTTAAAAAGTGACAAAAGTGGGGTGGGCGCGTCACCTAGCCCTTATGACGTAGGTCAGGATCTCTGCCTCCCACAGCATAATGCCTGGGATTTATTCCCATCTCTGGCTGCTGACTCCAGCTTCCTGCTAATGCACACCCTGGGAGGCAGCAGTGGTGGCTCAAGTAACTGGGTTCCCGCCACGAATGTGAGAGATCCGGATTGAGTTCCAAGCTCCCTGGCAGAAAAGCAAAGCCTGTATTTGGGAGATGAGTGAATAAAATGGCAAACTCCAACATCTCTTTCAACTGTGTGTGTGTGCATGGTTTTCTGTGTGTGTCTCTCTGTGTGTGTGTGTGTCTCCCTGTATGAAGCTCCAAATTGTGAACATGAAATCTCATGTGATCTGAACTCAAAAGCTGAACACTGCCACTGTGAGTAGAATTCTGATTTGAATGCCTTGTTGAAAAAAGAATTACCTGGGGGTGGGCATTGTGGCACAGCAGGTTAAGCTGTGGTCTGGAGCTCCCTCGTCCTCTATCCAAGTGGCAATTCTTGTTCCAGCTGCTCTGCTTCCAATCCAGCTTCCTGCAAATACACACCCTGTGAGGCAGCAGAAGATGGCGCAAGTGCTTGGTCCCCTGCTACCTGTGTGGAACACCCAGATGGAGTTCCAGGCTCCTGGGCTTTGGCCTGCCCTAACCCTGGCTATTATGGGTATTGCAGGGGAGTGAACCAGTGGATAGAAAACCTCTTTCTCTCTCTTTCTCTGTCACTCAGCCTTTCAAGTTGATGGGAAAAAATAATTACCTGGAAAACCATCTGTTTCTGTATTACATGAGAACTCTTTTATTAAAGGTAAGATTTTTTTTTTTTTAGTTACTGATGCTTAACTTAAAGCATCATGTTTTAAAAGCTCCGTGTGGATAAATATTTGCTTCTTTTGAATGAAAAAAAAAAAAAAACTCAGCTACTATTTTCCCAAATGGGGAGAAATATGTCATTACACAGAGGTAACTGAACGTCAGAGAAACTTATCAAGACTAAATGAATAACTGGGCAGCTGAAGAGTCTCCATGTTGTCATTTAGATGTAAGTCACTAGGAAGTGGAGCAGGGCCAGGGATGTCAGCCAGGGATGTCTGTGATCGGGACAAGCACTGTGGTGCAGCAAGTTAAGCCCCTGTCTGGGACACCCCCAGCCCATAGGAGAGTGTCAGGATGGAGTCCTGCTTCTTCTTTGGATCCAGCTTCCTGTTAATGCACTTGGGAGATAGCAGATGATGGTCCAAGTACCTGTGCCCCTGCCACCCACGTGGGAGACTTGAATGGAGTCCCTGGCTCCTGACTTTGGCTTGGCCAAGCCCGGGCTATTGCAGTCATTTGTGGAATGAAATAGTGGATGGAAGATCTCTCTCTCTCTCTCTCTCTCTCTCTCTCTCTCTCTCCTCCTTTCAAATAAATAAAATAAATCTTAGAAAACAATAGGTGACTCCATATTGTTTGAAAAGGCCCAGAGGTTCCTGGAGTGGGATACCCTGAAGCCTCAGTCATGAGTCCTGGCTGCCCTCAGCTGTCCACTGCATTGGTAAGTGCAGGTCCAGATCTCCAGCCGGGCAGTAGTAGGCACATGTCTTGTTAGGAGAGGACAGTGAGGCATGGCCTGGGGAAGCCTGGAAAGATGCTGAGGATGATCCAAGCGCTCCTTGCTCCTCCCTCCAAGAGTTCAGAGAAAGAGGTGCATGAGGAATGTCTTTCCCAAAAAAACACATTAGTAGAGCATCCTTCTCTTCCAATGTGAAGGGCGATTTTTTAAAAGATTTTATTTATCTATTTCATATGCAGAGTCAGAGAGAGAGAGAGAGAGAGAGAGAGAGAGGGAGAGAGATAAGTAGGGAGAAACTTCCATCCACTGACTCACTCACTCCCCAAATGGCCACAACAGCCAGGGCTGAGCCAGGCTGAAGCCAGGAGCTTCATCCGGGTCTCCCACATGGGTGCAGGGGCCCAAGCACTTGGGCCATCTTCTGCCACTTTCCCAGGAGCATTAACAGGGAGCTGGACTGGAAGCGGAGCAGCTGGGACTGGAACCAGCACTGATGGAACGCTGGCATCCCAGGTGGCAGCTTAATCTGCTATGCCACAAGGCTGGCTCCAGAAAGGAGATTTCTTAACCAAGCTGTGGAAAGCAGGAGGCTCTGAGCACGCAGAGGTCACATCAGGAGGTGAACGTGGCTGAAGCCACTGGACACACCATGGAGCCTGTCAGTGCCGCTAAAGAGGCCACATCCAAGGGGAGGGGTGGGCACAGGGAGGCTGGGCTGGTGCAGAAAGGGTCGGTCCGTGCAGCCGCCTTTCAGTGCTAGTTCCCTCTCTGGAATGAGTTCTCTCCACTCACCCTCTGCTCAAACACCTCTAGTGACAAGGAGGCGCTCTCCTTTCAGACCTCTCAGGGCTGGTATTCTAGAGCTCACAGTCGGGGAGCCCTCAGACTCCCCCCTCCCCAGTCAAACCTCTGCCTAGGCAGAGACAGCACAGAAAGCCTGGGTGGGCTCAAGAGCTTGGGGGCTTCAATAGCCCTGCATATCGCGCCACCACCCTCTACCCCTTTGGCTGATCAGCAACTTGAAAGGGACCTTCAGAGAAGATCGATAATAAGATGGAAATAAACGCCTCCAGCCCAGTATGTAGAAGCAAAGGTTCTGGGAGCCCAGTGACAGATCAGAGTCGGATAACCTGAGAGCCACATGGGTTTGGGAAAGCGGGGATTTGATAGGATAGCTGCGGCCACGTGTAACCAGATCAAGGACTGTGCTTACCTTGTTACAATGTAACTGTTGCCACTTTCCTTGAAGCCTCACAACCACAGTCTCATCCAACCCTCACCCCTGGGCTGTGGTGCACAAGTCCTTACTTCACAGAGGGGCTCCGGGGGCAGAGGCTTAAGGACTCCCAGCTGATGGGAACATGACTGGGAGTGGGCACCACTCACCCGGCTCAGCGACAGAAAAGCCGGTGCTGTCCTAGCTCAGGCTCAGCACTGGGCTGGCTAGGAATGTGCTTCCAGGAACATCATGACCACCTCAAGATCATTATTAGTATCAGGTACTTACATGACACTTAATGTTTTCGAACATTGTACTGCTGTTTAATTAGTTTTACTTCGTGCCGTTCCAGTTCCAGTTGAGGCCACCCTTGGTAACTGGGGAGACTGGGGGAGAGATAACTGCTAAAGGTTGATGGACAGGAAGGGCCCGTAGCACAATCTCTTGGCTTCCATTCCCTTTGGTGACCTGGGCGAGATAAATTGTCAGCCCCACTTTTGCAAACGTGGCACCTCCAATCCCCCAGGCCCTACTCTCAAGGTATCTATAACCTCCAGAATTGGAGGGGGTGGGTGGGAATGAGGGTGATCTCTTCCTTGATGTATTTTGGCTCAAGGTCAGATATCTCCCCCCTCCCCCCCCCAAAAAAAAGAGCCCATTTCAAGTTCAAGTTCACATTCACTCAGAACCACAGACACCATCAGTCTCTAAACCTCTCCCTTAAAGCTACCTGTAAAATCCCAGGGCTGTGATTCCCAAATGTAAGATACTTTCAGCATTGGACAGATCCTAAAGGGGCCTGTTGAGGGGGGAGGGGCAGTGAGTCAGCAGGGCTGCCTCTGGCTGACAATGGGGCCTCCAGGTAAGACTGTGTGGTGGTGGTGGGGGGGGGGGAGCGGGTCATTTCTCACCTCATCCTGAGAGTCCTGGGGTACCCTGGGAAGTCATAATTCCCACTGTAGAGACAATATGATATCCTTGTTGCCGTCTCTTGTTCTGTTCCTCTGGTTAAAGGACAACCCAGAGGGAAGAGAGGAGACCGATGAGAGAGAGGATGAGACACTGAAGCCACAGATGCTTAGCTGAGGAGCCCACGCCCTTGGGTGCCAGGGCAGCTGCACTCTCCTACAGCAAGTCTTTCCTCTCCCTTCTCTCCTGCTCAGGAAATGCTCTCGCTAGGCCCCCAGGCCACTGGGCAGCAGGGGCTGGGATCAGGTGGGCTTCCCTGTGACCCTGGGGGTGACCTGGGCTGGGTCACAAGGCCATCTGGCCCTTGGTGGCCTCCTACCCTCCAACAAGCTTGCAGACTTTTCTTCCCTACCCTGCCCACCTTGTTCTTGGAAGTGAGCTGGGGCCCACTCCAAGGGTGCTCCGTGGAGGTGGTGGCAGACAGGCTAATGTCCTCCAGGACCCAGGAGTGGAACCTCGGACCCAGAGGAGTGGCTGAGCAACGTTTGTTCAACGTTGCTTGGGGTTTGGCCACCGGACCACTATCACCTGTGTCCCTGACAGTTGAGGCAGGAATTTGGGGAGCCAGGGCCCCGTCGTCTCCCTAGGGACTCAAGCTCCCTGTGAGCAGCCGTCACAGTGCTCCTCTGGGGCCAAGACAAGCCCTGAGCCTGGATGGAGGCCCTGGCTGGGAGGCCCGGGAGCTTGAGCCTGGGCGTCTGCTCTAAGAGCATTTCTGGTCCCCGTTTTGGGTGGGGCCAGCCCAGTTCCAGCCTCCTGCCCGGCCGCCTCCAGAGTCTAGGAGCTCCGATGCCACAAGGAAAGACTTGTACCATTTCCCCCAGCCACCCTCGGCCCGCCTGGTCTGGGTGGCAGAGCTGGAGCCGCCAGAGGCTTGGAGGATTCTGTCCCTCCTGGAGGCAGAGACCTCGCGGCGGCTGAGCGCTGCACACCGTCCCCGGAACAGGCGCGCGGGAGGGCGGGAAGCGCCCAAGTCCCTATCCCGCAGAGGGAAACGACATCAGGGCGACCGCGAGCATCTTCCGAGGGAACTGGACCCCATCTTTCTGTCCGCGAGCTGGGGGTAGATTCGATCCCTCAGTTCCCACTCGCTCGGAACAGGTTTTGTGCATCCGCGTCTCAGTTTCCTTCTTGGTGAAATGGAGAAGACGACCGTGCGTACCTCCATCGGTTCCCCGCAGAAGTTAAATGCGCTAGCCCAGAGCAAGAGCTCTGTTCATCAGTACTCAGTCCACTTTGGGAGGACCTGAACCCTAAACTAGCTCGCGCGCCCGCTCGGTCTCATCTCTCCCTCGCTTTCCGCCCTCTCTTTGAGGGCCAGCAACAGCGGAGCGACAGGTGAAAATACAGCGGAACCCACACGCGCCCGCTGCCTCTCTGGAATGCGCCCCCGGCGCCCTTGGCTTCGTGCCCGGCTATAGAAGGTTCCAGGGCCTCGGCCGAGCCTCTGCTGGGCACTCGCCTTGGAGGCTTTGTCCTGAGCCCATGGCCCTCGGGGGAGAGCCCCTCCAGCGGATGGCAGGATGAACAAGGAGTCCCTGGCCGGCGGCGATGTCCACGCTCCCGTCTTTGCTCAGCCTACGGTTCGCTCCTGGGCTCGCCACGACCCCGACGCGTGCGGGCAGTGCTAGGCCGCGGCCCAGGGCTCCTTAGGGGGTGCGTACGGCAGTGCCAGGGAGGGGCGCAAATTCGGGAATTGCATGGCCTGGGCGGGGTGGTTGGAAAGTGTAGTGTCACAGCGGGGAGGGAGACCCTCCAACCCCCAGCCGACGGGTTTAGCGAGAGCCGACGCAGAATTCCCGAGAAGTACGGACGGCGCGGGCGCCAGGGCGAGGCTGGCCTTCAGGCGGCCGCAAAGGGAGACAAGTGATCCAACCCCCGGCCCTTCGATGTCTCATCTGTAAATAGAACCACTGCCCCTCACCCCCAGAATCCCTCGTGCGCGCGGTCCTCAAGGCGCTGAGACACCCGCCCCTGGGGAGCACTTGGCTCCAGAACGATTCCAAAGCCCTCAAAGGGAAGGCCAGAGACGCCCCTCCCATCCAGACAGCGAAGGGTCTCCGGCTCGACGCAGCAGCCGCTGTGAAGTTGGCCAGGGGAGCTGCGATTCCCAGGGGCCACGGGAGGGCGCGTATGGCCTGCGGAGGAGGCGGCGGAGGCCCGACCCGGGACTGAGAGGCTCCGGGCGGCCGCCTCCCGCACATTCGCCCCTTTCCGTGACTCCCCGAGGGCGTGCCCGCCGCGGACCGCAGACCCCGCGGCGCCTCGCGTGGGCGCCGGGGACCCCGAGCTCCCCGCGGACGTTGGCCTCCAAGTGAGCAGAACTCCAAATGGTGCGAAACGGTGCCGCTTGCTCCTGTACGCCCGAGCGCTCACGGAAAGGCGGGCTCCGCGCCTGCCTCTCGCGCAGTCTAGACGCCACGAGGACTCACGCCCGGCGAGTCCTCGGCCTCCAGCTCTCCTCTCGCCCCCTCCAGCCTCGGCCCTTTCAGCTAAGGCCCTCTCTCGGACTTGCCGCCCCGGGCCTGGGTCTTGCGATCTAAACTTGCCCCCTGTGAACCCATTGTGTCTTCACTGGTGTCCCCCAGCACTGTCCACACTGTACAGGGAACGAAGTGTTGTTTGATTTTTTTAAAAAATAAAAGAAAATGTGTTAATTAATGGGCACTTATAGGGTTGATTTGAGCCCAGAGCTAGCCCCCTCTCTCCAATGCAATTCCCAGACAATGGGAACTCAGTAGGATAGCTAAAGCGGACAGACATCTAACACGTGCCAGAGCCTAGGACAGAAATGGCTCATAAGGCTGCAGCATCTATGAAGGGCTAGGAGATCAGACACAGGTTTCTACATAGACTGCTCAGATTCGGTGTTGGGGTCCAGATGTGTGTGTATACATGTGTGTGGGGAGGTGCGTGCATCGAATCTAACTCCCTCTGTGTAGGAACAGAGAAACTGAGGCTCTGGTTGGGTCCCGCCCACAGCTACGCAGCACGCAGCGGGCGGAAGGGGCGAGGAGCCCAGCCCTGGGGTCCCACTGAGCACCCATCCCACTGAGGTCTCTTCTTTGGGGATGGCCCCAGGGACTTTTTAGCTTTGGGTCTCTGGAAGTGAGGGGACCCCAACCAGGATCTTCCTGGAATCCAGAAGCTAAGTCGGTCGGGAAGGAGGCCGGATGTCTCCCGGCGCCAGCGGCGGGGCTTGGAACACACACACACACAAGCTCACACACGCGCGCAGCCTCTGCTGCTCCTCGCGCCACAGGCGCAGTTCGTCGCTGCCGCCGACAGGTGGCGCTTGCCTCATGTGCAAGCCAGCAGGGAACGCGCCCGCCCAAGGCGACCTTGCTCCGAGAGGGACCCTGAAGCCCTGGGGTCCCTGCTCCCGAAATCGTGGGACGGACGCAGCTTCGGCGGGGCAGCTCGGGCACGGCACCGGACGCTTAGAGAAGAAGACCGCCAGAAGCCCAAGGCCTTAGCCCTTGGGTTTGGGGTCAGCTTGACGCACTGGCTTCCAAGGGGCGCACGGCAGACGCGGCTAGGAGCCCCCAGGGTCACCCCCAGGGGGCGCCATTCCCCGCCACCGGCCCCCAGCCCCTCAGTCCTTGTGCCTCCTTTTCTTCCTCCGCGTCCGGGGAGGGAGCGTGCGTGGCGTTGGGAAAGAGGGCTCCTTTTCAATGGCGGCGATTACCGTTGGCTGGTCATCTGCCGGTCCATGATTGACTTCTCGGCCAATATTTGGCTTTGCCGCTTTGATCACAGGCAGCGCGCCTCCTGGACTCCTTTGCATGACAATTTTGGGGCGGGAGCTGAGAGACGTGCCCGGAATGACTCTGGAGCGGGTCTCCCAACATCACCCCCCACCTCCGCGGGCAGAGTAGCCAGCCTGCCCCCTTTGCTACCCCAGAGGCAACGTGCACACCCGCGAAGTGGCAGCTGGGGGCGGAAAGGCCGCTGCTAGTGCCCTGGTGTGTGTGGAGAGGAGAGAACCGTCGGAGTCCTGGGTGGGAGGCTGTGTCACCCCCCACCCGACCCCTCTGCATTCCCAGCCCCGAGGAGTCGCCTAGGCTGCCAACCACGTCCCCAACAGGAGGGTGCGCCTGCCTCAGTCTCACGCTCCCCACGCCGTCAGCTGGGACGCAGGCCGCAGGAAGAGACTGGCACGCCCGCGGCCCCGGCTTGCTAGGAGCCCCAGGACCAGAGCTGCCTGTGGGACCCCTGACCTCGCCCCTTCCCCTTTCCGAGACTCAGTTGCCTCTTCGGCTCTCAGTCTGTGCGCTCTCCGAGGTCCCTTTGATCTTGACCTTGGCACGAGTCGCCTATTCTCCCCTCCATCAGGGCTCAAGGGTTGAGGTGGGTCTTGGTGGTAAACAAACCAACAAACAAAAAAAAGCGGTGTTTGTTTTAATCTGGGTTTGAATGACCGATTCCTCTGCAGGTGCACCGTTCAGAGACAAGGCTGCGGGCGCGAGGGAGGGATGGGGGTGCAAGGAGAACGGCTGGTTCGAGAACCCAAGCCTGGGGGCCCTTGCAACTTCACACCCGTCACTCATCAGTGCTTGGTCAGAGCAAGCTGCTCTCCTTCGCCCACTGGCACGAGAGTGCACACACGGAGACGCGACAGCTGGGCACGCTCAGGCGCACACACACTTCCACGCGGCCACAGCGCGGCCACGCGAGCGCCAGAGACAAACATCCCGCACGATTCTTCCGTGCAACCCGGAGCACACGCTTCTCACGCGCGCGCTCGCCCGTGTCTCGCACGCAGGGTCGCGCACGGACACGCAAGCGCGGGCCGCACCTTCGACCCCCCACCCGCTGCTCTCTGCGGGGCCACGAGGACACGGAAGCGGCAGTGACCCCCTCCTCCTGTCCGAGCCGGTCTGAGGAAGGCAGGCGCGAGAGAGGCAAGGGTTTTCGCCCCGCCGGCCTCCGACCCTCCCGGGCTCCTGGGGCTTATCCGTCCCCTCCCGCCACACCTTCGAGACTAAACTTTTTCCTGCTCCTCCTCCGGGCCAGCATCCCCTGCAGCGCCGACCTTGGCTGGAACTGGGAGCTTTTCATGAACTCTCCCCCGGAAGCGAGTCCCAAGAATGCAGCCCCCAAGGGCGAAAGGGAGGCGCGGCCTGAATCGTGCGCTGGGGCCGGCGGAGACGGAGGCGGGAAGGCGCGGGCTTCGAGCCGGGGGCGCTGAGAGCTGGGTGTGCAGAACTGTGTCCCCTTTTCCCGGGGCTATGGAAGAAGCGCCCTGGGACAGTCTCCACCCCCACAGGGAAGTCAAGGGAAGGAGAAAAAGGACGGTTAATTCTGGGGCAAGGAAAAAGTACACTATTTTGGAGCTGCGGGAGCCTTTTTGTGCATGGGACTTGGATGCTGTTTTAGTTCTTTGCTCCAGTTAGATTTTTTGGTCCCTCATTCCGGAGTGGGGTCCGGACTTCTCAAGGAGCTGGACCGAAGCGGGAAGGGGGCAGCAGACTCCGGAAGCCGCATTGGCCCCTCCTCACTCGTTCCACACTCGCACCCACGGGCGCGCACACACCCGAAATCAGTCGGTGTGGACCCCGGACCGCGCTGAGCCGGATCCAGGCAGGAGCTGCCTCTCGGACAGGTGGGGACTGGGGTGGGCGAGGGGCCTTCTCAGCCTGAGGGCGCCAGCCTCGGGTAACCTTTGGAGGAAGGGAGGGACGAGAGAGGGAGAAAGAGCAAAATAAAGAAGAGAAAAAAACAATTTGAGCTTAGACGCTGAATCAACTCTGGATTTATTTTATATTTTTTCTTTTCTTTTCTGGGGAGAGAGAAAGGAGTTGAACCCAATTAGGGTTTGGGCTCTGGGTTTGGGTGGGAGTTAGCGTGAAGAGGAAAACGGGAAGACGGGTTCAAACGAGGAAAAATACACGGGGCAGGGTGTGTAGCTTTCGCGAGCCGCCAGCTCTAAAAATACACAGGTCCGGGACCCTGGGTGTCTGTGTGGTTCAGCCCCAAGGCGGTTTGGGGTTACAGAGGGGCTACGCTTTGGGACTAGAGCTCGCCTTCCGGTAACCGAGCGGAGGGGCCCAGCGCCTCGCCGCCTCAGGTCCCCGCACAGCCGGAACGCCCGCAAGTAAACCCGCAAGCTGCGACGGGTCCACAGCGGGCGCCCTAGCGTGCTCAGCGCGCCGCGTAGGCTGTCCGCGGACGCAGTCTGGAGGCCAGGGGCCCAGGGGGCCTCCTTGGAAGTTGGCCCACTGACAGCGACTTATGGAAACCATCGAAATCCTTTCCCCCATTTCCCGCAGTTAGGGGAAGAGAGGTCTCGGTGTGTGCCAGCTTGAGCCAGAGAGAGAAACTGTTTCTCGGAACGAAAAGGTCTGTGCCACGAGCCGCTCACGAGAAGTGAGGGCGAAAACCCAGGGAGGAGGCGGGTAAGGTGGGGGCGTAACTCCGAATATCGGAATCCCCAAAGGTGCTGGTTTCCAACAGCTGACTCTTCCTCTGGCTTTCTAGGAAACTGGGACATTTATCTACACCGGGAAAAACAAAAAATCCTTTCGGATCACACGCCTCCCCCTCACCCCCCAGCCTGCCGGGCCATCTACTCACAAAGCTGCAGACCCGATTCGGGGGTCACCAGAGCATTTTATTTTCCATGGTTTGTTTCCCACGCACCCCCGCCTGCAGCCCCACTCTGAGCGCTGAGCAGACCTGAGAAGGATCTCGCCAATACCCAGGGAATCCCCCGAACACGCACCCACCCATCCACCCACCCCCCGCTATATTGCCGCCTCCCAGTGAAGACCGAAACCACGAGCGCTAATTGAATGAGTCTATTGAGAAGACTGTCAGGTACAATGACGTGGCTCGAGGCTTTGGGGACCTGCGATGTATAGTCTGACCTTCCGGCTCCTAATAATACCGCGGCACTTGTAGCAGAAATCTCCTCGCATTCACTCCCAACAAAACCGCTGGTCACCCAGTCCCCGTAGGAAGGCTGCGCGCTATTGTGTGGCGACAACTCATTCATGTCCCGCACCGCGAGGCCCCACCGCCATCTGATCTACACTGGAAATGCGATTACCACCGTGTGCAGGCAACACGCTCCTGCAGCCTCGCCTGCCCGCCAGGTTTCCCTCTCTCTTCGCTCTCATCAGGAGAGAGAAGAGGGAGAGGAAGCACTTGGGACCCCCAGCGTTTGTTCCAGCTCAGAGGAAACCCAAAGTTGTGCAGAAACAGGCGCTGGTGCGGAATGCTCTTTCCTGACCTGCAGACACCCAAACTCCTGGCCATCACTTTTCTGCCTGCCAGCCGGGTGGGGTGGGGGGCGCCCCCCCGGGGGGGGGGCCTTCCTGCCACGCACACAGACGCACACAAGCAAGGCTTTGATAAACCTGTTTTCTCTCTGCCTGACTCTCCCAAACACAGACACAAGCAGAAGCCCTGGCCCTCACAGCCGCTGGGCGCCACTCTCTAACATCCCAGAGATGGAGAAGGGGTAGAAACAAAGATGCTGATCTCAACCTTCATCGTCCCCCCTGGGGGGCCCGCCACTCCTCCGCCTTCATGGTACTTGGTCCCCAAAGTTTTGTAGCAGCCGCTCCCTCAATTCCTCCTCTGGCCAGGTGCCTTTTGATCAATGAAAACCTCCCAATTAACCTCCAAGAACGGAGGTAGGCTGCAGGGTAGGGGGAGAGGGGCAGGAGGATGGGGTCTCTTTTTGCCTGGGGTGGACCCTACTTCCCACCCCTAAAGGCCTCTTTGCACCCCCTTCTTGCTTCAAGCCAGAAGAGAAACGGTAGTCTTCCTCCTCCCATCCCCCTTCTTCCACATTTAAAACAAAACAAAATCTTTTTCTTCCATGTCATTTTCCATTTTTATCTGGCCTAGGAATGGAAAGGGAATTTGGGGACAGTGAACTTATGGCAGAGACATGGCCCAGTCCACCCGTGCAGCCTTCGGCCGGGGCTCTTATCCCAGACGTGCAAGGCACCAGGAGATGTGACACTGGGTAACCCTAGTATCTTTGGCCCAGAGGCAGATGGGGGTTGGATAAGGGGGCTCGGTTCTGTCTGGGGCAGACACCCTTCTCCCCTTCCTGCTTGCCCACCTCCCTATCATCCTGGCCTGGGCATCTCGCAGGGTGGAAGAAATGCCTCAAATACCCAGGGCAGAGAGCAGTACTCAGGAAGAAAGGGCAGTAGCAATGGACCCACAAGTGCGTGGAGGACGGACCCCGCTCAGGCACCCAGCCCCTTTCCGCACACACGGCTGCCCGCGACTCACCCAGCCCGCCGTGCAGCACCCACAAGCCCAGCCTTGGGCTCACGCAGAGTCCTCTGGACTCCCCACACATCCATCTCGGCCAACATGTGCGTGCCCAGTCCTACACCTTCCTCGCAGACTCGCCAAGCCGCCGACTAGCTCACACAGAATTCCCAGTCGCATGTTAGTTTCCAGGCCTGAGACGAGGCCGTAGGGCCTGGGGTGGGGGTCGTGGAGTGCGGGGCGGCGCGGGGGGCACAGAGCGTCCAGCCCAGGCCAGGCCTGAGAGGAGGTGGGGGTGCGGGGGTGGGGAGGGGGCCGAGGCAGCGCGCGCAGAGCACCGCCTAATCCAGCCCCGCTCGTGGGCCGCGGGTGCATTTATCATCCCATTACTGTAACAAATCCGGGCTCCACTACATGAAAGGTAAAATGAATTACCGACGTTAAGCCGTCAATAAAGTCATTTCTGTAAATGGTGTCTCCAAAGGGCCGCCGCATTATTCAGCTGGCTTTATCAGCTGGCTGGAAATTACGTGGAGGAGCCGGGCCGCGCGGCGCGCGGGGCCGCTCACTTTGATTAAGCGTCTTGCCAGCGCGATGTGACAGAGCTTTTGACCAGGGTTTTATTCACAGGCCTGTGATGAACGCCAAGCTGATCAGGCGGAATGAAGAGTAATTAAAACCTATAAATTATCTTCCGCAGCCCTTCTCGAAGGCGTCTCCTGCAGGCGAGATAAGGCGTCGAGACCCTATTTACGGCGCTGAAAGGGACCTCCGCGCACAAAAGCTACGCGGCTAAATAGGATATTGATAGTGTCCTAATTAGAATTTAATTAAGTACCCACGCTCGCTTGCGGGATAAAGATTTCAATTTTGCGAACTTAAATATAAATAAAATCCCACCCACCCCCATTTCGGGGAGAAAGAGTGGGGACACCTGGAGATTTGGGGGACCCCTTGAGCGTGAGACTAAAGAGGATCTAGGGGACTCCAAAGTAGGGTTTGGGGGCGGCGGGACTGCCCAGCACGGGGCTCAGGACTAAGGTTCTGTGTCGCAGGCCCCCGCGCGCGCGACCAGCCTCGGGCCAGGACCTCGAGGGGGGTCCTTGGCCGACCCAAGGTGCAGCCGCCAGCCCCCTGGAGAAACTTCAGCTGTTGTGATTCGGCGTGCGTTTCTCCTCGCCTAACGCCTCGAGACTTTTCTGGACAACTGGGCATAGGGAGACAGTTATCTCCAAAGAAAGCCTTTCTCCGACAAGTCGGGTCACTCAGGATAGTGGTCTTGGCGCGCCTGTTTGCCAGAGCTCCCAAAGACATCGCGGAGAGGTCTCCTTGGCCAGCGCCTCCCCCCCCCCCCCCCAAGCTTCGGCAGGCAGTAGGACCCAGGCCTTCCAAAACAATTCTGCAGACTAGCCCCACTGGCGCCTAGCCCTTGCTCCCTCAGAATCCCTGGTTGTGAGAAAACTTTGGGGGTGTCTTTCCTCCACCAGAAAAGGGCAAAAATGAGTTCCACGAACGCGAGCCTGGGAGCGGCTGGAGGCGCCATAGACAGACACCCCCCCCCCCCCAAGCTGGTGGAGAACACGCAGGGCTCAAACTGGAAGTGCCCAGGGTGTCAGGTCCCATCCCTGGTCCTCACCATCTGCTGGCCAGGGCGAACACTTGGGGTGCAGAGTTTTTATTTGTTTGATTTCATATGGCAGGAAAATTTAACACGGAGGTTGCCCGAAACCCAGGTTTGCGCTCATCAGTGTTCTGACGCGCCCGGCTTGGGGGGAGAGGGAGGTGTGCCCTCTAGGGGTCAACTCAGCCCGGAAGGCACAGGCGGCCAACGCTGGGACTCCTCTGCGCGCTCTGGGCCTGGCTCCAAGGTGCCAGAAGGTCGAAGGTCCGAACCAGGCAGGCCCTGGGTGAGACTCGCCCAGAGAGGACGTGCAGTGTAGACAGCCGCGTGAGACTTACTAGCGGGCAGTGCCAGGGGGACTCACAGCAGGCCTCCTGGGTTTGCTCTTACAGAAAAATAGACTGCGCTTCTGAGAGTAATCAACTCTACGTCCATCTCACACCACTAACCTACCCGCCGTTCTTCCCTCTCCAGCGAACGCACGCGCGCGCGCACACACACACACACACACGGACAGTGACAACAGTCTCTCACCCTTCATAACAGCAATAACGAGAGAGAGAGAGAGAGAGAGAATTTTCTATGCACAGAGGTACATTAGAACCCAGGCCCCTGCTTCCTGACCCTGCGACCAGCGCGCACGCACCCACAATCCTGCATTTCGCCAACAAGTTGCTTATGGAGTTGCTTCTCTATTTGCCTACACCCCGTAATCCACCCCTCGGAGGACTCTTCTGTCCCCTACTTCGTCCCCAGCTGAAGGAGGGGGAGGGGCGCGAGTGGGGGAGGGCGGGCGGGACGCACCGGGCCCGCGCTGCGCGCCCCCTCTCCGCCCGCGGCCGCCGCCCCCGGATTATTTATCCGCAAAGTCCCGCGCGCGCCCATTGGGCCGAGGCCCGAGTGTCAGCGCGAGTCCCGGCTCGCCATTGGCCCCGCACACGTGCGGCCCTGACTCACGTGCTTCCGGTTTGAAGGCAAAAAGTGTGCCTGGGTGAATTTTTTTTTAAGCAAGAGAGTTTGTGCAAAGATCCGAGCTGTCAGAGATTTGAAAAAAAAAAAAAAAAAAAAAAAAAAAAAAAGCAGCCCGGCGCTGGCGAAGACGCGCTCTCCCTGCCTGCAAAAAAAGCAAAGGCGATTAAAGGCGCTGCCAGCCTCGCGCTCTGGGCACAGCTGAGCGTGACACTCGGGGACGCCAGACCCTCACCAACGCCTGGGAAGATGGCTAGACTTTAAAGACTATTTTTTCCCTTCGAGAAAAAAAAAATCCTTGAAGCTTTTTTCCTTTTTCTTGCCTTCGTTTTTCTTTCCTATTTTTTTCTTTTTGGCTTTTTTTTTTTTTTTTTTTTGGCCGTGGCTTACTCCCCATTTAAAACACACCATTGAATCTGATTGCAGAAAGAAAGGAAAAAAAAAAAAAAAGAAAGAAAGAAATAGCCAAGTATCTCCATATCTGGATGTCTACAAATTAGAGAAAGGGAGAGACAGCGAGATTTTTCTGCTCGATAAGAACTAGCGATCCAGGCCAGACGCCTGGGCTGTTTTGTTGTTTTTTTTCCTCCAGCACCCGCCCCGTGCCTTCGCTGGGGCTTCGCCTGCCTCCTTCCTCCGCGCACCCCCACGGGCCGCTGGCAAAGTGGGGTGGGGAGCGAGGCGCGGGGGGCGGGGGCCGGCGCGGCGGCCGGGGCGGCGGGGCGGCCGAGCATGGAAGAGCAGCAGCCGGAACCTAAAAGTCAGCGCGACTCGGGCCTCGGCGCGGCGGCGGCGGCGGCGGCGGCCCCGGGCGGCCTCGGCCTGAGCCTCAGCCCCGGCGCCAGCGGCAGCAGCGGCAGCGATGGAGACAGCGTGCCGGTGTCCCCGCAGCCCGCGCCGCCCTCGCCGCCCGCGGCGCCCTGCCTGCCGCCCCTGGCCCACCACCCGCACCTCCCCCCGCACCCCCCGCCGCCGCCGCCGCCGCCGCCGCCGCCGCAGCAGCAGCAGCAGCAGCAGCAGCATCTCGCGGCGCCTGCTCACCAGCCGCAGCCCGCGGCCCAGCTGCACCGTACCACCAACTTTTTCATCGACAACATCCTAAGGCCGGATTTCGGCTGCAAAAAGGAGCCGCCGCCACCGCAGCTCCTGGTGGCGGCGGCGGCCGGAGGAGGCGCAGGAGGAGGAGGTGGAGGAGGAGGAGGCCGGGTGGAGCGTGACCGAGGCCAAACTGCCGCAGGTAGAGACCCTGTTCACCCGTTGGGCACGCGGGCGCCGGGCGCCGCCTCGCTCCTGTGCGCCCCGGACGGGAACTGTGGCCCACCCGACGGCTCCCAACCCGCGGCGGGCGCGGGCGCGGGCGCGTCCAAGGCTGGGAACCCGGCTGCAGCGGCGGCGGCGGCGGCGGCAGCGGCGGCGGCGGCGGTGGCGGCGGCGGCGGCAGCAGCGGCAGCAAAGCCCTCGGACAGCGGCGGAGGCAGTGGAGGCGGCGCGGGGAGCCCCGGCGCGCAGGGAGCCAAGTACCCGGAGCACGGCAACCCCGCCATCCTACTGATGGGCTCAGCCAACGGCGGGCCCGTAGTCAAAACTGACTCGCAGCAGCCCCTGGTCTGGCCCGCATGGGTCTACTGCACGCGCTACTCGGATCGCCCGTCCTCTGGTGAGTACCGAGCCCCTGGCCGCGACACGCTTTCAGGCCGCCGCGCCAACAGCAAAGCCGACCTCAGGCGCTCTCAGCATTCCTGCCTGCTTCCTTGTCCTGTGCCCCCGGCTCCAGTTCTGCAGCCTTGTCACCACCGGGGAGGTTACAGCTCCGTGACCAGGGAGGCTTGAGCCTCGGTCCTTCGCCTGGCGCCTTCTTTGTGTTTTACCTTGACGAGCCTTTGCAAAGATCATTGATTTTTCTTCGGGGGAAAGGGAGTATTTAGGGCTGGCGGGAAGGTGGGCCTAGCGATCCGGGTGTCAAACCCCAGCAGCCAGGTCCTGCTGTCAGCAGCGCTGTCAGACTCGATCCCTGGGCGTTTTCTACACACTGTCCGTTTGCACACAGAGAGATACATAGGGGGACACCTTTGGGAGGAGAGCGGGAAAGGCTAGGGATGGCTTCTGCTCCCCGAGGCGGGTAGCGAACGGAGTGCGACCCGGGTGGGTAGAAACTTGGGCAAGGCAGCGATCAGAAGCGTGAGTGTCTGGGACGCTGGTTTTC
The DNA here is from genome assembly GCF_033115175.1 of Lepus europaeus. Classification (NCBI taxonomy): domain Eukaryota; kingdom Metazoa; phylum Chordata; class Mammalia; order Lagomorpha; family Leporidae; genus Lepus; species Lepus europaeus. The sequence continues at coordinate 66,900,177 of NC_084827.1, forward strand.
TGGAACTGAGGGACAGTGGGAGAGGAGAGAAAAGAGGTCAGGCTAAGGCCCCAAAGCCAGGCAGAAGGAAAGGGAGACAGTAGCCTCCGTAGCTGCTCCATGGAGCGGCTCTCACATCTCCCGGGCCCTGCGCTTTTGTGGTTTTCTTTTCACTACTTCCTCTCCAGCAACCGTCACTTGGCGAAGGCTTTTTTTTTTTTTTTTTTCCTCATCTTTTCTGGCACCTTTCTTCCGTGTGTCCCCAGTGCTTGACGAACCTGAGGCCGAGAGCTACCCCGGGACAACCGCTGGGCCCCGCGAGAGGAGCCGAGGCCTGCCCGATGCCCTGGGTCAGCGGCGCCAGGGAGGCCAGTGCGGCCGCTAGGAGGGAGGCAGGAGGCTTGATCCAGGGTCGGGACTCTGGGCGTCCGGGTCCGACAGGGGGCCGAGCGCAGCGCAGCCACGCACCGCTCTCTGGCTGGCCTCTCGTAGCCCTAGTGCTGCCGGCCGGGCGCGGATCGATGCGCGCTATCAGCCCCCGCCATCTCGAGCCCCGTTATTGACACGTCGGGCTCCCTGAACCTCCGAAAAGCTGCTTTGATTGACTCGTCTGATGGATAGAGTGATTGAGCTGTCAGGCTGCACGGCTCGGGCTGGCCGGGAGTCTACGATTTTATTACAAGTGTCGGTGCCTACATATACGCGCGCGCGCGCGCACACACACACACACACACTGCAACAAGTCCCAGAAGCACGCCGCTGCAGTGGGGGCCTTTCTGTAGGTGTGCAGATTCCCTGCGCATCTCTGTCTGCTCAGCTAATGACTAATCTGCAACCCAGGGCTGCTCCGGAGTGGGCCTGCTCTTTGTTCTTGGCTGCTTTCCTTTTTATGAGTCTGGAGGAGCAGAAACCAGCTCTTTTTCGTGTATAGACAGTTCAAGGAGTATGAGCCTTTACCCAGAGCTGAGTCGCTTTAGTCTGCTGTGCTTTTTGTCACAGGACAGCTGGTGACTCCAGGCCCTGGCCTGTCCCTGGAGCCAGCTGCCTGTCCTGCCTGTCTGTTGCTAGGTTTGGAGATGCCAGCAATCACTATTGGCTCCATAAGCTCCTATAACCAAGACTGGGCAGAGTAAGCAAAGGCCCGTAGACTTGGGTGCAGAAGCTGATGGACAGAACTGCAGGCACCGACTGGCGGGGGCACCCTCTCTTGGTTCACCCTCTGTCTCTGTTTTTTTCTCTGGACTGAGCCCTACACCACTTCTCCTCCCAGACTAGTCCTCAGGGGGAGATGTCTCCACCTTCCCCCCCAGAGGGTTCCCCACAGCCTCTTACTTTGCCCATCTTTGAGTCCAAGCATAGATTTCTGTAGTGATCTTCCCTCTGCCCGTCTTGGACTCATGGGTGAGGGAGGGGTGTAGTCTGTGCAAATGCCATCTACGGGCAGAGAGAGCCAAGGCTCCTTTCTGCTATGCAGGAGTTTTCAGTCCTGAAATCGCAGCATGCATGTTTCAAGGAGAGATAAGAGAGACCCTGCTTGGGCAGCTGGTGGACGAGTGACAAGGGCCTTCTCTTTCTCACTGGCACCATCCAAGGGGCAAAGCATCCCAGGCGTCAGGGTCATAGGGCGAGGCCTTTTCTTTCCCTTTGGAGTGGGGGTAGGCAGTGTGTCCCTGGGACTCTACAAGGTGCATGCTTTCGGCAAAAGAGAAAGAAGAGGGGGCAGAGAGAGAGAGCAGGCACCAAATACGTTGGAGCTGGGCAACCTTCTTCCTGCCTCCTCCTTACCAACCCTGCTTCTCTGGGATCAGTAGCCACAGCAGATGGGGGCTTACTGCAGGTGCAGGGGTGTAGGTAGTGTTTTGAAGAAGAGAGGGTCTCTGCCCTCACTGCCTCGGTCCTTCCTATTCCAGGGCTGCAGGACAGCAGGTCTCTGACCCTCAGCTCTGGGCTGGGCGGATGGGGCTCCAAAATAACTCCCCATCTTGGACTCCCGCCTTCTTGGCCCAGAGGTGTTGTGATCTAAGTCCTTCTTCCTCGGCTCCCAAGTTCGGAATTGGGGTGAGAGGTGCACCTCTAACCGCGGCCAGTTTTTTCCTCCGCGGCTCCTTCGCGTCCCAGGAGGGAAGCTTGCCAACAGCCCGGGGTTAGGGAGGGATCCGGGGGCCCTGGAAGCGCAGGGAGCGGTCCTCGGATCGGCTCTGCCATTCTCACGGCTTTCTCTGCCCTCTCTCCCCCTCCCGCCCCCCACCCCCACTCTCGCCCTCCGTCCCCACCCCCACTCGGCCCTGTCCGCCGCCGCAGGTCCGCGCACCAGGAAGCTGAAGAAGAAAAAGAACGAGAAGGAGGACAAGCGGCCGCGGACGGCGTTCACGGCCGAGCAGCTGCAGAGACTCAAGGCGGAGTTCCAGGCGAACCGCTACATCACGGAGCAGCGGCGGCAGACGCTGGCCCAGGAGCTCAGCCTCAACGAGTCCCAGATCAAGATCTGGTTCCAGAACAAGCGCGCCAAGATCAAGAAAGCCACCGGCATCAAGAACGGCCTGGCGCTGCACCTCATGGCCCAGGGACTATACAACCACTCCACCACCACGGTCCAGGACAAAGACGAGAGCGAGTAGCCGCCGGCGGCTGGCGGCCGGCGGCCGGCGGCCCGGGCCTCGCGGGCCGCCCACCGCCCCGCGTCACCTCCCGGCCCTGCGCCTGGGGAGAGCCGGTCGGCGCGCAAGAGGGAGGGAGCGGCAGGGACACGAGAGACCGACGGAGAAAGACCCTCTGCGTGGGCAGCCACGTCGGAACGACGTGCTGTTGACAAAAGGGAGAAAGACTCGGACAGGTGCTATGGAAATCAGATCTATTCTCTATTCACAGTCTAAGGGACGAAACTGCGAATTCTTTAAAGCTCTATCTAGCCAAACCGCTTACGACCTTGTATATATTTAATTTCAGGTAAGGAAAACAGATATGTGTAGCGATCTCTATTTGCTGGACATTTTTATTAATCTCTTTTATTATTATTGTTATAATTATTATAATTATTATAATTATTTTATCCCTTTCTCCGCCTCGCTGCCCCCGGCCCAGTTTCGTTTTCGTTGCCTTTTTCTTTCGAGAGTGACTGCTTCCCCCGTGCCTCCCGCCCCGCCTTGCTGGCCCTCGTTTCTCTGGGACTCTCCTTTGTGTGCGTGAGAGTGCGTTTCCCTCGCGTGTCTGCCCCTTCGCCTCTCCTCCTCCTCCTTCTCCTCCTCCTTTTCCTTCTCCTCCTCCTCTCCCCCCTTCTTCTCCTCCTCCTCCTCTTCCTCCCAGGACCTCCATGTCTGTCTGTCTGTCTGTCCCGCTCCCCTTTCGTTTCCCGGAGACTCGTTGAGAAATACGACCCCCACAGACTGCGAGACTGAACCGCCGCTACAAGCCAAAGATTTTATTATGTTCAGAAACCTGTAGTCTGAAATAAAGTGTACACTGTGCTCAGCAGCCGCGCCGGCCCTGCCTCTCTGCGCACCCGGGTAACACCGCGGCCGTGGAGCCCCATGCGCCCGGAGCCGGGCCTCGGGACTGCAGCGCAACGAATGCGGGGGGGGGGGGGCACGCTGGCTCTGACGTCCCCGGCTCGGATCTGGAGGGTCTAGCGGGACACACCTGGTCTCCGATCGCGTTCAAAGGCACCCGAAGGCCCGAAACCCTCGTGCTGGTTTTGGAAACGTTGCGCGGGCTGACGGGCAAGTCCCCGTGCCCGGCCAGGCCCAGCCCGTCTGCGGCCTCCTGCGCTACAACCTGCTCCTCGGTCCAGCTTATCGCTGTTCTTTCTTCCTCACTCCGCCCCGTCCCACCGCTCATTCTCAGCCTCCCGGGAGGGTTTTGCCAGCGGCTTTTCCCCCTGCAGAGACACAAGGCCTTCCTAGGGCAGGCTCAGAGGTGGGAGTCTGCCTCCCGCCCTAAACGCAGCGGAGGGCCGGGCGAGGGGCGCCCCGGCCGGCCGAGCCTTTGCGCCACCGGGGCGTCACTGCGCTAGGTTTGGGGAGTGATGCGGTGGGAGATTTTCGGTCAGGAGGCGACACACAGAGCCTCGCCAGGGTTGGCTTCCATGGGCCTGCAAACCTGGGGCAGAGGCCTGGATGCTAAGAAAGCTGAGTTGAGCAACGGGTCTCCCTGTCCCCTCCGTTGCTGGGATCGCTCTAGGCCCTGATGGATGCGGGCTTGCCGCCTCCTCCAGCTCCTAAATCTAAGCGAGATCCTCCCCTGCCACCCCGGGAAGCCTGGCTTGTTTTCTCACCGAGCGGGGCGCACTCACAACCCCCAAGCCGCCGCAGAACACCCAGACTTCCCAGAGGGCAATGAGGTGTAGTCTCTATCGAGAACCCCTGGCGGGCAGTCGTTCCAGCGGGGACCCTGAACCTCAGGCATTTAGGGCCTGGGAGAGAGTTATCACCACCCCTTTGTTCAGGGTTTTAAAAAAATCCTAAATTCTGCCCCCTCTACTCTCCTGCAGTAACTATACATGCACCTTTATGTGTGTAGCTAATGCAGCTAGCTAGCCAGGTATCCACCTGTACATTTGTGCATAAATGATAACACACAGATTGGGATGTACCTAAGTTTCTGCCAGGTGTGTGTGTGTGTGTGTTAGGCATTCACTTCTGTCACTAGATGCACACTTGGATGTTTGTGAGCTCATGGTGTGTGTAGGTGTGCTCATGTGTGTTTGTACATGGGAATGTTTGCAGCGCAAGTGTCAGTTCTCATATTCACAGGGACTCTATTCTCTTTGCTCTTCCCTTTCTCCCTGTTGTTTTCGCAGGATTGCTTTTGTGAGAAATCAGAGTGGTCAATCATTGCCTTTATTTCTTGAAATTTCCCCCCCTGATTTTGGTGTGATGGCCTATTCTCTGGCCAGGGAAGCAACAGTTTCAGGCCCCAAGCCTAGGAACCCAGGGGTCCGTTCCAGAGTTTGGGAGTTTAGGGTTCAGAGGGCTGGAGTGGAGTTGGAAGGTGCATTTGGCATAACCATATGTCCCCCACTTTATGGCAGTCTCTTCCTTCTACTCCCCTTTCTTTTCTTGGGGTGCAAGGAGACGTTTCAGCACACAATAGGTGCTCAACCAACCCTTGCATTTACAGCTGGAGGCAGTGAGATGAGCGTGTCCCTAGGGTTACCCAGGTGAATTGTTTTCCTTGTGCCTTAGAAATACATTCATTGCTTCCTATGGTAAGTGGAGCTTGGAACCTTCAAGCCCTGCCAGGTTAGAGAGGCTGAGGCCTGATGCTCCAGGAGGCCCTCCCTTAATTCTTGGAGCTCAGAACTTTGGGAAAGATCCTGGCTCTCACTTTCTCTCTCTCTCTCTCTCTCTGCACATCTGGATGTGATGCTGGGGGTGCTCAGTTCTTACAGACAACCCTACTGTGTTGAGTGCCTGGGAAATGAGCCACCCTCCCTTCCCCCTTACCCAGGGGGCCCCTTGGGATACCTAAGCTCTCTGCAACCACCAGGTCCAGAGGCTGGACTGAGCAGCAACTCCAGGAAGATGCCCAATTCTTTCAGCTGTCCACCCCTTCTGTGCGATCAAAGCCCAGCGCTCTTGCTCTTGCAGCTGGGGGGGGGGGGAGGGCGTGGTCACCCCTTCCTGCGACTGTATTAATAAAGTCTATGGAAGTGAGTGTCATTATTATGTAATTTGATTCCTTGCCCATTATCTCCTCTTCTCTTCCAATCACTGTGGGCAAATAGAATTTTCTTCACTGTTCGGTGGGAGACGCCGAAGCTCTGAGAACGTAAACATTCTGTCCGTGCCTCCTTTGTGGCTCTGTGTCTTCATGTCCCATCTCCCCAAGGCCCGGGAGTCATCATGCAGAATGACTTTGCCATCTTCTCTCCCTCCTCCTCGCCCATTTCCCTTCTTTCTGACTGGGGCAACCGGAGAGGGAAGAAGGACTCCAGTCAGATATTTTCCTTACACCCCTTCTGAAAAAAAAAATCAAAAAAGGAAAATAATAATGACCATAAACGGGCATTGATTTCTCTGATTTATGGGGCTGGCGGAGTGAGCCGCCTGTGTATGAAAGTCTGGGGCTGCATAGGAATAAATACTTGAGCACACCATCCCAGCGCCCGCATTTTCTGCCTTTCCTCCTCCTTCTTTTTTTTTTTTTTTTAAAGACTCGATTGAATCATACACTTAAATCTTCCTCAGCCTAGGAGGAAATGCATGCTGGCCGAGTCTAAACAGTATTGATCCCTGGCTCCTTCTGAGGGCAGAGGTCTCTGCTTTCTAGATGGAAAGTCCCTTTGCTTGAGCAGGGTGGGGAGAGGGCTTGTGGAGGGGGTGCAGGGAGGAGGGAGAACAGCGGAAGGAGCGAGGCTGTTTTGTGCGTGTCTGTGTGTTAGTGTGTTCGTGGTGCAGCACGGGTGCCTTTGCACAGGGGTGATGCTGAGTTCTGCTGATTGAAGCTAGGCAGGTGGGAAAGGGGATACTTTGGTCATATGGGCCTCAGCAGTGATTGCTTTGTGGGTTGTGTGCGTGTGTGTGCATGTGCACATGCAGTACTTGTGTCCAGTTCACAGTCCCCCCACAGCAGGGCTGCCCAGGACTCAGAGGAAGAGGGTCCCACTAGCTTGCCCCGCTTCTGCTGGCCCCTGCCTGGTACCTGTGGCAGGGCTTCCAGAGATGACACCACCAGGGAGGCCCCTGGGGCCCGGTACTTGCCCTACCACCACTGTCTTCTGTGCAAAAGGCCAGCTGGGCCACACTGAAGGAGCTTTGGCCTACACAGGAGCCAAGGGGACCTGGCCTGACTCTGCCCTGCTGCTGCTTCTCTAGGGTGCTCCTCAGTTCGTCCTGTGGTCACCTAGCTTTCTCTGTGTGTATTTGAGAACCCTTTCACCTGGCAGAAATTCTCAACTAAAAAGATTTTATTTCACAGGCAGGGAAAATAAAAATCCTGAGAGGGGCAGTGCCTGCCTCAAAACCACACAGCAAATGAGAGGCGTGGTACTCAGATCCCCCACCAGTCCAGGGCTCCTCTCCAGGGGCCACCTTGTGGGTATTGTCAATGCACATGCAGGTGCAACACACATGCAGGCACATGCTTCCACAAATACACAGCCGTGAGCCAGCACATACCATGCGTATTCGTTCGCACACCCACAAAGCATGTGCACGTATAAAAATGCAAACGGACTGAAGCACAGAGGTGTGTTTACAGCAAGCACGTGCGCATGGCCTGTGGAGAGGCTGGTGCACGTGCATACATGAAAATACCCACCCTGGCGCTCCATATACCCCTGTGGACTGCGTTAGCTGGAGCCTGGGACACACCTGTCTGCTCCTCCTTTCCATGGAGATCGCCGGAGAAAACTGGGGCTGAGGTGGTGGCTGGGTGGGTTTTATGAGGGCTGAGAAGACGAGTTAGGGCATTCAAGGGAGGAGGAAAGGCAGCCCTATCTCACTCCCACCAGGGGCCACTGGGTCTGGGGGACTGGGCGCAGACACAGAAATGCAGCTGCCCCCCTATGCCTGCAGCAGAAGGTGCACTCTGTGCCTTCCCAGCTGTACCTCCTGGGGTGGGGGTGGGGAGGGGAGCAGGCCCAGGACCAGAGCAGCAAAGTTCCTAAACGGATTTCTGGGGGAGTTTGGGAAGTCACTTCGTGGGCCATTGTAATCTGCTCCTGGCTACCAGCAGCCCTGGAGGTGGAGTGGGCCCCTGCACTCTGGAATTCTCCCTGCAGATATGGGGGGTGGGTTGCTTGGAGGACTTCTGGGGAGAAAGTGTAGTCATGGAAGACGGTGTACGGGGCAGTCTGTAGGAAAGCGCTGAGCTTCTGATGCCAGTGACTGGGCGGCGGAGACACATTGCAGCCCATCCTCAACTCTGCCGACTGGGGTATACACAGGCTAACCGTCTTCCTTTCCTGGCATCCCCAAGCACCCAGGATGGGAAGCTCCGTCAAGGGTGAGTGGGGGGGGGGGAGGGCTTCCTCATTCTCGGACTTCGGGCCCCCAAGGGAGGGAGTCTCTGTAGGCGAATGGGAGTCCAAGGACCGGAGGGACGCCGGAGGGTTGCAGAAGCGGCTAGGGCTACTGCCAAGAGCTGGCCTGGGTCCCGGGGGAAGTGCACCCGACTGCTGCAGGAAGACACACGGTCGGTACTCAGAAAGCGGGGCACAGTAGTGGAAACCTGGCTGGTGAGGTCCCCCCTGGCTGGGGAAAAGCCTCCAACTTCTGGAAGCTGAAGACAAAGTGGCTGCCCAAGAAAACAAAAGCGAGTTCCGTAACCGCCCCGGAGCTCTCTCCTTGTCCCTCTCCCGGCCCTTCGCCGCTAGGTACAGGGCTTGTCTCCGGGGCAGAGTGTGCGGGCACCTCGGAAGAGGACACCTCCATACAGTTAAGATAAATCATCATGTAATCACCGCTACCGGAGCCGCGCTCACGGCTAAGCCATCCGACATAGTTTATTTCACACACTCGCCCACACACATTGCTTAGACTTGGACATCTGCACTCCCATTTCACAGATAGGAAAAAATGAGGTCCAGGGACATTCCTGCCAAGGTCACACCGAACCACGTTCGGTTTGCACCATCATTCGGTGAGCATTCACACGGCGCGGTATCGCTTCTCGGACGCCGCCGTGCGTTCTAGATTTTGGCCCAGGCTGGGGAGGCCGGGCCCAGAGTCGCGCCGCTTAGTCTGTTCCCTGCGTAGGCAGGCGCAATCCTCGGTGCCTCCCTAGCCGGTGGCTCAGGTCCCCGCTCCCCCTCCATACCCCTACGCGGGTCTCCGAGTGCGTTCCCGGGAGATTCCCACCTCTTCCCGGATTAAGATGACCCCTGCTCCACCGCCCGCAGTTTCCGCCCTAACACCTTCCTCTCGCACCTGAGCCCAAGCTGGGCCTGCGGAAGCAGCCGCCCCATCCGGGCATCTTTGCTCTGGCCCGGCTCCATCACGGCGGGAGCCGCCTGCGCCCGGCGCGGTGTGCGGCGGGCGCTGTGCACATGTACTTCCGGTCAGTGCAGCCCGAGCCGCGGGGCAGCCCTGGGTCCCCGTCTCCCCTGCGGGGAACTGGAGCTGGGAGCGCTGTGGCGCTCGGCCGAGGCTTCCGAGCGCAACTTGCTGTCCCGCGGGCACCGTGAAACCCCATGTCTGCTCGCCCAGCGCTGGCCGCGGGCCCTGCCCATCGGCTTGCGGCAGAGACGCGCGGGGCCAGGCCGGCCCACCGTCCCGTGTGTCAGGCTCGGGCTGCAGGCTGCAGCTCTCCGGCCCCACCTGGTGCTCCCGGGTGACCGCGCTTTGCACAGTTTCGGTTTGTGTCTAGGCCGGGGTCGCTCTCCTCCGCGTCCTGGTTCCGTGAGCTCCCGGGCTTCGGTGTTTCTTCCCGTCCTCAGCTCCTAGGTTTCCGTTTTCGCTCCGGAGGCCGCCCTCCTGTGGCCAAGCCTCCTCCGGCCGCTGGGGGCCCGGCCTCCGCTGCGGGGGTGTGCCCGGCCGTCCCCTCCCGTCGCCCAGCCCGGTTCCTAAGTTTGCTGCCCTGACTGTCCCGCGGGAGGTCGGGACGCTGGGACCGTCCGTCTCCTTCCCCCTCCCCACCGCCCCACTCCACACCAGGGGAGCAGCGCTGACCTTGGTGCAACCGCGCTGTCCCCCAAGATCTCCGGTCACCCCCCCCCCCCGCCCTCGCCTGCTCTCGGCTTCCCAGGGGAGGGGGGCGCCTGGGGCGCGCGCCCTTCCCTTGGAGACGAAAGTCGCCTGGCAAACTTGGCCGTACCAACGGGGGCCTCGGAGCAGGCGGGCTTGGGGTCCACCCAGGAAGGGGGGAGGGGTGAGCCTCAGGGCTGTGGAGACCCGACTTTGTTCGCGTTGCTTCGACTTGTTCTGAATCGTTACTCGAGGCGCGCGCTCTCACCACTGGCAGCCCCGAACCCTCGCTGGCGGCGCGCCCTGCTCGGCCTTGGTCGGCCCAGAGCTCCCAGTACTAGAGGACCCGTGAGCCAGCTAGCCCCGGGTGCCCGGCTGGGGAGGACGAGGCCCGCCAAGGGCTGTCAGCTGAGCTTTCTCGGACTAGGTGAGCGCGCTTCCAAACCCTGGCTGCGGGATCCTGTTTTGGGCGAGCGAATTTGGCAGAGCGGCCCTGCCCCTGCCGCCTCTTTGCGCAATAAAGCGACCACTTTTAGGGTGCAGGGATTTGCCTATCCGTTCCTCCCGTCTTTCCTGGAGATTCTTGGCCAATTCACACAGCTGAGGTTTCCTGCTCTGGTTCACTGTTGACTTAGAATTTCTTGAAAACCAGCGGTGCCAACTGCCCTCGCCCTGAGCCTTCCCTGAGCGGCGCCCATCTAGGCTGGGCAGAGCTGTCCCTGGCCGGCTCCCGGGAGGCCTCTGCCTGGCTAGGAAGCGTCTTTGCTTCCTTCCCTGAATTTCCCGCGCCCGCTTCCCAGCGCAGATGGAGCTGCGGCCTCCTGACTTCGGGGCGTCCTAGTGCCTTCTCAGCGGGCTGAAGCCAAGAGCCCGGGCTGGGAATAGGGAAGCGGATACCGCGGGGAGGCGGCTGAGCCGGGGCTCCACGCGCGTCGGGCCTCGATTCCTCGTCTGTCCCCCCGTCCTCACAGGGCTGATCACACTGGTGGTGCAAGGTGACCAGTTGAGCGCTCGTTGGCTTGGGGACTGGCAGGGAATGGAGGGGCCCTGGGCCTCTGGGGGTGTTGGCGAAGGTCAGCCAAAAGTCAGCAACGTCCCATTCTGGGGCTCTGTTCTGATGGTCAGGGGTTTGGGGTGGGGAAGGAAGGCGCTGGGTCCTCTGTACCCACTGGTGTGCAAACTTTGAGACCTGCAGGAGAGCCTGCTGCCAGTGGAAGGTAACCAGAAATGAGCCAGGGCCGAGGAGGAGCCGCAGGGGCTGACATTACTGCCTGTCCCAGGGGGAAGCTGACACTGGCCCCCAGTCGTGGCCTTGGGGAGGCCTGGGGAGATGGCTCACGCTCACACTCTGGGGCCTCGCATCTCCTCATTTCTCCCTCGGAGAGTTATTCACTCGGATACCCTCTACCTGCGTTTGGATTTGGCCCCCAGTCCTAGCTGATCAAGACCCTTGCTGCCAGGTGCAGCTGCCTTCCCGCCAGCTTCCTGGGACCGGCTAGGGACCCCTCTCTCCTAGAGACCCTGGAGCGCCAGAGTGTTGATCATTACTTTAAATTAAAAGTCCCCCTTTCCTTCCGTCTAAGCCTCAACTTAGTTTCAGAGAATGAAGCGTGAAAGCTCTTTTATGGAGATTACCGATGCTTCATTTATTCCCGCAAATGGCAAACACGGCCCGGGAAACACCGAGCGAGCGAGCTCCTTGTCTCGGATCCCCAGCCGTCGCCGTGTTCACAAGCTCGCTTGGCTATGAGACACCCATCGGGGGAAAGCCCCAACAGTGGGCTTCCCTGGGGGGAGGGGGAATCACGCACTCACTGGGGCTGCCTCAGCCCGTAGCTGTGGGTGGAACAGCCGTGGAGCCAAAGGCCCGCTGCTGGACAGCTGAGGGGTGTGTGGGAGTAGGGGAGCGGCACAAGGCAGGGCTGTGTGTTGGCCCAGCAGAGCCTTGAGGTGCTGGATTTATGTACATGCCACGATCTTAGTTATTTTCACTTCCAAGTGCATGAGAGGGCCAGGACACTCATGTACCACCTCCTAACCCTCCACCAACCCCTGTCACTTTCTCCATGCTGGGCCAAAGAGGCTGTGTCCCTGTAGTGAAGACTTTGGTGTGACTGTTTTGGCTTTGCCTGTCTCTCCAAAATAAAGCTCAGGTACACACACACACACACACAGCCTCTGAGGGCTATGAGCTGCGTCTGGAAAGGGTGAGTCACTTGGAAATGGGTGTGGAGACTTTGAACCTCACCTTGTGACCTGATGGTTGTTTCCTCCATGGGCTGCTTGCCCTGACCATTTCACAGTTGGAAGGAAGTGATCTGGCCCTCAAGAGAAACAAGACAAAACAAAACAGGGTTTTTGTTTTTTGAGACAGAACAGAGAAGTTTGGAGAAGGCAAAATACAAGCTCCTATAGGAGAATAGCCGGAGTTCAGGCTTGAATTCCTTTGTGACACTGTGTTATTAACTCTAGCTCCGATGCAGTGGCATCTTCCACATTCCAGCCATCCCACTCTGGGAGCCTCTGTAACCAAGAAAAGGTGTGGTTGGGGGTGTGTGTATAGTATGGCCAGAAGGGGCCACCAGCTCTCCTTCTTCCTACCTTCCTGGCTCCCAGGCTGCAAGGAACGTGGAAGTGCTGCTTTCTGTTTAGAGGGACTAGCTTTTCCAAAGGAGACAGTGACTAAGTGAGGGAGGTATGCTGGGGTGTCAGCATGGACATTGTAAAATGCTGCAGCCTTGCTTATTGCATAGCTGCCGATGCGCCCATAGCTGGCACGGACGATGACAGGTTCACCACAGTGGCCCTCCGAGGCCGAGAGGGACAATCTCAATGATTGGTTCAGAGAGAGGTGGCCACACAGAGCCTGGGGGACGCCCCGCTGGTGCCCTTAGGGAAGGACCATGCTTGTGCAGTGAAGGGTGCCACACGAGGTATGTGTGGGCACACAGCACTAAGTTGGGAAAGCAGGAAAGCGGGCTTGCTGCTGGCCTGAACAGTTGCCAATTTTCATTAATTACTCAGTCATTTTAATGTGAAAGCAAATACCAAAATGCTCTTGTGCCCATTCTGGATTAATGGGCTGCAAAATTAAATGAGGAGTGGGCCAGAGAGAGAGAGAGAAGGAGGAAAAGAGAGAGAGAGAGAGAGAGAGAGGAAGAGAGAGAGAGGAAGAGAGAGAGAGAATGCTGAGGTGTTTGGGAGTATTCAACCCTCCTTTCAAACCTACAAGTGGCCCCTGCCTCCCACCCCAATGCTGGAGGCCATGGTCAGGGGGTTGAAAATGTAAAAATGACATTGACTTCTCAGTGAGTAGAGGTTGGATTCTGACAATGACACAAACATCAGAAGGAAAACCTTGCTTGTGACCCCACCAGTTATAGAGTCACCGAACGTGCAACAGAACCCAGCGCTTGTAGTGCTCCTGGTACCGGGGCGGGCCCCAGGAGAGTGGACACCTGGCATTCCAGGTGTCTGTGCTGATGTGGCATGGCCCAAAGATGCACAGGAACCCCACCAATTCCTGAATGCTATGCCTAGGTGCTTGGAATATTGAAATTATAGAGCCTATCTCTTGAGTTCTGTTGCTTGGGACATGGGGCTGCAAGAAGCTGTCCCAGATAGCTCTCAGAAGTGTGGCATTGGATTTGGAAATGACCTGTTAGAGATAGGATACAGAGTGACTCACTCCACTTTGCGTGTGGCATGAGAGATCTTCCATAACTTCACGGAAAATGTGCATTATGGAAAAAAAAAGCATGGATGTTAGAAGTTTTCAAACCAAATTTAACTTTTTAATTCTAGTTTTCCATGAACTTTTTGAAGTGCCCTTGTATAAAATGGACGAACCTAGAGGGAACCTACTGAAATGACTCCCAAGTCTATTTTTGGGTCGTGTTCTTTGGAGTTATTGTTAAGGAAAATCCCTTCCTGGTCCTAGGCATCACGTTTCTGAATTGCCAAAACGTGGCAGAAATTGGGAATATCCTACTGGGGCCATATTATGGGTTGTTGCTCGTGGTAGGTGTGCCATTGCAGACCAGGTGTTTCAAGTTCACATTCTTGGAATTCTAGCAGTCCTTCCAGGCACAGTCTATACATGTAGACTGGTGGCAGGGAGAATGACACAGTGACATAGGAATTGGTTCAAGGCAGACGGATAGCACAGTGGTTGCGTAAGGTGCTTCCCTTCGCCTCTCCGAGACCAGACTGGGCCCCTAGCCTCCCTAGAGTTTGATGGAGTGTTGTCAAGAGACAGACCGCAGGGCTGACACCAGCATGTGATGAGTTTACCTGCTAATGAACACCTTTCACAAAACCTGAGGATACGGACTTCCTGGGGAGGGGAAGGGAATTCGTCGTGAAAATGCCTCTTTTCTTGGCAGTGTTCAGGTTAGGAAATCAAACCCTAGGCACTTGATAAATAGGAGTGTGCCTCCTTCAAGAGGTTATGGTGCCGACGCGGAAGGGGTCCTTGAGCTGCCTCCACCCGGATTAAGCTCCTTTTTGTTTTGCTAGTATTTCCTACAATTTAGGACCTTCTGAAAGAGATGGCTCCTTATTCTTTTCCTTGGGGACCCTAGACGGTGAACTGGCAGCCTCTCTGTGGGGCCGAGGATTGAAAATGCACAGAGGTGGGGAAGCAGCAATCAACAGAGCGGGTCCCAGAGAGGATCAAGACAAAAAAAAAAAAAAAGAAAAAAAAAGAAAAAAAAAAAAAAAGAAAAAAACCTCTCTTGGATTATCGGACTCAATATCCTTGGCACCAGGACAAACAGGAGTCACCCTAATCCCTCACAGTCTCCTAAACTCATCTAGAACGTCTTGAAAATAGAAGTTTATGCCACCGTTGGCAAGAACACCTAGGCTGTTCTGCATTAATTTTCCTCCGTGGGAAGAGTGGAGGGAGGTGAGAGGAGAGAATTTCTGGGACTCTTTATGGGCAGACGAAAGGCTGATCTTGCTTTACGACTGGAGTTTGCTATTTAATAAATAAAGCTCCACATGTCAATCTGAGAAATGCGACGTTGATGTGAGTGGATAAAAGATTCATGAAGAGTTGTGTCTGGGGAGGAGTTGGGTGCAGCTTCGCTCCGATTCCAGATACGCATTTGGACGGCAGTAGGCCTCTGCCTTCAAGTGCCACAGGGTTCAAGCTCACCAGGCCTCAGCCCTTAGAGGGGTCCATGAGCAGGAGACAGGGTCCCAGCTCCCAGGCTGGGGGCTGTTGTTTTGCTGGTCTTCTAAGCGCCTTTCCATCCTCCTAGGTGGAGGTGGTTGGGCATGGACAAAAACGACTTTCTGGGGAAGAGAGTGGAGAGGAGCCTGTGGGGTTTTGGTGCTCAGTTTAGACTGTTTTCATTGCATCACCTCGTGTGTCTGAATTTTGGGGACTTTGTATCTGGGAGAGAATGACTTCTGTGCACAATTGTCCATCCTGCCAGGAAGTTAGGGCTGCCCTCGAAAAGAAGGCTGCCTGTGTCCCTTTGTCCTAGGTTGGGAAGGCCTCCTGGTCAATAAATACATATTAATCATGTAAAAGGATTGACATGCAAATGAAGGGCACCACTGACAAGCCCTGGATGGCAGAGGGCAGCCCTGCTGCAGCTGGGGTCCTGTTAGGGGAGCCAGGGCTGTACCACACTCTTTGCTGGGTGTTTTCTAGTGGGCTACCACCCTTTGCCAATATACACATGCAGGAGCTAAAGGGACAGGAGGTGGCTTTAGGATCTTTAGCTCTGCCAAGTCTCTAGACTTTTGTTTTCTGTTTCTGCTTTTGTTTTTAATTTAAGTCTGATGGTAGGCAGGCCACCCTTTGGATCACCATGTGTCTCGGCCCAACTGGATATCTCCAAAGGTACTTTGTTCTTACAATCAAAGAAAAATTGAAAAAGACCAGAGAAATGGTTAAAAGCATAGGTTAATTTTTGGAGGGATGCTTAGTCTTTCGTTATGAACTGCTGCTTATAAGATAGCATGTTGTCTATTGTGGCTTTCTTTGTAGAGCAAAGACACTACAAAATAATCTTGGTCTAGGCCGGACTAAACATTCATTCAGATTTTTCTATATGCACAACACCTGTGGTATGTATATTTTACAACCGTGATTTTTAGGATGCATAAAACCACTAAATGTATGATTTTGGTGTGAGGATATGTCCAAAAAGTCTTTTGCTTAAAGACAAAACAAAATGCATTATTATTCTATGTGCCTAGAAAAAAAATCTTTGGGGTGCATATATTTGCTTTATCCATAATGAATCATTAGAACATAAAGGGAAGATTTTAACTCTGCCGATAGTTAGCTTGTGTGCGTGCCGAAGGTGAGTATTTGAGTCAGTGGCTGTTTGGCTTGGACCTTTCTTCAGGGACGCGGGACGGCCAAGAGGTGGACAACCAGAATTTCCATGATTTAGGTTCAGAGCCATGTCTGTGGGCACTGCCAGCCAGGGAGCTTGCGTTTGGCAGCTTTAGAACTGGAGCATAGAGCAACTAGTTTCGGTGACATGCCTGTTGAGGTCGTAGGTGTCAAAATGGTAAAGACCACGGATGTGTAGGGGTCCTGACCGGCCAGGCCTTGGGACGGGTCACTGGGGAAGTATGAGCATGGGGCTTGTGGCCGTCTTTTGTTTTGTGGTCTGTACGTAATGTTATCCAACACTCTGCCAGGGAACATCAAACTGTGCGACACAAACCGGAGCAAACAAGTGGGAGCGTACATGTAGAGCGAATGGTCTTTCTCTCTTAGGGGAAGCACCGACAGCGATACACTGCATATGTGATATGTCTGAGGCTGACGTGGGGAGCCAGCTTTTGCCTGTTTCTCGGCTATGTTCATGCTGACTGGGACACTGCCCTGCCAGAACACTCGAGTCTGTGTTTTAAATTAATTCATAAGATGTTTCTTAATAGGGGCTTGTTGGCTCTGAAAATATGCACCCAGTTCACAGTTAAATTCAAAGTCTCTTAAATTCTCCTTATAGGTATCCTATGCTTAATGTACTTTGCCTATATTTGCTAGAGTCTAGATGAATCAAATATTACCTAGAATTTGAACCTAGTGAACATGTTGTCTATTGAATTACTCTGTGTGTGTGTGTTTATATGGATGTGTAAATGAGAAAGTAGCTACTGCCGGAGATAAATTATTTAGCACGGTTTCCTTGTGTTGTGGAGAGGCAGGCTGTGCCTCATTTTTTGGATTATGATTTGTATTATGAAATGCTTATCAAATGTTTTCCAAAGATTAGTTTAATTTTAATTAAATAAACCTTTCTCAAGAGGAGGCTCCCAACTCTTTCTTGTACCCAGAGGCTAACGTACTTGTTGTTTTTAATTATTTTCTGCTGTTACCCAAACTGCTTTGGGTACTCTGGCCCAATTAAATCAAAGGCGCAGGTTCCTTATACACAATATGTTTAATATTTAATTTTAATTAAATTAATTAAATTGTTTATTTAATTTTATGTGCATTATTGTGCCTAGAATAATGCAAAATTCATGATAGTAAGAATTGGGGTGGGGAGGGGATTCAGAGCTTTCAAACAAGCTAATTACAGAACTTAAAGAAAACTTCCTCTTCACATCCACGGGAAAACACCCAACAGAGGAAGGCAAAAGCTTAGCCAGAACTTTCTCGCAGCGTCTGGGGCTGCAGCGGCTGCAGAGTTGGGTTTGGTGGCCTCTTCCACCAGCGAGGCAAGGCACGGGGTGTGTGGGAGGATGTGCCACGCTCCAGGGACACCTTTTGCTTTGCTGAACGCACAGCCACCAGCACGGTGTCTCTGGACTGTCCTCTACCCACAGGCGCTGGTGTAGCTTCCAGGGATGTGTTCCGATTCAGGAGGGAGCAGTCCTAGCGGCTTTGAGCTGCCCCGGTGCAGGCCGGCGTTGAAAACTGCAGTGGTTTTGATGGGGCTCACCTGGGACGGGCAGCAGTTCCTTCCTGGGAAGGGGTCTTTCCATCTGAGTTGGCATCTTTAGGGCAACTGTTTTGCTCTGCAGGGACGTAGCCTTCTCTGCCTCTCACTACAGTGTTTAATTCCCAGGGAGTCCGCTTTCACAGAAATAGGATACACACACACACAGCCCCCTGAACACATCCTGCTTTGTCTTTGCTCTCATCTGACTTCCCTCTAGAACAATGAGCTTGGGAGTCAGAAGTTTTCAAGTGTCTGGGTGGAAGGAGCCAAGGGACTTTTGGAGCATTTTATTCTCTCTTTTTTCCTGTTTCCCTGACTTAAAATGATAGCATTATAAAACCCATCATGGCCTGGTACTTGGGGCCATCTGAGCCAAATTCTACAAAGTTGACCTCATGAAGTGATGGATTCATGAAACTTTTTATTTCAGGCTTCTGCCCGTCTGGGCTGTGATTGAATATCTAGACTTATCCTCGCTCTATAAATTTTTTTTTTGGGGTGGTGAGACGATGGTTTCCTTCCTGGTGCCTCCTGTTGATTAAGACTTGCTACTGTACTTAGTGAAATACAACATTTAACTTGATTATCTCACCATCAGAAAAGGAGAGAAGAAAAAGAGAGAAAGGAGAGAGAGAGAGAAAGAGAGAGAGGGAGAGAGAGAGAGAGAGAGAGAGAGAGAGAGAGAGAGAAACTAGTGCCTTAGGTGAAGTTATTTACGTTTTGCTAGCCACCTTCCATGAAGACAGAACTGCTAAAAATAAATTCCCTTTCTCTTTGTTGTTCTTGTTTGTTTTTCCCCCCTACAGCTGGTTTTGTTTCAGTAGATTAAATATTATCATAAAAGTAGCTGACGATGCAGCAAATTAAAAATCAGGTTGTGGAATAGTTTGCAAAAAGCCTTTTTACTTCTATGGCACATAACCAGTTGGGGCAGACATGAGTCTTAAACTAAAAGCATTTATTTGTCAAGAGGAGTTTTTGCTTCAAAACAAGGGTTGGGAAAATACGGAGAAAGACGGTGTGCTGGGATGGACTTAGTGAAAAAGAGAGACTGTGTATTTATGGAGAGATTTATGTTAGCTCAGTGTGCACAGAAAAAAAAATTGCTTCCTCACTTTACTCTCCGTTTATGCTGCACATCTGTAAGCTTAAAGGCATTTTTAGTATAAAACATAAGCCTGTGTAGTGGCAAGAAACGCATCCGAGGACAGATGCAATCGAGTGTGTGGGGCACTGCCGTGTCTCTGCGTTTAGCATCAAATTATGAATTAAACAAGAAGAATGAATAACAAATTAGGGTTCGCCTAAGCTGAGCTTTGTGCAGTGGGACAATGAAAATTTATTTGAATGCTATTCCTTGATGAGGTTACAGATTTTCTCCCCCACAGAAGGTACCCGTTAATACGGTGGAGACAATTACGGGAAGTTCATTTTCTGGCTACCTCTTAGAAGCCTCTTCATGGAGAGAGCGAGCTCCTGCACAGATTCAGGGTTGAGGAATCTCCCCAACTTTTTCCCGTGGGTCTTCAAGGGCAGGGGCAATTTGGGAAACGTGTTTTGGAGCTCAGTAGCAGCTGTGACAAAGCCGAGTTGTGCGTGGGGGTATTTTTTTGGTTTGTTTGGCTGGATTTTTGGCTGATGTGTCAGAAAACTGTTAAAGAGCATGGCTTTTGGGATTCCAACAGCAGGCTGTGAAGTGACAGGCTTCATGAAGCTGTGCCGTGTATATGGATGGACGGCACTTTCCAAAGTTGCAAAGTGCTGTCCACCGCCCTGCCTCTCCTAATGGGAACTGGGAAGTAATGTGTGGTGCCCTGGCTAATGCCTTCAGCACATGCCGAAACTGGGGTACAGAAAGGGAAGGTTGCTGGGCTCCTTATCCACGGAGCAGAAAAGTTAAGCACACGGGAGCTCAAGCCCCAAATATAAGCCATGTGCCTCGCCATTCCAAGCTCATTAAAGAGGTTAAACAGAGAGATATATACAATAGATGGAAAAGCACTACCAGCTTGTACTGAGGATGCTTTGACAAATTCAACAAAAATACCCCATTAAGATGGGTATCTAAACGACTCTTTCTTTCTTTCTTTCTTTCTTTCTTTCTTTCTTTCTTTCTTTCTTTCTTTCTTTCTTTTTTTAAAGCTTTGACTTCAAGGAGTACATAAAAGTGGCGGTTACTGCCTGATTTTGACTGTGTGTTTCTAAGTGTGCCTCTTCCTGAGTGGGGGGTGGGCAGGACAGTTTGCCCAGCCATGTCGACGGGGCACCTGTGTGCCTGGAAGTAGAAGAAGGGACCCTCACGCTGGGGAATCAGTTTAGAAACTAAAACAGCAGTTAAATGTATGAAAATAGCGGGGCGTGTGAAAAGAAGTCGCTAAGTTTAGCCAGAGGCCAGCTTTTCAGGGCTGTGAAGGTGACCTTGTGGGTTTTCACTCTGCTCTCCCTTCTGCCCATCCGCTTCTGTGGACACAGTCGCTGGGAGCTGGCTTCGTCTTTCTTGGTGTCCTCTCCGCGATCCTAACAAAAACTGGGACAAATCCTGGAGCCCGCTCTCCTGCCTGACCTGTGCTCTGTCCCTGCCACTCCCAGGAAGGTGACTCCTTCAGCTCCAAGGTCAGCCTGGGGTTCGGTGGCCTCGAGCAGTTAGTAGTTAATTTCCTATGATATGTTTTTATTGAAAACGGGCTTAATTTTTAAGAGTTGGGGGCTAGGGAGGTAGAGTAGGAGGAACAAAAGCCGTCTTGGAAATCTATCACAAGAATCACTTCTGGGCTCCCGTGACTCGCTCCTCCTCCTCTTCCCGGTCCCCTCTCTTCCCCACCTGCCTTTCACCCCAATGTGCTAATCACATTCAGGCCAAAGGCAGGAGAGGGCTACCTGGCTGCAGCCCAGAGGACATTTTATTTTATTTACAGATGAGCTGTTAGCCCCTGAAATATGGATTCTTCTGGAAGCTGTGACAGAGCGAAGGCGAGCCCCGTTTCTCCAGCCCAGAGCGGCAGGCGGACTTGCCTACATTAGCTGTGTCATTCAGAGCAGAGCCGGCAGGCCAGCCGGCCTGGGGGGAGGGGCTGCCCTGCAGCTCCCGTCCCCTCCCAGCCTAGCCACCCGAGGGGACTCCTCACGCCTGTGCGGCACCCAGGCCTGCCTGCCCACTGGAGTCAGCCCCAAGCCCCTCCCCGTGCAGCCTGGCTTGCGGGTCTAAGTAACCCGTGACCTCTTGGACGCCATGAAGTTGCAACCTCTGCAACTCCTGCTAAGCTCTGAAGAGCTTCTCATTTGGAATGGCCTCAAAGAATTCTTTTACACATCCCAATATGTACATTGACGCCCCGCGGTGGACACAGAAAGGGAGTCTTGCTATGTTATCTCTGAACCTCACTCTTGCTCAAAATAGCACTTCTCAGCCTCTTCCCCAGAGGTGGCTCGGAAAGTCTTCCCACGTTTTGCCCATCTCAGCCTCCCTGCAGGAGGATACTTCTCCACCAGCAGGCTTCTCAGAAGCCTGTGCCAATGGCTCCCAGGCTCCTTCCAGTTTATTTATTTTTAAGATTTTTATTTTTTATTTGAGAGGTAGAGTTACAGACAGAGAGATGGAGAGGTAGACAGAAAGGTCTTTCATTCATTGATTCAATCCCCAGATGGCTGCAATAGCTGGAGCTGGGTCCATCCCAAGCCAGGAGCCAGGAGCTTCTTCAGGGTCTCCCACGCAGATGCAGGAGCCCAAGGACTTGGGGCATCTTCCACTGCTTTCCCAGGATGTAGCAGAGAGCTGGATCAAAAGAGGAGCAGCCGGGACTAGAACTGATGCCCATATGGGATGCCAACGCGGCAGGTGGAGGCTTAGCCCACTATGCCACAGCGTCCGCCCTCCTTCCAATTTTTGAGCATGGCGGCGTCATGGTGGTGCCTGTTCCCAGGGAGTCTCTTTGGGAGGGGACAGAATACCTTTGGATGTGGAAGCTCGGGATGTGTGACAGCTGAGAAACATCACAGCTAAGCAGACCTGTCCTATCTTACCCCGCCCCATCCCCCCAACACTGGCCTGAGCCTTGTACCACAGGGCCTTCCTGAGCTAGTGAACATTTTCCAAGGGGGCGCTTTCTGGGATCCCGGGGCACATGGGGTGGTTCCTCAGACGCACATCAAAGGGTCTGGTGTTCCGGGCATACGCAAGTGCCTGGGGTGAGAGAACCCCGTGATGGCTGTCTTTGAGCTCTTTCTGTGCACATCTTTAAGATGTTCCCCCCATAATATAGATGTGGAGACAGCCATGACGTACAGTCTAAGAATTCATTAGCCATGAACCGTGTTCTGAGAATACATTTCTGCTGACAGAGAGACCTAATCTGCGCTTGTTTCCGTTCATGTTATATATATATTAAACCCTGCCCCTTCCCTCTTGAAAGCAAGAGCACGGGCAGAAGGCCGGCCCGGAGGGAGAGGGCAGGCTCTGAGAGGCCTGTGCTGGGGGGCATCAGTCCACCAAGGGTTCCCGGCACACTCTGGGGTCGGGGGGGGGGGGACTCTGATACTTGACATTTGAAGGACAGCATCTGTGGAGGCATACGGGGGAGGAAGCAGAGCTCACTAGGGTTTCCTCGGACGTGACCTGCCGTGGGCGTTGCACTCTTTAATGAGCGTGCCCACCTTTGCAGCATTGCTTAGCAAGGCCCTGCTGTAGCTGTGTTCTTTGTATGGAGGCTGGCCCCAGGGCTCCAGGGAAGGCCCCGTGAGGATGCTCCCCGTCCCGGGAGGAGGTGCCCAAAGTCTGAGGAGGCCGGTGGATTTGGGGAGAGAGGGTGAAGAGGGGTGGGGGTACGTGGGGATTAAGTCAACGGAGGCAAGGCAGCAGGGATGCACTTGGGAGGGGTGTGGAGTGGGGACACCTCCTGTCCCCTCCCCCCACAGGCCTGACCCTTGCCCTTAGGGGTGCTATTTCCCTGCACTGGGATCCAGAGACTGTGTGATCTTGGGTAGGACTCCTGCCATCTCTGGGTATGAGCCTCTCATTAGCACGAAGAGTTGATGGCATTAGCTCAGCGGTTCCTCTGTGGGGTCCTTGTCAGGGGTGCTGGGGCAGGTCTCCATGCTTGAAGGCCCTTGCTGGGCTTGCACTTGTACTCTGCCCACTAAGGAGGCCCTGGCTCTCCCAACTTGACATTTCCTCGCTTTGGACTGGAGATGGAGGGGCTCACGGTGCCCACAAATGCCATTTCCTCCTGCACAGAAGCACTGCCTGCAGATCACATGTGTCTGTGGATAAGGAAAACAGGAAACTTAATTTATTAGTCTATATATAATAAGTGTATAAAAGGCCCATCGCATTTATAGATACCTAGCATGCTGTTGGCCCTTAGCCAGTGGGAGTCATCATGATTCTTAGTATTATGAACGCTGATCTGGTTGGCCAAAGCTTTCAAAATAGGGACCATAGCAGGAACAGTGTGTCCTTCATGGCAAAAAGGCTGGGAGCCCCTGTGGGAACCGCTTTCCAAGCCCTGCAGGGAATAAAGAGGTCTGAGACCTCTTGGATGGTGGGCTCCTCGTGCAGGTGCATAGGGTGGGTGTGGGGGTTCATGGTGGCTCTGGGGCTGTGAGTAGGAGGAAGTGGAATCTCTAGCCCCTCTCATACCTACAGCCAGCCCCTCTTTTCCACTTCCTGTTTGCCTGCATATGGCCTGGGCTGGGGCCGAGCCTGAGGAGCCCTTCTGCTGTCTGTGCTTGGATGTTCAGAAAGGGACAGAGCTGGGGTTAGAGAGAGATCCAAGGGATAGTTCTCTTCCTGCAGTGACTCCCACATCTGGTTCATGGAGAGGCACTGCTGTTCAGAATAGAGCTGCAGGATTGCATTCCTAGAACCTATGCCACTCAACAGAACAACTGGCTTCTGGCTCCACCCACAATTTTTGGGGATATTTACTGTATCATCTCATTGACTCCTTCTCTTAGAACTTTCGGATACATCAGTGACTCTACTTTGGACACTTCGGATGAAGCAACTTGCTCAAGATGACACAGCTAAGGGCTGATGTTTTGGCTCAGCGGTTCAAGCTGCTGTATGGGATTCTAGCATCCCATATATGAGGCCTGTTTGAGCCCTGGCTGTTTCACTTCAGACCCAGCCTCCAGCTAATGTGCCTGGAAAGGCAGCAGAAGCTTGCTTCAGTGCTCAGGGTCCTGCCACCCACGTGGGACACCCAGATGGAGTTCCTGGCTCTTGGCTGTGGCCTGGCCCAGACCTGGCTGCTGTAGCCATTTGGGGGGTAAACCAGCAGATGGGAGATCTTTTTCCCTCTTTCTCTCTACCTCTCCCTCTCTCTCTGTCACTCTGCCTTTCAAATAGCCACAAAAAGAAGGAAAGATGACACAGCTAGAGAGCAGCGCAGCTGGTAGTTAAAGCCTATGCCTTTTCCAGATAGGAAACATTTGCTTCCGTGTGATGCAATATCCTACAATATGAAGATGGCAAGCAGTAGCAAACTGTGGGAGAATCACAGGGTGTGTGATAAATCAGAAATGCTCCCAAGCAAAAGGCGGTTTTGAGTGGGCTCTTGAAGGAGACAGGGGACAAGGGGCAGGACGTGGAGAGAGTGGGCATGGATGGAGCTTGGGGTGATGTGTGTGAGGGCAGAAGGGAGATGTGGGTGGTGGCTCTGGGGGAAGGCAAGGCTCAGACCCTTTGTGTGTGTGTGATGGTGTTGGGGGGATCAGGATAAGAACGACTCCACCGTGGGTGTGGCTCTGGGCACAGGTGCCAGGAACCACTGCAAAGGGTTTGCCCCCTGCCTCCTTCTGCTTCTCCCTCCCCACGCCTATCCTGCTGTTTCATCTGCTGCTTCCCAGGCAAATTAGCAGGGAGCTGGATTGGAAGCAGAGTAGCTGGGACTCAGATTGGCACTTGATATGTGATGTGGGCACAGGAAGGGATGGCTTAGCATTCTCTGCCACAATGCCGGCCCCTCCCTCTACTCTTTGTTCTTTCCTCTTCCTCTCTCCTTTTCTCCCTCCTGCCCTTCCTCTCTCCTGGTATTTGTGCTTTACAGCTGGCATTTAAAGTGATGACTAATATTTAGTTTTTTAATTTTATTTTTAAAAAAGCCATTACAAAATTGGAAGACAAAGGGACAAAAAGAGAGAGAAAGAGAGAGAATCATCCACCAGATGGTTTATTCTCCAAATACCCACAACGGCTGGGGCTGGGCCAGGCTAAAGTCAGGAATGGGAATTCAATTTGGTGCCTCTCATGGGTGATAGGGACTCAAGTACTTGCGCTATCATTGGGTGCCTCCCAAGGTGCACATTAGCAGGAAGCTGAAATCAGGAGTGGAGCCAGGACTCCAGCCAGCTACTCCAATATGGGATGCTGGCATCTCTCCTAAAATCTAATTTGAAAAGTCTCTCACAGTGTAGTCCCACAACTCTGCAACCAAACCATCATTTCCCACTCCTGCACCACGTCTTTTGCTCCCATCCACTTGCACATGTCGTGTTTGGACAGCTATAAGTGGGTGTAATGTTAGGTCTTTTTGTTGCTCTACACCTTGATATCAGAAAATTTTTTTTCCTGCACTGCCTTTGTAATCACAAGATCAGTGCTCACCTGCATCCCACAGGCTGGGGTGCCCACCCTGACTGCATTTCTTTCATGAGGGCTTCTTAAGAACTGATGTTGCTAGTGAGGGGCACGGGAGACGAGCACAGCCTAGGACTGTGACAGCAGCATGTCGAGGGCTTGGGCCTTCTGGGGTCAATGGGTAGGCTATACATCCATAACAAGGGGACTGATGGACAGGGGGCTTCTGAGGCGTACCTGGCTGGCAGAAGTCAGTGTAGACAATGAGGGTAGGATGGGGCTGTCTGGGGTTGTAGGGTGTAGGAGGAAGTCCTGCTGCTGATATCAGAACATCTTCTAACCTCTCTGAGCCTTAGACTCTTCCTTGGTACAGTGGGAATATATATCCTTGTTTCTTTGACCCTGCTTGAGGATGGAATGAGACAGTGCTTGCAAAGTATCTAGCATTCAGCAGCAGTTCCCTGCCTTCTTCTCCTGCCAGGTGGTCTTGAGCCTCTTGGTGTGGCTGACCATGAACAGAGCGCATGTCTGTGAAGAGGCCTCGGCCACCTGCCCGAGCTGCATGGCGACCGACACTTAGGGAGCCCTGGACATGTTCCAGAAGGCAGGCCTGAACCTACACAGACCAGACACCTGGCTACATGGAGCCCACGGTCCAGGCTGGAGACGTCCAGTAGACGCCGAAGCACAAGGATAAGCATTTCTCACAGCGACAAGTGGTGTAAAGGGACAACAGGTATTTAAATTGAGGAGTCACCGATGACATGGGAACTTTCTGTGGCAGCATCTCGGGGAGATTCGGCTGGGAAAGAGGGGCCACAGAGTTTGTCTCAAGGCAGCTGTGGCTGAAGTTGGAGCTCACTGGGAAATGGGACTGACAATCAGCTAGTTAGGATTTTCCATGTGTATTTTTCCCAAAGCCCCCATCAACATTGTTAAGGGCAGACCGTCTGGGCCAAGTTCTGGGGGAAGAGGCCTGTGGCCATCAGCCAGAGAGTCACACCATGAGGGACAGCAGGGCAGGTGCAGGGCCTGGGCACAGGTTGATAGGGGTTACTCTTCAGTGTCGGGGATTCGCTGGAGCATTTGGAGCTGGCCTGTGATGACTCGATCTGTGTTACAGTTAAAATATTTACATACAGTAGGTGGAACTGATAGGAAGAGACTCATTGTACTTACATGGAGAGGATATTTTAGAGTGGGTGGTAAGTTGGTGCCGCAGAACCTGTTATGGTCAGGGAATGTATCTGGGCATGTCGTGGATGCACTTACTGGTAAAAATAAGAGGTGTTGGACTGACAGAAGGTGAACTGCTGGGCTGGCGCCACGGCTCAATAGGCTAACCTCCACCTGCGGTGCTGGAACACCGGGTTCTAGTCCCGGTCAGGGTGCCGGATTCTGTCCCTGTCGCTCCTCTTCCTGTCCAGCTCTCTGCTGTGGCCCGGGAGTGCAGTGGAGGATGGCCCAAGTCCTTGGGCCCTGCACCCGCATGGGATACCAGGAGAAGCACCTGGTTCCTGGCTTCAGATCAGCGTGGTGCGCCGGCTGCAGCACACCGGCAGCAGCGGCCATTGAGGGGTGAACCAATGGAAAAGGAAAACCTTTCTCTCTGTCTCTCACTGTCCACTCTGCCTGTCAAAAAAAAAAAAAAAAAAAAAAAAAGAAGATGAACTGCTGATAGAACACGGCTTCTGGGAGAAGCCTAGGTGGGAGACTGACTGAGGTGTGGGGAACAGGGAGCCAGGGTTGGGGGTGGGTAGGGACTGCCTGGGACATTAGTCGCGTGTCTTTCCCTCCTGCTGTAGCTCACTGGGACCTATGATGTATGGACCTGGGGGCCCGCCATGGCCCCAGGCCTCATGGTGCTACCTTCTCCCATGTCTTCTGTGAGTCTGGTTGGGCTCCCAGTGACTGGCTACTGTGGCCACTATTGAGTCACCTCCCCACCCCTCGCTGCTGTCAGGAAGGGGAGGGCCTGCCCAGGAAGGGTGGGAGATACAAGACAGTCCAGAGGGACTGAGGAGCTGGGCGGCTGCAGGGCACAGATCTGCTCCAGTTTGCTGACTCTGCCAGGAGCCCATCCATGCCACCTCATCCGTTGTGTTCCATGCTCTGGATGAACACATACACTGTCCACCAGGCTCAAAATGTAGATTCTCTAATTGCTTCCACTCCAATAGACTGTGATTTTGAAACTGCAGCTTATGACTCACCAGTGGATCATGAAATCAATGTACTGGGTTTCAACTGGCATTTTTTTTTAAAGGCTGTTATTTTATTTGAAAGGCAGAGTTACAGAGAGGCAGAGGCAGAGAGAAAGAGGTTTTCTATCTGCTGGTTCACTCCTCAAATGGCCACAGCGGCCAGAGCTGGGCCGATCCGAGACCAGATGTCAGGAGACAGGAGCCAGGAGTTTCTTCTGGGTCTCCCACATGGGTGCAAGGGACCAAGGACTTGAGCCATTTTCCACTGCTTTCCTAGGCCATAGCAGAGATCTGGATCGGAAGTGGAGCAGCTGGGACTCGAACCAGCACCCATATGGGTTTGAGTCCTGGCTGCTTCCCTTCCAATCCAGCTCCCTGCCAGCTTGCTTGGGAAAGCAGCAGAAGATGGCCCAAGTGCTTGGATCCCTGCCACCCATGTGTGAGACCCAGATGGAGTTCTAGGCTCCTCGCTTCATCCTGGCTCAACCTTTGAATAGATAGAGAACATCAGAGTGTGTCTGTCTTGTGTAGTAAAAATTAAATTTTGTGAGATTTCCTCCCAAATATATATATATATGTATATATATATATACATATATGTATATATATGCATGTGTATTAGATTGCAATATAAAAAAATCCATTTTTTTCAACCTTGGCTTATAGCAAAAATAAAATAAAATAAAAATAAAAAAGAACTGCTTGAAGAGCATGGGCAAACCTTCATTAGTCTAGACAGTGATGGAAGCAAAATCTTTCCCTTACCCTGCCCTCAGGGAGCACCTGCTGCCAGGGAGCCAGGGCGGAAGCTGGCAGTGCAGAATGCCTGACCATGCTCTGGCTAAGAGGCAGGGGGGCTGAGGTTGGTGGCCGAGGCCCTGTCTGCTGGGAAGGTTGTGGTAAGGACAGCATCATTGTCTAGACTAATGAAGGGAAGGAGGCCAGAGATGTGTATTGCCTCCAGTGGATGGGACTGGTGGTGTCCGAAGTGAGGTTCCTTCCTGGTTTGGTGTTTGAGGTCAGGAACAGAGGCAGAGGGCAGACTTGCCTCCTATGAAGGTTGACAATGAGATTTGTCCCAAACATATTGAATATGAGTGTTGGTGGGACTTCTGGCCAGAGCTGGCTCTGCTGGGCCTGGGGGGATATTGTAGGTATGGCTAGAGGTGCAGATGTGGGGTCTGCTGGAGAGGGTGGGAGTGAGAGTGGACTCAGGGGGTCTAGGGCATGAAGGAGAAAGGGCTCAGGAGAGACACCTAGAGTCACCCACATGTAAAGGAGCTGGGAGGGAGAGGGGGTGCACTCGCCCGTGTGTGTGTGTGTGTGTGTGGCCATCCTGGATGCCAAGGCAGGGCTCAGGTTCAAGGGGAAGAGGCATGGCCTGTGATGGTGTCATGTGTGCTATCACAGGTGAGCTGATGTGCTTACTGGCAAGAAGAATGGACTGGAGCCCAAATAGCTGGAAAACTGGGAATTCCCAGTGACTCACGAGAGACTGTCTCTGAAGCCACTGAGAGCCAGAGAGGGAGGGAGCAGGGTTGTGGGCAGGGTGAGGTGGAAAGGCTCTCTAGAGATTGAAGCTGCCAAGCAAGCCTCCCTTCAGGTGGGCTGTTGAGTCTCGCTGCCCTCGACTCAACCCCTAACACATCCTGGAGACATCTGGGCCCCAGGCTCTCATGTTGGCCTCCAGGAGCTCCCATCATCCTCTGGGGCCCTCAATTTTCTTAACCAAAAAGCAAGCAGGACATCAATAAAATAGCCCTTCAGACATTTGCCTTTCCTAGCAGTCTTGAGGCCGTCTGAAAAATGGGGTTCATCATCCTTACCCTGCTTCCTTCCCAATGAGAACTCCTCTGAGAACCAACAAGAAGCACGCAGAGCCAAGGTGTAGTGCTTGGGCCCCTGCACCCACGTGGGAGACCTGGAGGATAATCCTGGCTCTTGGCTTTGGATTGGCTCAGCTCTGGCCATTGCAAGAGCTATGGAAGCATATGGAAGACCTCTCTCTCTCCGTCTCTCCTCTCTGTCTGTAACTTTGCCTCTCAAATAAATAAATAAATAAAATCTTTTTTTTTTAAAAAGAGATTATAGGGGCCGGTGCTGTAGCCTAACGGTAAAGCCACCACCTGCGGCACCAGCATCCCATACGTGTGAGTGCTGGTTTGAGTCCCAGCTGCTCCATTTCTGATCCAGCTCTCTGGATCAGAGAAAGTAGTAGAGGGAAAAGCAGTAGAGGATGGCTCAAGTCCTTGGGCCCCTGCACCCACGTGGGGGGCCTGGAGGAAGCTCCTGGCTCCTGGCTTCGGATGGGCACAGCTCCAGCCATTTCAGGCCAGGTCGTTAACTCACTGCGCCACAGCACCGGCCCTGTGTGCCTTTCAAATAAATAAATAAATCTTTAAAAAAGGTTTTTTGTTGTGGCTTAGCTGTGAAGGTAATGTTGCAGCCTGGGATGCCTGCTACTCGTGTCAGAGAGCCTGGGTTTTTCTGTTGCTATACACCCTTTGGGAGCAGCATGTGTTGGCTAAAATACTTGGGTCTTTGCCACCCATGTAGAAGACCCAAATCGGGGCTCCTGGCTTTGGCCTGATCACCACCCTCTCCCTGTCTGTTACAGGCATTTGAAGAGTGAACCAGTGGATGGAAGGTACCTCTCTCTCTCTCTCTCTTTGCCTTTCAAACAAAAATAAATAAAATAAAATGATTATAATTGTTACTCATTAGATTTAAAAGACCCTCTTAATTGCCAAACCCCTCTTTTCCTTTTTGGTAGTGCTTTCTCAACTTCCCCCTTCTTTGTAACCCCTACTCTGCCCTATTCCTAAAATTGTGGATCACAGTTGTTAAAAAAAAAAAAAAACACTAGGGGTGTAAGAGGAAAAGAGACACCAAACCTCATTAATTGACTGAATGATTGTTGGGCACTGACTGGGTGCAGAGCTTCTGTTTGATGCGATGCTGGGGTTACCATGGAGACCAGGATGCAGGACTAGCCCTGAGGGCTCCCAGCTGCTGATGCACAGCAGAACCACCCATGGTTTTAAAAATCTGGATTCTATGGGTCTCATGCTAGATCTGCCAAACTCAGAAATCTCCAAAGAGGCAACCCAGCGTGGGTCTGTGTCAAAACTCCATGGGGGATTTTGCTGCACACAGAAAGGGGGGAACCATTGAATGGGAAAAGAGAAGTTATTTCCTAAGATGGAGTGGTACGTGCTAAAAGAAAGTGGGATGGTAGGTGTTGGGACAGATGAAACCCAGAGTAGGAGCACCTAAGGCCCCAGCAATGGCTGGGATGGGTGCAGGCAGGGAAGACTTCCTGGAGGGGATGCTGCCCACACTGAAGTTTGGATACTGGAAGAGGAAACAGTGTGTATAAAGGCATGGAGGCTTTAAATATTTATATATTTATATTTCTTTCTTCTTTCTCTTCCTTCTTTCCTTCCTTCCTTCCTTCCTTCCTTCCTTCCTTCCTTCCTTCCTTCCTTCCTTCCTTCCTTCCTTCCTTTTTTCTTTTTTAAAGGCATAGTGACAAAGAGAGATATGCATCTATTGGTTCATGCCTCAATTCCTTGCAGCAGCCAGGGCTGGGCTAGAATGAAGCCAGGAGTCAGGAACCCAATCCAGATCTCCCATGTGGTTGGCAGGGACCTGAGTATTTGAGCCATAACCCTGCTACCTCCTAGGATACACATTGGCAGGGTGTTAGAATTGGGAGCAGAGCTGGACTTGAATCCAGGCACTCAGATCTGGATTGTGGGTGTTCCAAGATATGCCAAACATGTGCCCATGCCAAACACATGCCCAGGCATGGGGACTTTCAAAGAAAAGTCATATGTTCCCCAAAGATGTCCCAGTCCTGACCGGAAGTGCGCCTCTGATGATCCTGAGAACTCAGACCAGCTTCCGTCATGAGCCTGGATGTATTAGGTGGGAAAGAAACTCCAGGTTGGCCAGCGCTGTGGATCACTAGGCTAATTCTCCGCCTGCATCACCAGCACACCGGGTTCTAGTCCCGGTCAGGGCGCCGGATTCTGTCCCAGTTGCTCTTCTTCCAGTCTAGCTCTCTGCTGTGGCCCGGGAGGGCAGTGGAGGATGGCCCAAGTGCTTGGGTCCTGCACCCCATGGGAGACCAGGATAAGCACCTGGCTCCTGCTTTCGGATTGGCACAGCGTGCTGGCCATAGCAGCCATTTGGAGGGGTGAACCAATGGAAGAAAGACCTCTCTGTCTCTCACTCACTGTCTAACTCTGCCTGTCAAAAAAATTAAAAAAAAATAAAAAAAGGAAAACTGGAGCACGGGGAGCACTACTTGCACCAGTTTAAAAAAAAATAATAAAAAATAGGGCCGGCGCCATGGCTCAACAGGCTAATCCTTCGCCTTGCGGCGCTGGCACACCGGGTTCTAGTCCCGGTCGGGGCGCCAGATTCTGTCCCAGTTGCCCTTCTTCCAGGCCAGTGGAGGATGGCCCAAGTGCTTGGGCCCTGCACCCCATGGGAGACCAGGATAAGCACCTGGCTCGTGCCTTCGGATCAGCGCCGGCCGCAGCGCGCTGGTCACGGCGGCCATTGGAGGGTGAACCAACAGCAAAGGAAGACCTTTCTCTCTGTCTCTCTCTCTCACTGTCCACTCTGCCTGTCAAAAAAAAATAATAATTAAAAAAAGAGACTATGGGTAATCGTGGATTCATGCAAACTAGAACAGTAACCATGTTACCTGGTGTCTTGCTGGAGTGGACTTTTCTCAGATTCCATAAGGGTCAGGCAAGAACGAGTGGGTTAAGGATGATAGTGACCCCAGCCTTCATTTTGGGCAGGCCTGCTACCTGCATTGCTGCCAGCTCTTGTTATAAAGTAAGTATCAGTTCTTCCAGTTTCCAGAGCAACTAACTCAGTGTCACACAGCAGACCTAGGACTTGGTCTAAGTGGCAGACCTAGGACTTGGTCTAAGTCTCCCCAGATAGCACAGTGAATTGGAACACCGCCCTATATTTGCTTTTTTAAAGATAGATTTATTTATTTGAGAGAGTCACAGACACACACACACACACACACAGAGAAAGAGGTCTTCTATCCACTGTTTCACTTACCAGATGGCCACAACGGCTAGCATCGGGTCAGGCAGAATCCAGGAACCAGGAGCTTCTTCCAGGTCTCCCATGTGGGTGCAGGGGCCCAAGCACTTGGGTCATCTTCTACTGCTTTACCAGATGCATTAGCAGAGAGCTGGATCAGAAGTGGTGTAGCTGGGACTAAAACCAGCGTTCATATGGGATGTTGACATTACAGGTTGTGGCTTTACCCACTATGCCACAACGCTGGCCCCAACTGATCCATGTTTTCAAGAAATCTTGGGTATGTTCCTTTGACTCTCTTTGCCTCAATTTCCACCTCTTTAAGAGGCAAGGCCAATAGAGCCTTCCTAGCAGGCCTGTTCTATGGACTCTGACCAGTGCCTGTGTACAGGTGCACTCCTAGCTGGTGGCGATGAACAGGCCCTTGTGGTGACAGGAGGCCATGGTCACTCCCCAGTTTGTCATGCAGGTCACATTTACAAGCTTCTTAGAGCTGACAGTGCCAAGACTGACCATCCAGCTCTGACATTCTGGACTGTATTTTGAGACTTCATTTCTGGAAACACAGCTGATGTCCTGGGATGACTTGTTCGGAGGCAGGGGAATTATCCCTTTGACTCTCTAGAGCATCCAGTCTGCTGAGGCATGTGGTGGAGTACTGGCTTCCCTGTCTTGTCTGGGATGGTCCTTGTCCCATGATGAGGATGGGATGGGTTGCCATGCTTTGGAGGACACTAGGCAGAAAAGTAAACTGGACCGCTCTGGCCAGAGGTCACCTGTGCTAGCGGCAGATGGAGAGCGAGGTAAAACGTGGGAAGTGGCTGAATGTCTGCATGCATTCAGCTGTCACTCTCCTTCAGTGGCATTTGTAAAGGCCTGACCAGGGGCAGACACCATGTGGGGTGCAGAGAGGCCTGGTGGAGGGTGGGGCTGCAGCCCAGACCAGGAGGTTGAAATGACTGAACCGACCCTGACCGAGGCAGGTGGTGTGTGTGTGTGTGTGCATGTGCGCATGCCACGTGACAGCAACTCATTCTTGGAAAGGCTCATTCTGGAAGCTGAGTAAAGCTGCAGAGAGACAAAAACCAGGAGACAAAGGGCTGGAAGGAACAAAGCCAACACACCCGGGCAAGGCCTGCCGCAGCCTGAGACCCTGCACCTCTGGGTCTGCAGGAGGTGGGAATGGGCTGTGGGGCCAGGAGCCAGGGTCCTGGGTGGCTGGCTGGGTTGGGAGGCTCATTCTGATGGGGTTTCCTTGAAGTCGTGGAGGAGCAAAAGAAAACGGTTGCTTACCTTGCTCATCAGTTGGTGCAGGTGGGCTTGGGAGAATTGTCCAGAAAGATGTCATTTTACCCACTGTGAGAGGCAAAGGGCTTGTTTCTCTGTGTGGCTACAATGATGATTTTTAAGCAGTCAATTCAAAATATGTGAGGGTTCCCTGCCAGCGTCCTCAGTACCTGCTGGCACAGAGGTGATGACCAGCACATGAATATTGAAGAAAGGAAAGGGTTGAAGTCACTGAGCATCCACTGTGGACTGGAGACATTCCTGGGGCTGAGGGACCCACTGGAGAACCAGAATGCACACAGACACAGCCACCTTGATACACAGGATCAATAAGGAGAAGAACACCAGCCAATACTTGTGAGCATCTACTATGCACAAAGCACTGGTCTAGGCCACCTGACTCGTGTGAGAATATGAGGTAGGTGCAGGTGTTGAATCCATTTTACCAGGAGGAAACTGAGGCACAAGGAGATCCATTCAAGGGCTTAAGGTCCCACTGCTTTTGCACATCAGTGGGGATGGAATCATGAACTCCATTTGACAGCTGAGAGAAAGGACACTTGGAGTGGCCAAGGTCACTGGGGTAGAGATTGAAATCTGGGTTGTGCTGACCATACTTGGGTGACTTGTAGAGCTGGGTCTGGCAAGGATAGGCCCTTGTCTCTGTTCATGCTGTGTCGGGGCTGTCACTCAAACTCAGGCCTTTGGATCTGAGGCAGAGGTGTTTTCTGGCGTTCTTCAGACCACACCCACCCCAGACCTCCTAGGCCTCATATGCTGGCATCTTTGCAGCCTGCTCTGCCTGCCAGAGAAGTTCCCTTCCCTATGAGAATCCCAAGGCCAAGGAAGGAGCTGGACCTTGGGGCTTCCTTGGAGAGGCTTGGGGTCTGCGGTGAGCACAGCACAAGACTGCAACGCCTTGAGCGACTCACTCCACAAACCTGCTGCTGTGTCCTGGCTGTCAGCTGTGGCTTTGCATCCTGTGGGCTCTTTGTTTAACTGGTATCTTATTCAGGAGCTCAATTGGACCAAGCTCTGTCTGAGAGTGGGGAGTACCCCTGTAACCTGGTGGTGAGCCCTTCAGGACATGGTGCTGGGCACACCTTGGGCCCTTGGGCTCCTCTGAGCATGTGTGGACCCCTTGTAAAATAGCATGCTTTTTGAGGCCCTGGTTGCCCCTAACACCACGCGATTTGTTGCCCATCATAGGGGACAAACCTTGTGAGGAAGTTTCAACTCCTAGCAGGGCCTGCCTGGGGTGCAGGCCTGCTGTTGCTTGTGGTGTGTTTTGGCTAACTAGAGGCTGGAGGTGGAGTGGAAGAGACAAGACTTCTGTGTCCCGCTGATCTTCCTCCCAAGCAGCAAGCCTGTTTTCTCTCCCACTTAGGGCTGCAGGGCTCAAGTAAAACACAGGCAGAGGCCTTGCTTGTTTTCAGCACAGCTCTAGGAGCGGTGTCGGGGTGTTCTGGACCTGCTGGCTCTGGCTCGCATGTTGCATCCAAGCTGGGCCCAGCTTCTACTTCTGGTGAAATTGGGAGGTGAGCCAAGGTGTTCTGGGCACCTCCTTCCTTTCAGCTGTTCCTCCTCTCTTTGTATTCCTTTGATGCCCCCTTCTGTCTACACCGGCAATCCTCATGGGCAGACAGAGTTGTCACTGCCATGAAATCCCCTGCCCTGTAGCTCATCTTTTCAAGGTCACCAACACTGTGGGCCTCCCAAAGTGAACCTCAGCGGCTCTGTCATGCTGAGCTCTTTGCTCTCCTGGCTGCCCTACACAGGGTGGGGCAGGCTGGCTCCTGCCAGCTCTCTGAGTCGCTTCCCGCTCAGTTCCCCGCACCTAGCCTGAGACCCAGGCATGTATAATCATCACACTTTGAATGGAGCATTTCAACAACATAGATGTATCTGTCTCTAATTCAAAAAAGTGATTTTGAAGGTCAAAATGGCTTGCCAGCTGGGACGACACAGGGAGAGGGCTGTAACTGCTTAAGTGACAGGCCTCTGCTGTGAGCCCAGAGCAGTGTCTTGCTGCTTTGCTGGGGGGAGAGGGGTTTTGGCTTCAGAAAATGTCCTTGCAGGCAGGGGGTGGGGGCTGGAGGGAAGATGAGTGTTGAGTATGCACCCAGACCAGGGCTCACTTTTTGGAGGCTGGAGAGAAATGCTTGGACTAAACCAAACCATTTTCAAAGCCAGGGAAGGAGCTCTTTGTCTCCGTCGTAGCCAGAGACGATGTGGGATGGGCGCCAGGAAGAAATATAAATTTCCCAGGGGAGGCTACAGAGCAGCCGAAGGAAATCAGTGTTTGTCCACAAGACCCTGATGGCGGCACCTAAGGCCATCCCTGTTCCTTGCCATTGTCCAGGTCTTCAGAGCCGTCACCTGGCCCTGTTCCCTGCTCCCCAACCCCCCCAGTAGGTACAGCTTACATTATCCAGGTTCCTGAAAACAAAAGTGGGTATCTTTCTATTATAGGTATTTTCTCTGCTTTATCTTTCAAAATATGTGGTGTAGATCTAAACAGGGACTCCAATGTTGGGCTGGAGTCCCACGTGTGCAGGCCTGAGAGCTGCTCCACATGTGTGGCAGGGAAGTTAGGAACTAAAGGCTGTGTGCAGGGTCTCAGATTCTTGTCCCTTTCCTGCTGGAAGCTGTGTGCTCTGGATGCAAGAGCATGTGAAGTCTGAACTCAACACATCTCGCCAGTGCAGCAATACGCCCCAAAGGAGGCAGATAAGAGTCTGTGGCTCAGGGGAGGTGAGACCCCCTATGCAAAGGGGAAGCCCCTCACAGTGGTGGTGCCTAGTGACAGAGGGGGCAAGGAGGGATTCCCCCCTGACTCAGGTAAATCCAGAGCTGCAGGAAGGGGAGGATGGCAGAGCTGACCAGGAGCATACACAGTGTCTAATCCCAACCTCACATCCTCAGGCCAGGAAGCCAAGAGCCAGAGCTATTGGCTTGCTGGCAACCTGACCGTCAGCTGTCATGTTAAACATTTCTGATTCTTTAGAGCCGTTTCGGAGCCTCCAAACATCTTTGCCTCTATTAAGTAACCAAGTTGTGAGATGGAGTTGAAATTAGAATCCAGGCTGTGTAAAAGGCCCTCCAGAAAAAAAAAAAACCAAGTGTCAAAACACAAACACACACAAAATTGAAATGACAAACTGGGAAAAATGCTTGCAACTCATCCATCCAGGAAAGAATCAAATTCTTTAATATATAAAGAGTCATTATGAATGAATAAGAAGCAGGACCAGCAATTGAACAGAAAAATTGACCAAGGTCACGTGTCATTTACAGCTCAGGAAATTCAAACAGCTCTCAAGCATTTGCAGTGTTGCTCAGCTTCACTCATGATGGCAGAAATACAAATTTAGAACATGAAGTAATGGTTTTCACCCATCTGATTGGCAAAGTTAAAAAAGTTCCACATCACCTGGAGTTGCCCAGGGTGTGAGGAAATAGCACTACTGTACAGTGTTGATGGAAGTATAAACCAATGGAGAGTAATTCAGCAGCAATCAAAATGCAAAACACACATTCTCTTTGACAGGCTATTTTACCTCTCCAGACAGCACCTCTGCAATCTGACCATGTACTCATGCAAGGGTCTTCACGAAAGCACAGGGAAACAGCAAAGAAATTACTTAAACAGAGGAGTTGTTGGCTAGATTAGGACACATCCATATGATAAAATATGACACAGCCATTAAAGACAGTGAGGTAGCTGTATGTGTGAATATGGGGTAACCCCTAATATAGGCTGGCAGGGGGAAAAGTAATTACAAAGCAAATGTTGCCATTTGTAGAAGGGCGCTTCAGAAAGTTCATGGAAAGTTGGAATTAAAAGATATATTTATTTGGATGCAAGAGCTTTTGGGCTTAATATTTTTTTTTTCTTTTTCATAATGTACATTTTCCATGAGCTTTTTGAAGTCTTGTGTGTCAGTGTGTGTGTGTGTGTGTATACATATACTTATATAGGAGATTGCCATGTGTGCCCAGGTTATCTTTGGGAGGATACAAATACAAAAATTAGTGGCCGTGGTTGCCTCCAGGAAGGAGCGGTGAGGAGTGGGGGTGGAGGGAGACACACTGCGTGCTCTTGTGTCCCTTTGTATTTTGTATCATATGCATACAATCCTGGTTAAAGCACTGGATAAAAAACATTCAGCCCATCTGCCCGAGACTCAACAGAGGGAGTCTCCCAGTCTGTCTCTCCAGTTGTGATGTTGGCTTGGTTCCTCATGACAGTGTCCTTGATGAGCAACAGCATGATTGAGGGACAGAGGGACAGGCCAGCTATGGCCAGGGAGTGGCTGGGGGTGGGGAATCAGGGGACCCCCAAATACTCTGGAAATAAAATAGCACCTGAAGCCCCAATGACTTGGAAAGAAAACAGCTGATGGGTCGAATCAGCCCCTTTCCATGCCTCTGTCTGTCTGACGTTTCTCCCTCCTCCCCCATCTCTGGTGTGGGGACTGTGGAGACAGGGACCTCCAGCAGCCGTGTGTAGGCTGTGTTGACCCATCCCGCCTGTGCCAGGCTGGCATCTACGGACACCGGACACCGAGTGAGCTGACTGCTGGGTTCAGCAGGCCTTTGCCACAGGGCGGGAGCAGGTGGAGGAGCAGTGAGAGTGTCCCTGACCTGGCTGGGAGCCTGGGCTGTCTGCCTAGGAGGGGTGAGGTCCTTAACCTTTCTGAGTGCTCATTTTGGGTGGCCACAATAGGAATCCTCAGATCTGCCTTGCAGGGTGTTACCAAGCCTGGGGAGACAGAAGTGTACTGAATTCTCAGCCCTTCCTATCGACAGGAGCAGGTTACCTGGGACACCGAGGTGACAAGATTGGATGATGGCACGTGGTTATGTTAGCTCACAGGCTCTAGGCAGGTGCCATGAGTTTGTATCCCAATTGAGCAAACTGTAGGCTGTGGAACTCCAGGCGATTCACTTAACCTCTCTGTGACATCATCTATGAACTTGAGTTAATAATAGTGCCAAGGTCATTAAGAATTTGTGAGGATAAACATGAGGTGCATGTAATGCTGCAACAGCACGCAGCACTGAGCCTGACTTGGAGTAGATACCATTAGCTGTCATTCTTCTCATCATTATTCTTTTGAAACAGCTTGATAAACCTAGTCAATCCCCGACTGGGAGGTGTCTCGTGTTTTTGTGGGACGCACAATGGGAGGTGTTGGAACTGGGGAGCTAACACCTTCCAGAGATACGGATCAGATATCAGAGATACGACCAGGTTGAGGAAAAGGGCTTATTTCAAAGAAATAAAGACCCCTTGAGGTTTGGAGAGATATGGAGTGTTTGGAATCACCTTAGAGGAAAGTGAAAATGAAATGCAAGGGACCTCCTCAGTAGGGGGAGGAGCCGGCCTCTGTATCCTGGAGCAAACTGTGGATTTTTCTCTCAGATCCCGAGTACAAAGGAAAGGGGCAATTGTGTTTGGGGAGTTGCAGCACTGTAGCTCTCTTTCCCGGAAAGAAATATGGAAGCAGAAAGAGAGTGGAGGCAGGAACCCTGTAGACAGAACAACTTGACCAGTGTGTCTGATGGCAGGGTGTGAGGGGTCCTAGCAAAGGCAACAGAAGTCCGAAGGGCTGCTGAGGACACGGGTGAAGTCGGGATGGAGATTTCCTAGAGAAATTTGCAGGCGAGGACTCAGCACCCACCCCTTTCCCCCCAGCCCCTTGTCCCAAATTAGATGCTGTGCCTACACAGCACCAATAATGAGGAGCAATATTTTGGAGAGGAGATGGGTGGAGCTGGAAGACAGCCAACACAGCGAACAACCTATGTCAGTTTTAAAAAATAAGTGAGGACAACACATTGCACAACAAGGATGCACGGGATTAGCTCGGGTGCCTGCTTCCCTGACACTGATTATAGATAGAACTGGGGCTCATGTATTGCTTTTGTATTCAGAGGGTGTCTAAAATGTGCACGCACTCAGGAGTGGGCCAGGCTGTGACTCAAGGGCCAGTGCTGCCTCTCCCCACGTTGTTTGGAGGGCTCCTTCTGGTCTGTCCCTGGCCTCTGTAGACCCCTGGATATCCCACCCCTTCTATTCTGATGATAGCCTGTTTGTTTCTGAACCAGCGGGCTCTGCGGCTGCACCGCACCGAATTACAATGTAGTCAGAGAGTGCTTCACCCAGAGCGCTGGGGCGCCAGGCTGGAAGTCTAGGGGGTTCTGGCTCAACATCAGAATTCAGGGCGACCTTGGCTAAACCCACCCCGCCATTGGAAACCCCTCTGCCCTGGCTCATTCTAGAAGCACGATTAAATCTCAGTGCCCCTGGCACCAAGAAGGGGAAGAAATCGAAAGATCTAAGTCCAAGTTGGGACTTAATGATGGTGATTATTATTATTATTTTTATTTTGCCACCTTGAAATCTCCACTGTAGGTCAGCCGAGAGCCGAGAGCCGAGAGCCGAGAGCCGAGGGCCGAGGGCCGCATACCGGGGACTGGGAGGCCGGGGTTGGGAGTGCTGCCTTGCAGTCTTCCGAAGTTTAAATATTAATTTGCCTGTAATTGGCGGAGAAAACAAACAGGCAATTAAAAACGCTACAAAGCTGACTTTCTCCTTCCTCTGCTTTGCCCTCCCTTTTCATTTTGCTGCTGCCTAGAACTGCCTGTAAGACAATAGGACCCCGAGCTGTGCGGAATTCTGAGCCCGGGCTTGCCTTAAAGCTACAATATGGATTTAATTTATATGCAAATGCAGGCAATAAAAAGGCAGACACTGTAGAAATTATAGGGTCCCCCCTCCTTTTCTTAGGAGATGCTCAAACCCTTTCTCTCTCTCTCCCAACTAAGACCTAATTATTATGGGTTTCTGCTTCCTCCCCCTCTCCTCCTGCGGGCTCCGGGTGTAAACGGGACCGTTTAAGAAAAACAACAGAATATTGGGAAGGAGAGACGGAGCATCAGGGTAATTTCACAGTCTGACTCCCTCTCTTCCCCCGGTCCCCTCTCCCCTCCCGCCGGCCTGCTGGACTGTGCTGCTGACCAGCAGAACGCAAAAGTGATCAAAGCCAGCCGGAAGCCTTAAGTAGCCCAAATAGGGGCTGAAGTATGCTAATAGGAGAGCTAAATATGCTTTAATCCTGTTAGAATACAAGGTAACTTAGTGGCAGGGAAAGGGCCTGGTGGCTCTGGCAGGGGGGCTGGGGACCCCTGCGAACACTGAATAGAGCGGCTTCCTATTCTTTCTCCGGCTGGGGGTGGGGTGGGGCCCAGGCGGCCCCGCCTGCCCCGTTTGCGGGCGCGTCAACAGTTGGGTGAGCAAGACTTCTCAGGCCTTAGATCACCATCCTGTGACCTTCCACACTGAAGCACGCACCGTTCAGCCAAGCCTTCCAGCTGTTGCCTGAATGAGGAGGGATTTCTTTTTTCAGAGCAGGGCATGGCTTAGGCGGACACTAGGCAACAGTTTTCAATGAGGTCCTCACCACCACCCAGCTCGCTCTCTCTGGGGATCCTGTGCAAAGCCTCGCCTGGTCCCGCCTGGGGAGGAGCCGTGCAGGCGGACGGATGTATTACAGGCAGAAAGGAGGGCAGTCTGGCCTCTGCTGTCCGATTCAGAGAGGAGAGAGCGAGCCCCGTGTGGATTCCCTAACCCTTGCGGAAGTGAGGGCATGGGGTCCACTCTGACCCCCAGCCACATCTCTGTCTCTAGGTGCTGTGGGGGAATTCCAGAACGTCGGGCAGCAGTTCTGGGGGTGCGCGGAGGCGGGGGGGAATTGGCCCTTCTGGGCCAGTGTCTGGGCTCCAGTGCCAGTGCCGGTGCCGGTGCAGGAGCCTGATGTAATTTTACAACCGGCCAACTGCCATTGGTATGCGAAGATTAAAAACAAAGGTCGCCTCGAGGCCTGCCTCCCATCGTGCGGCTCCGAGGGAGTCGGAGGGGTGGAGTGGGGGAGGAGGCGAGCGGCCCGACGCAGCTTTCCGTTAAGTACCCATTCCATCCCGGCTACGTGAAGTTGCGGTGGTGTACGTTGCGTCTGGCTGGTTTCGTGAGAACATCCGTGCACCCTGCGAAACGGTGACAGCAGCCAGCACAACCGCATCCAAGCGCCATGGAATGTGTCCCGTGTGAATTCAGGCACGGCTTGCTCTCTGCTCCCCCCTACCCCCC
Organism: Lepus europaeus; assembly: GCF_033115175.1. NCBI lineage: Eukaryota > Metazoa > Chordata > Mammalia > Lagomorpha > Leporidae > Lepus > Lepus europaeus. The sequence goes on from NC_084827.1 coordinate 66,941,999, forward strand.
TTTCTCTTTTTCATTCTTACTCCCTCTTCCTCTCTTCCCTCTTCCCGGTATCCCAGCAAGCACTACCCCCTGGAAAGCCACAAGCAGTCAGGACTTGTGCCACACGGTGTTTGTGGGCCACAATGGGGTTGAGCGATTAGATCCTGAAATCAAAGAGATCTTTTTTATCTCCCCTGCTACTTCATCCTCACCCAGGCCTTGGCTTCCTGGCCCCGTGATGTGAAGGGGCTGAGCAAGGTGGTCCTCACTGCGCCCCTGAGGTCTCTGCCAGTGTAGGTGACCCTCCCAGCAGCAGCAACCTCTGCAGATGACAGGTGGATCTGGAAGGGCTGGTAATACAGTAGGCGCCAAATTTGTGCCCAGTGTTGACATCTGCAAGAAGTCACCCTGATAGCACACCCCAGTAGACTCTGTGTGAGAGACAGGGATTTATCCAAACTCTACTGCTTGCTGGCATTGTTCGAATGCTTCACGTTGGAGTTATCTCAGCTGTAAAATGGGAGTGAGGGTGTCCATCTCTCAGAGCAGTACGGATGAGACGGGATAACACCTGTGATGCGCTCGACCCAGTGCTTGGAGCCTGGTTGCTCTGCACCAAGAGCCACTTCTTGTCACTACCAGATGTGTCAGATCCAACCCCCGATCCTAGTTTCGTGGCCATTTATAATTTGGCAAGGGCAAGACACAACCCTCTGCTTGGAGCCACTTGCGAGCAATCCTCTTCCTCCAGAATTTTTCCCCACACAAGGTGAAGTGCTTTGGTGCTGCTAAAATCCAGCCGCAGCACGGATGGTCCTGTGGCTCTTACCTGCTCCCTGCTGCTGCTCCCGGCCATGGCTTCCCCCTGTGCTGGGCTCCTGCAAGTGTAAAGGAGAAAATGAAAACTGTTTGCAAAGCTCCCTTCTGGCCAATACTTTCTGTTTCTTGCTTGAGTAGAACCCACCCCCAAACACCGAATTTTGAGGCTTGAGTCATCACTTTTGCTTTTGCAACAACTCATAAAATGGTTTTAATTATATGATGTTTTTCCAAATAAACAACTGGGCTGGAGGAGAAAACAACATTTACTTTTTTTGTTTTGTTTTGTTGAATTAACTTGGGAACCATTCCAGCGCTGTGAGTGTTGAAGGTACCAGAGACCTGGCGCTTCTGATGCTGGCCTAGTCACCGCAAGGACCCAGCGCATAGGCCCTGACCCAGAGCGACACCGAGCACCATAAAATGCCACCTCCGGGTAGGACTCTGGATCCCAACTGAAATCCAGGAGTTATTTTAGTAACTGTTTTGCAGGGGGAAAATATGCAAAGATCTTTGTTTCCACCATAAACAAACACAACCTTATCCTGACTACGTGTGACCCAGGGAAGCATCCTTTCAAAGCACTGTGGCAACTAGGTGAATAGTAACCGCGGATCGCTGAGCAGTTCCTCGTCGTCTTTGAGTTAAACTCTTTATGTCCCACACGTTCATTAACATTCCCCTGCATGTCTTATTATTATCTCATCAAACATTTATTATTACTTCCAGATAAAGAATTAAAATTTTATACACTGATTTCTCTGTAGGACAATCTAGCTGATTTCAAAAACCCCCACCCCTCCTCAGCACTCCTGGGTACCTTTCACAATCGGATTGTGACACTCAAGGACTTCCATTCCAGTGTGCAAAAAGCAGAGGAACAAAATCCAACACTCACTTGGAAGGGGAAGTTTCATTTCCCAAATAAAGACTTGGTGACTATGGCTGCTAAAGAATCGGAGAAAAGAGATCTCACAGAACAATCCTTCCTTGGACAAATAGCTGGACACTATTGATAAATTTCTGTGGTAGACAAACAACGCATGTGAATGATTTTTGAGGCCTGAACTGGATTTGTTAGAACTGACTGCTCTGGGATAGCAGATGCAATAAACTCAAAAAGATCAGCCAAGAATTACTCTCTTTCCAGAATGCATATTATGTTTAGGATTAGAAACCCCAATATGGATTATATATCACACATACTGCACAGAGCACAGACGGATCAAATTCATCACAACTTGGGTGAGATCCCCCCCCCCCCCACTGGAATCTAAGAATGTGGGGCTGTTTGTCGGCTACTTACAGTTCGGAAGAGAATTTCTGGGTGGCTGGAGAGTCCTTGGCAAGCCAGTGACTTCTTGTTTCTCTGGTGCTACCGCTTCCCGGCTTAGACTGCAGCCACGAAACCATCTGAGACCAAACCTGCCCCTAAGGGGCTTGCCTTGCAATTTCTTCAATTGCCTGAATTTGCTTTTGGAGCTACAGATCTTTTCACATCACTGAAAAATAATTGCTGCCCAGCTCAAGGAAATGTAGACTGAGTTCAGAATTCTTTTTCCCCCCATAAATATGCAAACCGAAAAGATGTCACTTTCATCTGTCTAATTAATTAAACAGATTACTGATACTTTGAGGAAAATATTGGTGGCAACCTTCAGTTGTTTTTCAGGGTGTGCCGTGGGCTTGTCTTTGTAACAGATACACAGGCTGTTTTGCCACCGTGTGTGCATTCCTTGGATCTGCTGACCAGTGCCGTCTTTTGATCTTAGACATCGACGAAGTGGCTTTTGAACTCTTCATCCTCCCAGGCTGTCCACATATTCTTCTTGATGACCACACAGCCCAGCTACAAGAGTTCATGAACACGGAGGGAAAGACAGAGTCCCTGCCCGCAGGGAGCGTGAATTAATTTTCTTCACGATTCTACAAAAAAAGACTTAGGGTGCAGGGAAGGCTCAAAGCATTTGGTACAGACCACAATCCTAGGAGGTCTGAGGAGTTTGGGGCTCAGCAGGGGTTTCTAGGGTGGGTGGCCACTGAAGAACACAGAGAATGCTCCTGTTGGGGTACCAGGAGCCAATGAAGCTTTAGTCAAATCCTTAGTGGACATTTACCCAATAAGCAAGACACAAGGCTCATGGATATGGGGGTGAGGATACACAGAGAGCTCCTCCCTACATGGTGCCTTCAACAAAGTTCACGAGAGATGCGTGTTACGAAATGAAGTGCGTGGACCTCAAAATGGTTTTGCACAAAACCTGCTCACCTTTTACTTCTGCCTTTGAAGTGCCCTTGTCTAGCAACTAAACACACTGAGGGAGGAGCCAGGATCTCGTTCATCTTTGACCCCGCTACCCTGATTCCTTAGGATGTACTCACTCCAAAACCACACTGGGAACTGAATCAAACCAGTACTAGACCCCTGGGTGGTGTTTGCACAGGGACGTCAGATGCCCTGACCTCTTTTTGTCTGGAGCTGTTTTCAGGGTCTTCCTTTGTTTTCTGCTCTGCAGTCTTCAGATGCTCAGATCTTGAGTCACAACCTCACTTCCTCATGCATCTGCGCCTTGAGCCTACCAAAGTGACAGGTTTCTTGGGGTGGATGGGGAGACAATGGATGCATCTTCCTTCAAAGACTTTTCTTTGGATTGGGAAATAGGAATTGAAATGTGTTGGTACCTCCTGAGGTTGTTCTCACAATGAACTTGTGAGGTAGGCATTTTGGAGAGAGGAGAGTGAGTCCTAGGGTGCTTTTTTTTTTTTTTTAAAGTTTATTTCAGAGGGAGATACACACACATACACACACACATACACGGCGGGGGCGGGGGGAGGGAGATACAGCTCCTATTTGCTGGTTCATTCTCCAAATGGCTGGTACTGGGCCAAACTGAAGCTAGGAGCCCAGAACTCAATTCCAGTCTTTCATGTGGGTGGCAGGGACCTAACACCTTGAGCCATCCCTGCTGCCTCTCAGGGTGTGCATTGGCAGGAAAGTGGACTTGGGAGCAAGCTGGGACTCAAACCAAGGCACTCTCGATATGGCTTGCAGGCTAGACACCGCCCTCCCTCCCCCTCCTTCCTAAAATGGCCTTCAAGCTGCCAGTCACACCCAATTCACTCATCCAGACTTTGAGAGGATCACCCAAAATACTGTCAGGTTTGTTCCCAGTGCCTGGTGGGTTTCTCCTAGGGCTGTCATCAAATAGGATTCAGCTGCTACACACCTGGCAGAAAGTGACTTTCAATAAAGACCTGGTGATTCAAAGCATGGCTCTTCCATCTTGGGTGGGGTTGGGAGAGTCCGTGCAGCACCCACTGCAGGAACAGAACAGCGGGTGCTGGGATCCTCTGGCATCAGCAACATGTGCAGTTTTCAGTTGGCATTTTTCTTTAATTCTCTCTTTGCTGTGGTGGTGTTGACCAGTCAGTGAGAAATGTACTACTTTGCACGCCCGGACACAGCCTGATGTTGAACAAATCTGAGCTCCCCCTCACCCCTAGCTCCGTTAAATTGGTTTGATCAGCCTGGTGGCCTGGAATGTCTGAAGTCTTGCAGAAGACACAGGGATGTTTGTTGGTGGGCCTAGCGTGCACTCTCAAATTTGACATGGCTCAACAGTTGCACGGCTATCCCTGTCTGCCTCCAGCAGGGCTCCACCCCCCTGCCCGGGCCCTGCCTCCCTGTCACCAACGAACACAGGAGAGTAAATGAAGGTCGACCTCTTTTACCATAGTGTGACTCAGAACAAAGTCCTGATTTTAATGATGGATTCAGAGCTCACATGTTGGAGAAGTCAAAGATATCGCATACAAGCTGGCGGCCACTGGGAAGTGAGGCTTAGGAGCCCCGAGGGCAGCAAAGGTGTGATTTTTGAGAAATCCCTTGACCTCTCAAATTTTTATTTCGTTTTTGGAAACAAAGGTTAACAAGAGTTGTCCCGAGGACAGAATGAAAAGACTCCTGTAGAGCTCAGGATGGAGCAGTTGTTATTTTTATTTCCTGTCTCCACATCAATCTTTTTCTTTTTTTTTTAAATTATTTATTTATTTGAAAGACAGAGGGAGGGAGGGAAGGAGAGAGAGAGAGACAGAGAGAGAGAGAGAGAGAGAGAGAGAGAGAGATCTTCTATCTGCTGGTTCATCCCCAGATGGCCACAACTTGGCCCTGGACTGGGCCAAGCTGAAGCCAGGAACCTGAATCTCCAACATGGATGGCAAGGACCCAGATACTTGGACCATCCTCCATTGTTTTCCCAGGCATATTAACAGGGACCTGGATTGGAAGTGGGGCAGCCAGGACTCGAGCATGTGTTCATACGGGATGTCACAGGTGGCAGCTTAACCCAGTGCACCATGATGCTGGCCTCCACATCAATCTAATGTATATTCATTACCACTCACTTGGCCAGAAGAGTTTCAGTATCTCATTATTCATTGGCTCCTGACATCCCCTAAGGTCAAGACGAAGGGCTGGAGCAGCAGTCAGGGAAGCAAGGCCAGGAAGTTACTATCAGTGAGTGAAGGGGGCTGATCAGGATCAGTAGAGAATGTGGCAACCCAGGCTGCCTATGCCTTGTCTCCTAGAGCAACCGTGACTCGGCTCTCACCAAGGGAAGCTATAAATGTGGGTCAAGCCTTCAGATTTTTTCAAAGGGAGCCAGTTTTATTTTTGGTTTGTTTTCATTGTAAAATTGGTTTGTAACTGATTAAAGTCTTTTGAAAACATAGTTGAGGCCAACTCTGTGTGGACCAAGCCCAAGATGTCTGTGGGCCAGATGCAGGCTCCACTGTGTGACCCTTGGCCCAGAAACTCTGCCTTCTGCTTGGCCAGGCCTGAGGCCTGAGGCAGGGGAGCAGGGCGAGTAATGAGGCACTGCACCCTGTGTAAGGAGGTGAACGCCTGCACCTGCCCTCTCTGGCATGTGGGGACAATGGGTTTAGGGTCTAGCACGGTGACGGGCCGATAAGAATTCAGTCAATGTTATTACTGTTACATGAGGGTACTTCAAAAGGTTCACGGGAGAGTGGAATTAAAGAGAACGTTTATTTGGGGGCAGAGATGTTTGAAGTCCGTGAGCAGTTTTTCATAATTCACATTTTCACGAATCCTTTGAAGAGCCTTGGATACACGGATTTCGCTTTTTTTTTTTTTTTTTACAAATACACTTGTCTTTTAATTTCATTTCCCAAACACTTTTTGAAGTCTCCTTGTATGTTTTTAAACAGATAGTTTCCCAAGGTCACTTAGTTGTTGATAGGTTTGGGGACCACGTCAATCTCATTTTCTTTCTTTCTTTTTTAATAGAAAGCTTTTATTTAATAAATATAAATTTCATAAGTACAACTTCTAGATTTTGGTGGTTCTTCCCGCCATACCTGCCTTCCCACCCCCAAACCATCCCACCTCCTACTCCCTCTCCCACCCCATTCTTTATTAAGATTCCTTTTTAATTATCTTTATATACAGAAGACCAACTCCATACTAAGTAAAGGTCAATCTCATTTTCAATCGCATTTCAGGTTAATATTGTTCACGAGGTCTTGGCAAACGTCATTATGGTTTTGGATACAATCAGCTTCTCCCAAATTTTTGCATTATTATTTGTTGTTGATACGATTACTTTTGGGAATTTCACTAGAAGGGCCTTCAGAAATAACCTAGTCCCTTCCTCCCTATTGCCTCGAGGAGATAGCCTAGCATTCTATTTTTGTTGAAGGACTGACACAAGATTCTAGTCTGGGCTGGCTGGCCTTTGTATCCGTGGTGAGTGAATTTGAGGTTTCAGCTCTGTTCTTGCTCAGCCCAGGGTCAGGCTAAGAGCTCATCGGAGAAAGAAGAGAATAGAAGCATCACTTCACCTGGGACCCGGGACTGATGCGTGGTCTGTGATACTAGTAGTAATCTGAGTGACAAGGCCTAACCCACGGGGTGAGATTAGAAGTCAGAGGAATTATTCCATTGGCAGAATTAAAAGCTGAGACAATTTAGAGCTTTAAAATGGACTTTTTAAATACCACCTGGACTCACGGTTCCCAAGGAGTGGTGTGTGCATTCCTGTTAACAAAAAGGTGAACATTTTATCATGTAAAGCTTACGTATGCACTTTAGTGTGTAGGCTACAAAATTAACAATCTCAGCATTGCATGGTGTCTGCCTGTTATTGCTTAGGATAAGATTTGAAAAAAAAAATGAGTTACTTAAAAGGGTAGTATTAGTTGAATTAAAGAATGAGGGTTATGGGGCTGGTGCTGTGGCACAGTGGGTAAAGCCGCTGCCTGCAGTGCCAGCATCCCATGTGGGCGCTTGTTAGGGTCCTGGCTGCTTCACTTCCAATCCGGCTCTCTGCTGTGGCCTGGGAAAGCAGTAGATGGCCCAAGTCCTTGGGCCTCTGTACCTATGTGAGAGACCCAGAAGAAGTTCCTGGCTCCTGGCTTCGGATCAGCACAACTCCTGCTGTTGCGGCCATCTGGGGATTGAGCCAGTGGATGGAAGGCCTTTCTCTCTCTGCCTCTGCCTCTCTGTAACTCTGACTTTCAAATAAATAAATAAATCTAAAAAAAAAAAAAAGAATGAAGGTTGTGAGAAAACAGCAAAAATCCTGTTGGCTGAAGCTTGGGCAACTTTGTTTTATAGCTAAGGAAAAAGTGAGACCCTTACTCAGGCCAGTAAATAAATTGGTAGCAAAACATGGATTTGGAAGCCAGTTTTTTTGACTGGCAGGAGTATGAAGACTATAGAATCTTCCCAATCTCCCCAACAACCATATTCATCCCTTCCTGTCTGCCTCTGTTCTCCCTCTTTCATTCACCAGATCTTTACAGCAGAGGCCAGGTGTTGCATGGACTGGGGAAGCTGTAAAAAGATGGTGTCACGTCTCTGCCTCCAAGGAGCCTCCATCTGCCCGTGACACAGACACTGGCCTGAGTCAGGCACGGTTGTCACACACGCTGATCTTGCATCCCCACTGCCCTCACCTCTGAGTACTTATTTATACACTGAAGGTACCAATTTATTTTCTTTTTCTTTTTTATTAACATTTTATTTATTTATTTGAGAGGTAGAGTTACAGACAGAGAGAGGGAGAGACAGAGAAAGGCCTTTTATCCGCTAGTTCACTCCCCAAATAGCTGCAATGGCCGGAGCTGGGCCAATCTGAAGCCAGGAGCCAGGAGCTTCTTCTGGGTCTCCCACGTGGGTGCAGGGGCCCAAGCACTTGGGTCATCCTCTACTGCCTTCCCAGGCCATGGCAGAAAGCTGGATTGGAAGAGGAGTGGCCGGAACTACAATTGGCGCCCATATGGGATGCTGCGATGTTGGCAGAGGATTAACCTACTTCGCCATGGCGCCGGACCACTCCCATTTCTGTGCAGGTTAAAATACCTACAAAAATAGAAACTAATGAGGATGAGCTAGAGGTAGAGGAAGGAGTCCTTTGAAACTTCTCAAGGATCAAGAAAAAACTAAATATAAAATGGAACAAAATACGAAGGAAGCCACTGTAGAAACTGAAGATATGATGAAGGCAAATGAAGAGATATTTAATTAAAAATTAGCTTTATTTAACAGTACAAAAATACATTGTGTCCTCCCTCAAAATTAGCATTAGTTGCAGAGGGATGCATCTGAATATGTTGCAATCGGCTTAACTTTTTGTAATTGAGCATTAGATTCAAAGTTCTGCCTCTAAGTTCGATTTTTTTTTGTTTAATACTCAGTTTTAATGGTTGTCAGAGCTGAAAAAAGAGTCTGTACAAAGACGCGTACATCCAAATGGAAGAAATGCAATGCTGGCTGTGCTTACTAAATCAAGATGCTCGTTTAAAAAAATCCCATCTAGCAATTATGCAAAGGTTTTTATTGAAATTCATCTAGTCAGCTAGTCACTTTCCATCTTCCTTAATGCCAATTCTTGTAAACTAATCAAAAGTTATATTTTTAACAAATGGGTTCAAGATCCACTGAAGCTCTTCTTTTGGAAAACATTTAAATAGGTTAGAAACTTGTTTCCAAGATTTTCAAGTGCGCAAATATTAGAGTTTTCTATTTTTTAATAAAAAAAGAATTATATATTGTTTCAGAGAGCAAAATCATACAATGATGGAAACGTTTCCAAACATCTGTACTGAAAACACTTTCACTATAGCACATATGTCTTTGACAAAACAGTTATTTATCACTCATTGTTCAGACATCATTTTTACCTGGAAGGGACCCATTTTTTTTTTTTAAATTAAGAATACGCTAGTTGTTGTTCCATGATAGTTTCACTGTTGTAAATTTAAAACACGTATTTTTGGAAAACAAAAATTATATAATTTATCTTCAAATCAATTGCCTTTTAAAATCCTTGATCATGAAATGGCCTATGGTCCTTTGAAGGTACCAGATTTTTATGGTCATTTTGCATCTCATTGCAAAATCCTGTAAGATAAGGTAATCTGTTAACTCCTGTGGGTCGCAACAGAGGGAAACAGAGGAGTTAGGGAGTCCCCGCCTCTGTCCCATCTGGCTTCTCCCCACACTCCCTGGTGCATGAGGCTCTGACAGTGCCCCAGTGAGGACGACAGTAGGTGTTTGGAAAGTTCATGTTACTTCTAGATGGACAATAAACACAAGTAGAATTTCTTTCATCTGCCATCCCACTTTAGAGGTGATTGGGTTGGAGAAGGAGCCAGAATAATGTGCACTGCAGGATTACGGGTCTAGACTTTAATGAGATTGGGCTGGAATGTCAGGAGAGCTTCATGGTGGAGGTGGGCATAGACTGGGCTTTGGAGGAGGGACGTTAGTAAGGCAGGTGGAGTGAAAGTGAGAGAGCAGCTGATTGGGGTCTGTGCGTCAGGACCCTTGTGCCGCTGCTAGGAGGGTGTGGGTTCCCCATTGCCAGACTGAGCAGAGCCACAGAGGCCACTTGTGCCAACTGAGGTTGAGCTAGAGCAGTGCCGTGGAGTGGGGCCAGGTGGGTGATGTCCTGATTCCTGGTAGAACCACAGGGTCCAGCCTCGTTGCCTGCCACTCATCTTGACCCATTCCTACCTCTGCTTTGCCTTGCATCCTGTTTGTTAAGTCCTCACTTGTCACCCAGCTAGTGCAGGGTTCCATCAGGCATCATTGCGCTGAGATCTTTGGTCTGTAGTTGGCACTTGAAGCTGGGATCCATGGATCAAAAGCCCTTAAAGTGGAGGATCAGAAATGGTAGACCCTAGGACAAGAAATGTATTTCCTGCCACGCTTCAAAAACCCAAGGTCAGCTTCTGTAAGGTGGGCAGCTGTACTGGGCTCAGCAGCTTGAACTCTCACCCCAGCTCCAGCTTTCATCCCAGGCCCAACATGTACCATGCCCTTGAACTCTCCCACTACTGCCACCTCTCTGGCTTTAGGGGATGCTGCTGAGATCTTTCGTGCAGAACCGTTTTTACCACTGTGTCTTGGTTTTCCATGCCTGAAATGCTCTCATGGTGTTTTCAGTCAGGCCCTTGGGGTGCTGTTTAGGGTGTTTGTCATTCTATGAGTCTGCTGTGTGGACTTTCTCTCTTTTGTAATTCTATCTATTGTTATTACCAGGCACTTGGTCTTATTTATGTGACCCCATTGATTGATGGTCCTATGTATATGATCAATTCCATACTTAGTATGATCACTTTATCACATAAGATGGCTGGGTGCCCTTCCTATGTGGCCACTCCTGGGAGCTGGCTCATCCCTCTCCAGAAGCACCAGTGTTGGCGTTTTCCCAGTTCAGCGTTTGGTGACATCATTTGGTGTCTTGAAGTCAACCAAGGCAGCTATGTTTACACCATAGAAATGAGCAAATGCTACAAACCAGCTCTTTCTTTTTCCTGGAGAGCCAGTTGTTCAGCATTTACTGTCATATAACCTCATTTAACAGCAAGTGGCTAAGAGCTCACTCCCTGGGTGTGTCACACTGTGGCAGGGGATCTGCTGGCCAGACGGCCTGGGATTCCTCTGGCCAGGCAGTGTTCACACATTCTGAGTACTCACACACTATGGTTCACATTTAGTTTAGCAGACACTCATAAGCTGCCACTGTGCTGGGTCAGTGCATGCCACGAGAAGCCAGAGACAAAATTTGCACCTGGGAGAGATAAACCTGCTCATGAGGAAAGTGGGTACCAAGCCTCCATGGTCATTTGAGGAGTGAAATATGAGTAGAATTCTCCGGAAGGTCTGAGACAAGAAGGATTTGTTCCACGTGAGTCCCCTGGGGATGAGGTCTGCACATTGGAAGAATGAGTAGGTTGTCAGTAAGTAGAGGAAGAGGGTGGTGGACATTGTGGTGCAGTGGGGTGAGCTGCCTCTTGGGATGCCTGCCTTCCATACGGGAGTGCCTGGGATTGAGTCCCACTTGTGTTCTGGACCAGCTTCCTGCTAATGCCCAAATACTTGCGTTCTTGCCACCACGTGGAAGACCTGGATTGAGTTCCTGGTTCCTGGCTTTGGCCTGCTCAGCTACCACTGTTGTAGACTTCTGGGAAGTGAACCAGCAGATGGAAGATCTCTTCCTCTCTCTGTCTCTTCCTCTCTCCCTCTGTCACTCTGCCTTTCAAGTAAATGAAAGAAAATAAATAAATAAATAAATCTTCTTTGAAAAATGAAGCAAGCATTTGACCTATCACTTAAGATACCTGCATTCTACATCTGAGTGCCTGGGTTTGATTCCCAGTTTGGGCTCTTGACTCCAGCTTCCTGCTAAAAAAAAAAAAAAAAAAAAAAAAAAAAAAAAAAAAAAGGAAAAGGAGAAGTGCTGGCACTATTACACAGCAGGTAAAGCTGCTGCCTGCAGTGCTGGCATCCCATCTGGGAGCCGGTTAGAGTCTCTGCTGCTCCACTTCCAATCCAGCTCTCTGCTGTGGCCTGGGAAAGCAGTAGAGGATGGCCCAAGTCCTTGGGCCCCTGCACCTGCATGAGAGATCAGGAAGAAGCTCCTGGCTTCGGATCGGCCTAGTTCCGGCTGTTGTGGCCAACTGGGGAGTGAACCAGTGGATGGAAGACCTCTCTCTCTCTGCCTCTCCTTCTCTGTCTGTGTAAGTCTGACTTTCAAGTAAATAAGTAAATCTTAAAAAAAAAAGAAAAGGAGAAAAAGAAGGAGAGGATTGCTTCTTGGGAAAGGCATGAGCAAAGGCCCAGTGGTAGGAATGTGTGAGGTGTATTTCTGTACCTACAACCAAGTGGATACTGGAGGATTGAGTGTGTGTGTGTGAGAGAGAGAAAGAGAGAGAGAGAGAGAGAGAGAGAGAGAAAGAGAGAGGATAGTAGGAGGGAGTATCCAATGCCATGGCCTAGCATTTTGGTGCATTGTTGCAGGCAGTTGCACAGTGGAGAAAGTTCTAATTAGTGACTCAGGAGGACAGCGGTGTGGCCAGGGAAGGGTATCCAGCCAGGGTGACTGTTCAGCAAGGCCATTTCTCTTTTTACATCCCTATTTGTGCTCCAGCATTCTCACAGACCACGAGCTGGGGAGCATCCTCTCCTGCCAGGCTCAATGCCATTCTGGTCTCCTTTGCTCACCTTGTCTTACAGTCTACACTCAGCATACCTTGGTGGCACCAGTCAATACCATGGAAATGCCAAAGTCACAACACATACCTCAGGCCTTTAGTGAGGATTTCTTCTAGGTCGGAGCCTTGGGTGCCACAGAAAGTGGTGCACCAGCTGCTGAAACACCCAGATGCAGTGATCTAGGGCCAGGCAGGCATTCCTGAATGCTCTCCTCTGTTGGCAAAGGGCTCAGAGCACCTGCTAATCATGTGAGAGGAAGAGCATAGTCTCATTCTGTCCCGTGTTGTCTCTGTGAACTTGGGCTGGTTATTTTAATGGGCCTCATCGTAAGTTGGAAATATCCTAAGTGCACAACGCGTTGAACACCCCTGACCCCTGGAAGCTCCTAGCTCAGCCACATGGCACACTGAGTGTGTGTTTTTTTTTTTCCTTTATCATTACAGGGTTGACTGGGAGCTATGTTCACTGCTGCCACCCAGCACTGTGAAAGAGACCCTTAGATGCCCTGGAAAAAAAAATTCAAATTTAACATTCCCACATGGTTTACAACCCACTGGAAAGTCAGGAAGCCACACATTGAGCCATCATAAACCGGGGAACTCCTACACTAACTTGTAATTGTTGTGAGGGTGAGGGGTCAAGGTTCAGAAGTGGTCTGAACTGGCTGAATTCCAGACGTGCATCTTGGCTATGTTCTTCCTCCTCTGTAGGCCCCAGTTTCCACAAACACTGGTGGTGACACTTTCTCTTAGGCTCCTTGTAAGGATGCAACGTATCAAGTACTGGGCATTTAGCCCATGGTCCTTCAGTGGGGACTGCTACCATTGTGTTATTTCTCTTAAAGCATTTCCTAGACCGGCCTGGCACGTGGGATGGGTGCTGAATACATGAGAGCTTTCAATGAGGCCTGGGTTCATTAGCATCCCCTTATTGTAGCCGTTCTCTGTCTGTCACTGGCCGGACAAGCCACAGCTCTGCGCTGGGATTCAGGTGCCTCATTTGCAAATGATGGGGAAAGGGCAGTGCTTTGGCACAATGGGTTAAAACCAGTGCCTGCAATGCCAGCATCGCATATAGGAGTGCCGGTTTGAGTCCTGGCTGCTCCACTTTCAATCCAGCTTCCCGCTAGTACACCTGGGAAAGTAGTAGAAGATAGTGGGCAAAGTACTTTGGTTCCTGCCACTCATGTGGGACACCTGGATGGAGTTTCTGGCTCCTGGCTTCAGTTTGGCCCAGACCTGAGCTATTGTGGCCATCTGGAGAGTGAGAGAGCAGATGGAAGATATAGTTCTCTTTGTGAGTCTCTCCCTCTCTTTCCATCTCTCTGATTTTCACATAAACAAATAAATAAATCTTTGAAAAATGAAGCAAGCATTTGATCTATCACTTAAGATGCCTGCATTCTACATCTGAGTGCCTGGGTTTGATTCCCAGTTCGGGCTCTTGACTCCAGTTTCCTGCTAAATGCAGACCCTGGGAGGCAGTAGGGATGGCTCAGATAGTTGCATTCTTTCTTTCACATGTATGGCCTGGATTGAGTTCCTGGCTTCTGGCTCCAGCCTCAGCTGCTGTGGGCAGTTGGAGACTGTCCCAGCAAATGGAAGCTTTGTCTATTTCTTGGCCTTGAAAATAAAAAAAAAAACATGCTATTGACAAAAATAACATGAGAGCATCAGACTATGTGATTTCTAAAGTTTCTTCTGGTGTTTTTCCATGTGAGACCCCCAGGGCCCTGTTTGATACCTGCCCTCGGGGGACTAAAGAGAAAAACTGTGGCGGCTCCTCCTGCTTCTCTAAGGATCTCTGCTCCTCTGAGGCATCTGAGAGGTTTGAGCAGAGGCCACGATGGCTGGGCTGCTTCGTCTGATGCTGGAGAGGACTGCTGTGCCATGGGCACTCCATATAATGCAGCATGATGCTTGGCACAGAGAAGGGCACTGCATTAGAAGGTCCCAAGCAATTGCATGATCTGGACACCCTTAAAAGCCACTGGCTCCACCTGTCATGTTCCCTTCCAGGGTGAGGAAACCTCATGTTCCAGGCAACCTGTGCCACCCTCCAAAGAACCCCTGGACCAGACACGTGTTCTCGAGGCTTGTGCAGGTGCAAGGAGCATCACTCAAGTTTGCTCCTCCAGCATCCTCCCCGAGTTTCCCTTCAGCCAGGACCTGGGCCGGTGGCAGCTCTTTGCCGCCGCTGCCAGGTGCCACTGCTGCCTTTCCTCCCTTTGTTCTCACCGTCCTCACTGGGTTGAACCTTTCAGAGGCACCGCCCCTCACACTGCAGTGCACAGACTCCTGTGCATAGCAATGACCCTATCTACCCAGCTGCCCTGTGCTCTGCCTCACTCTGTCCCTGCATGCCCGGTCCCTCAAGCCTCCATTTAGCTGTGGTTGTTCTGCTAGTCTTCCTCTTCTTGGTGTTTGGGATTGAGAAAGACAAGCAGAAAAGGAAAAAAGGAAGGAGTTTCAGGGAGTGGTCTTCCCAGCCTTTGATTACTAAACAAAACCCAAGTTTCAGAAATCGTAACACTCTTCATTGACTGATGACAATGATGACATCTGTCTGATTGGGAGCTAAATAGAGCCTAGGATGTGTTACCACAGCTACCCCCTCTGCTTTGGCTCTTTGGCTGGTCTGGGAGTTTCAGTGGAAGCAGTTCTTCTCAGAGCCTGGCACTGTGGACCTGAGGCCAGGCCCTGGCCTCATGTACCTGCTGAAAGCATTCACCAAGGGCTCCCTTGCAGGGATCTTGGCCAGGTCTCTGACACAAGATGTTTCTAGTGTTCTTGCTGGCTTTGCAGCTGTTATGCTCAGTTCCTACTTGTGGAGAACCGGCGTCAGTCTTCTGTGTTAATCCTCTGACCACTGCCAAGCTCTGACCCATCCCCAGCCCTGTGGCCCTGCTCTGCTGAAGGGGGCTGCAGGTCCCTGGGATCCATGGGTTTACCTGCTCCAGCTGCCTGGAGTGTTTTTCCTTCCTTCTTTTTCCCTGGCTAACTTCCTTGGCTAACTTGCCCTTCAGTCTTCAGCCCAGGGTTAGCTTCTGCTAAACCCTCTCCCAACTCTGTTCTCTGTCTTCCCAGCCCAGCTGCCACAGGTACCTAGCCCTGTAGCCGCTCAGCTCCTAGGACACTTCCCCAGAGTCACTGCGTTCACTGCACGGGACTTGTCCTTACGTGAGCTATTTCCTAAAAGACGCTGAGGACCCTGTCCAGGAGAAGAGCTCAGGTTTATGGAAGGAGTGGATGAAAGTGCTCATCCTGTATGCCTTTCCCTGAAACGCCTTCCTTTTTATCTTCTCTGCTTGTCTTTCTCAATCCCAAACACCTGCCTCTTTGTGATGATCCTGGAGCTCTGAGCCTACTCATGAACCTGCCAGGCCAGTTAAGTTCAAACTCAGTGGGAAAGACAGGGACAGAACACTCCAGTGACCCTGACTTCTTGTCTTTGTGTTGGCTCATGCCCCAGCCACCCAGTGAGAACAAGGCCAGTCATTCTCTCATCTTATTTTAGACAAGGGGGCAGGCATCTCATTCTTGCCACTGTAGTTAGTCCTTGACCTCAATCCAAGGCACCCTTGACTTTCCTTAATGTAGCCCCTAAATCTTTTGCTGTAACCCCTCAGCAAGGCTCCCGGGACTTCTTCAGTGTGGTTTCCATATAAATGTGTTTTTCATTCATTTATTTTATTTATTTGAAAAGGAGAGAGAGAGAGAGAGAGAGAGAGAGAGAGAGAGAGAGAGAGAGACTTCTTCCATCTGCTGGTTCACCCCATCAAATGCCTGCAACTGTTGGGGTTGACCCAGACTGAAACTTGGGAGCTGGGAATTCAGTCCAGATCTCCAACATGGGGTGGAAGGGGCCCAAGTCCTTGGGCCATCACCTGTCACTTTCCAGGGTGCACATTAATGGGAACTTGAGGTCAAGAGCAGTGCTGGGGGGCGGGCTCCATCACTCAGTAGGTTAATCCTCTGCTTGAAGCCCCGGTATCCCATATGGGTGCTGGTTCTAGTCCAGGCTGCCCCTCTTCCAATCCAGCTTTCTGCAATGGCCTGGGAAAGCAGTGGAGGATGGCCCAAGTGCTTGAGCCCTTGCACCTGCATGGGAGATCTGGAGGAAGCACCTGGCTCCTTGGTTCGGATCAGTGCAGCTCCAGCTGTTGCGGCCATCTGGGGAGTGAACCAACAGAGGGAAGACCTTTCTCTGTCTCTCCCTCTCACTGTCTGTAACTCTACCTCTCAAATAAATAAATAAATAAATAAATCAATCTTAAAAAAAAGAGCAGTGCCCGGAAACCCAGGTGCCCCGCTGTGGGATGGAGGCATTCCAAGTGACATCTTAACCATCGTGCCCTATGCCTGTCCTGTTCATTTCCATTTCCAGCCCCTGCTTTCAGCCTCCACGTGCTCACTGTCTCCTAAGCATACACAGCTCTTTCAGGCCTCTGGTGACTTTGCACGTGTTGTTTCTTTCACTAGGGATGCCCTTCCCCCTCTTCCTTGACAGATCACCCCGAAGACCTGGCTTCCCTGATCCTTCCCGAGGAGTCAACCACTCCGCCTCTGGGTCCCCCTGAGCCTAGCATTGTATCTTTACAGCCTCAGTCACTGAAGTCTGCTCCCCTTGTTGGCCCATCCTTTCCTATCACCAGAGAGGGTGATGATGCTTAACTCCCATGCTTTCCCCCATTGCCTTTCCCCACCCTCCCGGTGCTTGGAGATGTGTCCCATGCTCTGTGGGTCCTTAAGGAGCACTTGACCTGGCTTGAATGGGCTCTCTTTCTAGCTCCTTGGAGCTTCCACAGCATGGACCGGCAACACCAGCATCACCTACTGAGCAGACTTTGCATTTCAACAGGGTCTCCTGGGCATTCTCATACACATGAACGTGTGAAAGACACAGAGCTAATGTTCAAAGCGGTTTCTGACCAACTTCTCTGCTGCTTTTAGCTAACTGCCGGGACAGAACAACCCGCTGCACTGTGCATTTGTCTGCCCAGTGGCTTGAGAACGTTTTATGGCACCTTTGCGTGTCCTCAGCCAGAATAAATGAGAGCAGTATTCCTAATGTGCCAAACAGCAGGTTCTTTTCTTCTAATCAAGTCCATATGCTTTCTGTGACTCCCTTTCTGGAATGTAAAAATAACCCCATTACCAACTCCTCCTCCTAGTAGCCTTTTCTCCGTGGCCAAGTTAATTCCAAATAGAACATCTGGAAATTCTATTTTGTTGCCTAATTTGAACCAGACTACAACCAATCTGCATAAAAGTTTATGAACTTTCTGGGGCCTCACACCTTATATTTCCTCATCTGTAGCAGCTGACAATTTGGGGGGCAGAAATAAGAAGCATTGGGCTATCTCTTTTCCTCCAACTGGGGCAGAGTGTTTGTGGCTTTGTGCTTTGGGACAGGGAGCTGGGTTGGTGGTGTAGACGGTGGGGTGCAGGGAGAGGGACAGGAATGGAGCTGGCTTTCTGCACGTGGATTTAAGGATCCTTTGGCTTTAAGCTAAGGTAGTGAACAGCAGAAAGGAGGGAGGAGGAGGAAGGGGATACCAGGTGAGGGAAGAAAAATGGAGTGTCAGGCAGCGGGAGAGAGGGCTGGGGAATGAGCTGTGCGTCTCCAAAAAGAAACGGGAAAGTGTATTTCAGCTGCTGACCAGGGGACCCGGAGGCTCAGGACTGGGGTGGAGGCCAAATCCATGCTTGTCTTTGTTGTGAGTGAGGCCAGGAACCCACAGGCTACCTACAAAATGAGAGGACAACTCCAAAGTGAGGGCCAGGAAGGCTCCGTCAGGCTGTGTGGAGAATGAGAAATGCAAACAGTTCGAGATACTCTAAGCAAGATATGCAATCCCAATCAAAATCCCTGCAGGCTTTTTTTTGGTAGACATGGACAAGTTGATTCTAAAATTTATTGGAATAGCAAAGAACTAAATGCTCCAGAGCAACTCTGAAGAAGAACAAATCTAGAAAACTCACAGAAGCCTGTTTCAAGATTTATTATCAAGCCACCAGTCATCAACACTGTACGGTCTAAGCAAATGGAAAGATGTGTTGGTGATGGGCCTGGGTAGACATCTACCAGAGAGGATTAGGGTCTCTTCCTCACTCTGAGCTGCTATAAAAGATATCATAGACTGACACACATGTAATACTCACAGTTCTGGAGGCTGGGATGCCCAAGAGGAAGGCACTGGCAGGTGCAATGTCAGGACAGGCTCAGAGATGGTTTCTGCCCGCCACGTCCTCCCATGGTGGTGGAAGGAGTGAGGCCTTTCTCTGGGAGTGCTTTTATGAGCACCCTGATAGCTCCCTGAGGTTTCCATCCTCATGAAGAAATCTTTCTATTTCAGCATAGGAGTCTGGGAGGCGGGGCACACACCTGAAGTCCACAGCAGACACTCACAAAAGTGTAGGAAGGCTGGGGGAGCTGACTCCAGGCTAGACCATTAGTTGTGGACCTGGGCACTGTACACTCCTCCTTCCAGGGAAGTGACTGCCTCTGAGGCCACCAGGGAGAAGCTATGATGCTGTGCCCACCTCCCTATCTGTCTCCCAGTACCCAGGAAGCTGAGAAAGGGGTTCTGGAACACTGCTGCTGAAATCCCTTACCCTCCGTGCTCTTCCTTGTCAGCAGGAGAAAGGGCAGTGGTGGCAGAAGTCAGCAAACAGATAAACAAAACACCCTAAGCAGTTTCCATTTCATTCTTGGCTACCAAGTCATTTTAGTATTTATTTTCTTTCATTACTTTGAAAGACAAAGAAACAGACAGACAGAAGACAGAGCTCCTATCTGCTGGTTCACTCTCCAAATGCTTGCTACAGCCAAGGCTAGGTCAGGCAGGAGCTGGAAACTGGAAACTCAGTCTGGCTCTCCCAACTGGGTGATGAGACCTAACCACTGAGGTATCTCCCGTTATCTCCCAGGGCGCACATCAACAGGAAGCTAGGGTTGGGAGTACAGCCAGGATGGAATGGGAGTACTTGGATAAGGGACATGGGTGTTCCAAGGGACGTGTGTGTCGCTGCACCAAATGCCTGCTCTTGCCTTCTAAGTCCTATTGCTGGAACCCAAATTGCATCCAATGTGCAAGCTATAAAGGACTCTGTATTTCCCAGCTTTCCATCCTTAACAGTAGAGGAAGTTTGCAGAGAAGTAGGGACCAGGCAGGAGAGTGAAGCCACCCATGGCATCTATGGCCACCTGCATGGGTGTTGGTGACCATTCAGTAATCAATCATTCGCGGATATTCAGCACAGACCAAACTCCCTGTGCTGGGGCCACAGGGGTGTGTGATATAGACCTTACGCTTTTTATTAAGTAGTCACTATACACTAGGTACTGTGTGGAGAATTTGCAGGGGTAATCTTATCAATCCTTACAGCACCCTGATGAGACAAGCACTATGATTTCCCAATGTCCTAAATGGAGACACTGAGGCCAGAAAAGGTGAGTGGCCTATCCAAGCTCATGGAGCTAGGAGGTGGCAGAGGTGGGATTTGAACTTAGGTCATGCGACCCAGAAACTCCTTTTTTCCTGTTGCACTAAACTGCTTCATAAATGTGTATCTGGGGCTGGGCGGTTAACCTAGGAGTTAAGATGTCTGCATCCCACATCAGAGTGTGTGGGTTCAATTCTTGGCTCTGTTCCTTATCTCTAGCTTGATGATGACCCAGATAGATAGGTCTCCACCAGTCTTATGGAAGACCTGGTTTGAGCTCCTGGCTTCTAGCTTTGGCTCAGACTCAGCTCTGGTTGTTCTAGGCATTTGGGGAGGGATCCAGGAGAAGAGAGCATTTTCTGCCTCTCTGTCTTTCAACTAAATAAATAATTACAAGTAAGAATGAAAAAAAAGTACCTGAATACATTTCAAAGGATCAAGGAAAAAGACAACACACAGCACCCAAGGGTGACATCTGTCCTAACACCCTGGGGGATGGAGGTGCGTGACCAACAGGCCTTGTTGTTAATAGGGAAGTCCCTACTCCCTTCTTAAATACTTGATAGGTCTGTTGCTGTACAGTCACTTGGTTGAAATGGATTTCATTAACTTTTCAGCATGGCAGTTAGAGTGCATTGGATTGTGTCCCCAAGAAAGGTATGTTCAAGTCTTAACAGCTGATTCAATTGCCTTTCCGGGTACCCAAATCTGTAGATGTTTGGGTGCCTTATACAAACCAACACAGAATTTGTACATAACCTATGCAACCCTCCTGTCTACTTTATATTATTTATGGATTATATGTAATACCTACTGCAATATAAGTGCCATGTCAAGAGATGCTAGATCAAATAGCTTAAGGAATAAGGACAAGAGAAATTCTGTAAATGTTCAGTGCAGACACAATTTTTTCTTTTCTTTCTTTCTTTCTTTGAGAGGCAAAGCTACAGAGAGAGAGAGAGAGAGAGAGAGAGAGAGAGATCTTCCATCCTCTGGTTCGCTCCCCAAGTGGCTGCAATGGCCAAAGCCAGGATCCAGGAGTTTCTTCCGGCTCTCCCACATGGGTACAGGGGCCCAAGCACTTGGGCCATCTTCTACTGCTTTCCCAGGCCATAGCAGAGAGCTAGATCAGAAGTGGAGCATCTGGGACTCGAACTGGCACTGATATGGGACACTGATGCCACAGGCATAAGCTTAACCTACTACCCCACAGTGCCAGCCCCAGACACAATTTTATTAACCAAATATTTTTAAAAGAGATTTATTTATTTATTTGAAAGGCAGAGTTGGGAGGGAGGGAAGAGAGAGAGAGAGAGAGAGATAGAGATATCTTTCATCTGCTGCTTCACTTCCCAGATGCTCATAATAGCCAGGGTTGGGCTGGGCTGAGGCCAGGATCCAGGAGCTTCCTCCAGGTTTCCCATGTCGGTACAGGAGCCCAAGCTCTTGGATCATCTTCTACTGCTTTTCCAGGCCAGTGGCAGGGAGCCGGATCGAAAGTGGAGCAGCTGGCTGGTGTTGCAAGTAACAGCTTTACCCACTGTATCACAATGCCAGCTCCTGAGTGTTCTTTTTTAATTTTTTTAAATAAAATTAGATTTTTTTGTGTGTTTTGAGAGGTGAGCAGGGAGAGTGCTCTCATTTTCTGGTTCACCACCCAGATGCCTGTAGTGGACAGGGCTGGGCTGGGGCTGAAGCCCGGAGCTAGGAATGCAATCCAGATCTCCCGTGTGGGTGGCAGGCACCCAAGCACTTGAACCAACACCTGCATCAGCAGGAAGCTGGGGTCAGGACTTCAGCTGGGCGTCAAACACAGGTACTCTAAAGTGAGACCTGGACATTTTAACTATGAGGGTAAACACCAAGCCTTCACCTTTTCCTACATTCATCCTCCTCTGTCTGAGAATATCTCCCTCCAGCTTTCCTGCTGTCTCCAGGAAGAGTGGACAAGACTGGGCTTTGGGGTTGGACAGGGACGAGTTGGAATTTTGGATGTGCTGTGGGACCTTGGGCATGTCGCCGAACCCCTCTAGGCTTTAATTTCCCCACCTCTAAAACTTGGGTTCATACCAGTGCTTGCATCCTAGGGTGGGCAGACGCTGTCATAAGCCTCGGGTGGTTTTTCTCCCCTTTCCTTCAAGGCCAGAGGTAGGACTCTCCCTGGGAAGCTTTCCCTGAGTCCTTTTCCTGCTGTCAGTCACTGTGGTTGTTACTGCAGGCACTGCTCACCCCAGGCCTTCTGTTTCTGCTGTGGGTGCTGAACTCCAATTGTTCACATACAGAAGTTTCCGCCAGACATCCCACCCCTGGGAGGGCCATGGCCTGGCCTGCACCCCCCTTTCCTCTCCTTCATCCCCCTGCACTTCCCTCAGAAGCCAGCATGGGACCAACCAAGGATAAGGAGTCGAGTGGAGGTGCTCACTTTTGCCTGGATCTGGGGGCCTCTGCTCAGCCTCTGGGACTGGCATGCTTCAGGAAGCTACAGCATGACAGTCTTGGCAGTGGCCAGATAAAAAGTCCACTGGGCAATAATCAGATTGATGACTGGCGTCCTCCTATTAGAGACATTTTATAGACATGACACAGACACTGTACTCTAAAAATGGGCACAATGATTAAGGGTTCGTGAAAAATCTTTGAGAGTTTGAGAAAGGGTAGGTGTTCGGTCTAACAGTGAAGAGGCTGGATAGGATGCCCACAGCCTACACTGGAATATCTGGGTTTCCTGGCTTCCTGCCAACATGAACCCTGGGAGGAAGTGGTGACAGCTCAAGTAACTGGGTTCCTGCCATCTATATGGGAGACCTGGATTGCATTCCTGGCTCCTGGGTCTTGCTTTGGCCCAGCCCTGACCATTGCAGGCACACGAGGGGTGAACCAGCAGATGGGAATTCTCTCTTTCTCTCCCTCCCTCTCTTTCTCTCTCTGCCTCTGAAATAAATAAATCTGAAAACTATTTAAGGCAATGGAAATGCTAACTAACCTGATTCCATCATCACACATTGAAGACAGGTATCAAATTATCATACCGAATCCCATAAATATGTACAATTAAGAAAGAGGGCAGATAGCCTGTAAATGGAAAAGAAGCTCATTAGTTCTTTTCCTCTTGCAAACACAATAATTCTTTAAATAAAAAAAAGGAAAAACGCAACAAACCTGTCACTTTTGCCCCATTTCTCAGTTGCTTCTGCACAGCCCACTAAAGGGAAGCCTCATTACGAAGACTTTATTAAGCTTGCAAAACAGTCTAGGAAGTGCAGGGAGCAGCGCATGGAGCTAAGCTTGCCAGAGCAAATGAACAAAGTACATTCCTGATGCCTGGCCCCTTTGGGAATGGAAGCCCAGGAGACCTCGAAGGCAATTAGGATGCAACTTTATTAACTTCGCTCTGGCACGTGGCAGGTAGCCTGGGGCAGCTGCTCGAAGCACCCGGCTGGAGCACAGGCTCCGGTGCCTCCTGCCCTGTCCTGGTCAGCAACCAGCTTGCCCTTCCTGCAAGGGGCTTGGTGATGCTGCCCTCTTGTTTCTCTGCCCCTGCCTCCTGGGAGCCCCTGGGGGTCAGAAGCTCTGTTCAGGGCTTTCTGTGCTTTAATAGCATGCTCAGTTGCCTGCCCATCTCCTGCCAGGGTGATGTGGGTGACCGGAGGGAAGGAGAAGTGCCAGCAGGGATAGATCTTTCTGCTCAACTGGGATGGGAACGCTCCTGTCGTGCCAGATGGCATGGACACACCTCTCTCCACCCCCACCCCACACTGTTCTGTCCTTGGAAATGGGACGAACAGATTGTGTTCTTCTGGCACTCCTCTGTCCCTTAAGGAGGTCTTTAGGGGAAGTGACTTCACCACTAAGCCTCAGTCTTCTCCCCTGTGAAATGGGGCTGACAGTACTCACTTCTCAGGGTTGTCGTGACCTGACGATGCAGGGAGTATCTTCATGTCACTGCTCCCAGACTGTATCTTTTCTGTAAGGATGATAGATGTGCTGTTCCAGAAGCTTCTCTGGGCAGGAGGGCCAGGGCATGTGGGAAGCTCCTCACTGCAGCCCAGCCAGCCCTGCGTTTGTCCACACGGTTCCCAGCCTCGACCAGCTGCAGCCTGTGCCTGTCATGCGCTCCCTGGGACTTGCTCGTCTTTGCCCTGAAATCAGCTTGCTCAGGCCCCCTTGGTGGAGAAACAACCTTGCAGGAAGGAGAGCTGGGATGCTGAAGGTTCCAACCTGGGAACATTGCTTACCATGTTGCCCTGGAGCCCTCAGAGGGCAATGGCTTGGGCTGCAATGGGCCAAGATGGTTTAGAGAATCAGGGGGTGCCGGGCAGGGAGGAGGTCTGGACTGGGAGTGGGAAGCAAGGTTGGGCCACAGTGTGTTTCCTGAAACCGGGTGTCCATGTGGGCACAGTTGGATTTTCTAGCCTAGAAAGCTGGGGCTTGTGGTTAAGATCTAACTCTGGCCTCTAACTGCTGAGGCTCAGCCCACAGACCCAACTCTTACTGATGAGGATACCTTAGGCAACTTATCGCCTCTCTCTATGCCTGCCAGTTTTCTGTCACTGTAACAAAATACCCTAGGCTGGGTACTTGTGAAGAAAAGAGATGTGGGTCAGATGTTGGGCCTAGAGTTAAGCTGCAAGGTAACATGCCCGTATTCCACATCAGAGTACCCGAGTTCTGCACCTGGCTCCACTGCTGACTCCAGCTTCTTGCTAATGTGCACTGTTGGCAGTGGTAGGGCATGGCACAAGTAGTTTAGTCTTTGCCACCGATGTGGGAGACCTTGACTGAGCTCCTGGCTCCCGGCTTTGGCTGACCCTGCCCTGGCTGTTGCAGGCATGTGGGGAAGTGTCAGGTGCTCTCTCTATCTGTCTCTCTGTCTAATAAATAAATAAAAGAAAGAATAGAGGTTTTTTTTCAGCTTACAGTTTTGGAAGCTGAGTGTCCAGACAGTGTGGCCCTGGCTCTTGGAAGGACCCCCATGGTAGACGAGATCATGCTGGGAAAAGGTGTGAGAGGGAAAGATCACATGCAAGACAGGAAGAGAAGAGGGCCTGGAATTGTACTTTTACAATCTTCCTGTGAGAACAAACCAGGGTCCCTTGAGAACCACATTAATCCCTTCTGAAGGTTGTGCCCCCAAGAACCTAACCACCTATTGCTAGGTCCCACCTCTTAAAGTCTACACCACTCGGGACCAAGCCTCCAGTGCATGAGCTCTTGAGGGGACACACTTAAATCATTCCCAAACCATGGCACTATCTAAGTCTCTGTCACTCCATTGATTGATAAAATGGAGATGCTTATGCAGCAATCATATGAGACAGAGTGTCTAGCTCGCAATAAAAGTTGCTGGTCTTCTTTTAGTTTGAGTGATCATTTTTAATCAAGATGAGGAAATGGGTTGGAAGAAGTGTTCTTGCTCCTGGTAACTTTGGGAACAGGGAGCCATTCATGTGAATGAGAGATGTTGTGGGAGATGCAGGCTGGTGGGCAAACAGACAAGTCCTAAACAAGCATTTGCTGGGAGATTCCTGAGTGCAGAAGCATGAACAAGGTTCAGCAGGGGAATGTCTGGTGCTGCCTGTGGACAAGAGTGTGGGGTGGTTTGACAAGGAGGGAGGCAGGTGTGTTGGGCCCAGCCGGGAGGTGGTGGGGCTGGAAGGGTACTGAGGTGTGGAGGACAATGACAACAGGATCTGCAAGGTATTGTAGAGCAAGCGATATGAAGATGGGAGCAGTTAAGGTGGAAGAAGAACCTCCAGTTAGGTCTAAGTAAAGGAAGAAGGTTGATTATTTCTTTTTGGATTTTGATGAACTATATAAAGGCTTCACAGAATCACACAACTGAAATCAGTGGTGGGAAGCCCTGAACTCATTCTCCTGGAGGATGGCAAATCCATGACACACGTTCTACTCTTGTTATTTGCATCCACGGCAGGCATCATTAATCGAACATGGCAGGGAGAAGTGTGACCTGGGGCACAGTGTAACGTCCACGTGTGTGCTATTATTCCTCCAATAGACCCCACCCACAGATGTGCATCTAATGGCACATATGTGAGGACATAAGGTTGCAAAGGACACCTGTTGTATCCCTCTGCTTTGAAGCAGCCTCTACCTAAGTTGTTCCAGAAAGACGTGTCTTTTTCATTCATTTTAAAGAAGAGAGTGCCTAACATCTGCGGGTCAACCACTTTAGCATTTAACAACCATTGTGGTCTGGAAATTAATCCTGACATTTAACCTCAATTCTTCCTGTTGTCTATTTCCTTCATTTTGGGGCTCCATGGAGTGGGAGACTGGCTGTTCCCTGTTCTCTGTTCCACCTGCCCCTGGATGAAAATTGCTGTATCACCCTTTTTCTTCTTTATTTCAGATTCTGAACTAACAATACACTTGGGGGTTTTATTCCTCTCCATGGACCCTGTTTGCAAATTTATCCTAAATCCTTTTCATATTCTGCATCCTTTCTGAATTGTGATAGTTTGAAGCAGTAATGAAGTGAGTCTGCTGGATCTCAGACCTTGTGCACGGTGGGCCTTTTTCTCCATCCTATGCAGTCCCCTCCAAGCAAAACCATCACAGAAATCAACCAGCGTAGCCCTGCATGGATGACTGGCATTGTGCTGGTACCAGGGAGCTTTAGCAAATTCATGGAAAATGTGTGTTATGGAAAACTATGCATGGGTTTCAAAAGTGTTTTGCACTCAACTGACTTATCTTGTAATTCCATTTTTCATGAATTGTTTGATGCCCCTTGTGGTCCACTATGATCCCACTATGATCCTCTGCTTTTTTTTTTTTTTTTTGCCCTTACTGTTTGTATTTTCTCTACCTATTATTCCTTTATTCTGAGTCTAGGTCCTCTTAGCTTTTCTTTCTTTTTTTTTAAATTTTTTTTTTATTTTTTGACAGGCAGAGTGGACAGTGAGAGAGAGACAGAGAGAAAGGTCTTCCTTTGCCGTTGGTTCACCCTCCAATGGCCGCCGCGGTAGGTGCGCTGCGACCGGCACACCGCGCTGATCCGATGGCAGGAGCCAGGTGCTTCTCCTGGTCTCCCATGGGGTGCAGGGCCCAAGCACTTGGGCCATCCTCCACTGCACTCCCTGGCCACAGCAGAGAGCTGGCCTGGAAGAGGGGCAACCGGGACAGAATCGGTGCCCCGACCGGGACTAGAACCCGGTGTGCCGGCGCCGCAAGGCGGAGGATTAGCCTAGTGAGCCGCGGCGCCGGCCTAGCTTTTCTTTTTAAAAGTTTCTTTACTTACTTTCATTTACTTGAAAGGGAGAGAGAGACATACACACACACACACACAGAGAGAGAGAGAGAGAGAGAAAGAGAGCTTCCATTTGCTGGCTCACTTTCAAATGTTCATAATAGGGTCTGGCGCTATTGCACAGAGGGTTAAAGCTCAACCTGCAGTGCTGGCATCCCATATGAGCACTGGTTTGAGTCTCAGCTGCTCCACTTCCAATCCAGCTCTCTGCTATGGCCTGGAAAAGCAGAAGATGGCCTCCAACTCCTTGGGCCCCTGCATCCACATGGGAGACCTGGAAGAAGCTCCTGGCTTCAGATCAGCTCAGCTCTGGCCATCGCGGTCATTAGGGGAGTGAACCAGTAAAATGGAAGATCTCTCTTTCTCTCCTTCTGGTTTTACTTCTCTCCATAACTCTGTCTTTCAAAAAAAATAAAATAATTATTTTTAAAAAATGTTCATAGCAGCTGGGGCTGGGTCAAGTCCAAATCAGGAGCCCAGAACTCCATCTGGGTTTCCCAGGTGGGTGGCAGGGACCCACGTGCCTGGGCTATCCTCTGCTGCTTTCTTTAGCAGGGAGCTGGAGTGGAAGTGGAGCAGCTGGGACTTGAACTGGTGCTCATAAGGGATGCCAGCATTGCAGGTAGGATCTTAACCTGCTGTTCTACAATGGTGGTCCCTATGGGAGTCATTTGAAACAAGTCAGGAGCAAAATAAAAATTCCAAGATAGACTAGCTTGGTGCAGGATGGCGAAGTCAGAGCACTGTTCTGGAAGAGGTAGGAATGGGAGTTGGGCTTCCACCTGGCTCAGGTTTCCTGGCTCCCAGTGCATAGCTTTTTCTATACATAGTGCTTGCTGACTCTGGGAAGGTTAACATTTCTAGAGGAAATTGACAGATGTTCTCAGGTTGAGAAGTCTTGTTCCTATCATGAAAGTCTGTTCTTTAACTGATGACCCCTGGTTTTACTAGGTGGATTAGTACAGAGGGATTTGGGGCAAGGAAGGGTTTAACAAGGACATGGGCCAGGTTTTGCAAAATGATTTGCCCCTGACAAGAAGACAAGAGGCGAATGGTTGTGGCTAAATGCCTGTTCTCTCCAGCCTCCACACCCCTCGCCCCATATCCATCCACACATGTGTTCTGAGCCAAGCAAAGAGTCTTTGTATTTTTTTTTTTATTGCAAATTAGAAAACGATACTTGAAGGAATCAAATGTCAGGCCTCCAGATTCAGCCTGCAGCTCTGGGGGCAGTATGGGAGCAAAGCCCATCAAACTAACTCAGTGGGAACATGAGGACCTGTGTGGTGCTGGCACTGCTCCCCAGCTCGCTCACCTTCTGCATGGGGGAGGCCTCCACGCCTACTTCCTCCAGCCAGAGCGGCTGCTCCTGCACCGTAACCTCTTTTGGAAGCATCCTGTAGTCACATTTCCTATGCCAGGCTCAGGAAGCAGGGTGAGAGGGACACCAAAGTTTAAGGGGTGACTCAGCCTCTGGTGAGCTGTGGGCCACTAGAGGAGTAGGCGTGGGAGCAGTAACAATGTGCATCACAATATGTGTTAAATTTGGACCCCCACCTTTGATTCTGCTCCCTCGATCTCATCACCCCAGCTAAAGGCATTTTTTTCTCCTCTGCATAACACGTGTGCAACATTAGCACTACCTGGCATTTTTGCAATTCCATGAGCATGGATATGGTGTGTGTCTAATGTCCTAGGGCATGTCTGTCTCTGAGGATGTTTTTCCTATTTCCTACATGGCCTTGCACAACAGAATCTCTGTGTTTACTGATGAGTGAGGGAATTAATGAAGAGTGTTAGCATGACTAGATTTCAGAGAGGGGGGAGTGTTTAATTAACCAATGCATTTAACAGATATTAACTGAGCACCTGCTATATGCTAGGCACTTTCTCAAGCTGTGGTGTTATAGCAGTGACCAGACCCCTGCCCTCAGGGAGTTTATACTCAGGTTGGGAGCACTGCATCCCATTTGTTTGAAGTAGGCTTCACAGGTCTTGGTCTTGGAGAATGGAAGGAGCTTGGGGGTGGAGAGAAGTGTGTATGGGTGCAAGGTGCAAGTCCTGAATACCAGATGCGCAGTCTTCCTCACACAGATGTGCAAAGTTAGCTCAGACCTGTTCTCACTGCACTGAGATCAACTGCACTTAGCTGGAAATGGAAGGGGAGAAGAGTAAGACAGTGAACGGTTCCTGAGTGAGACTTTGTTTCCTCCACTCTGTGCAGTGTCTGGCTGCTTACTGTCACCTGTGCTGTGAAGGGCGAGGCAACTGTTGCTCAGATGGGCTGCTGGCATTTTCAGCTCCAGCTGCTGTCACTGAATTCCATAAACTGAAGGCTTCCATAACGCTTATGGCTCACAGTTCTGGCAGCCGGGAAATCCAAGATCAAGGTAACAGCCGACGAGTGTGTGGTAAGGGGGCTCTTCTGCTTTGCAGGAGGCCATCTGCTTGTTGTACCCTCACGTGGCCCAGAGAGAAATCACCTCTCTCGTGCAGCCTCATGAACTTATTTTGCAATTACATTTTCCCATGAACTTTACAAGTTTCCTGTACGTGTGCTAGAGTGGCCAACATGCAAAATGCTGACATTGCCGAATGTTGGTGAGAGGTGGGGTATTACGAACCCTTACTTATTGCCGGTGAGAATGCAAAATGGTGCAGTCCCACTGGCAGAGATTTGAGCACTACTTACAAAAGTAAGCACTCTTACCGTTTAAGCCGGCAACCATGCTCCTTGGTTTTACCCAAACGAATTGAAAACTTAACATCCACAGAACAACTTGCATAATTGCCCCAAATTTGGAAACAACAAAGCTGTCCGTCAATAGAGGAGTGGATAAACACTTTATGTAACCATACAATGGGATATTAGTCATTGATTTAATAAAAGCAATGAACTACCAAGCCACTAAAAGACACAGAGGAAGGTAAAATGCATCTTGCTAAGGGAAATAAGCCAATCTGAAAAGCATGTATGTTGTCTGATGCCAACTATACAACATTCTGGAAAAGGCAAAATTATGTGGATGATACAAAGGTCAGTGGTCCCAGGAGCTCAGGGACAAGGAAGGGATGAGCAGGTGTAGCATGGGGGGTTTTTAGGGCAGTGAAATTATTCCACAGGAGATGGTAGTAGTGGTTACAGGACTTTATCTGTGGAAATTCATAGAGTGTACAGCACAGAGTAAATGTGCATGCAAACTTTGAACTTTAGTTAATAACAATGTCTCAGTGTTGGCTCACCAATTGCAATGATTGCACTGCACTAGTCTAAGATGTCAGCACATGGTGTTAGCTTAGGGAATAATGCATGCAAGGGTGCTGGTGGCATCTGCCAGGGCACAGACTCAGTACCCTTGGGGCAGAGCCAAGGACCTGCAGGCTTCCAGCAGAGGCTTCAAGACTTAGCACCAGCTAGGGAGCCAGGTTCCATGAACAATGGGTATGGAGAAAGCAAAACAGAGAAAAGGCATCCCTTTGACCCTTTGCTTAGCAACGAACACTGGCTTTTTCTCACACAAGTCCCTTTAAATGACAGTTTTGCATTTCAGGCTTCATCAGTGTCAGGTGCACCTGTTACCTAAAAACCATGTTGAAAAGAAGCTACCTTTAGAGAAAGCACTCCTGGCAAACCTCTTGTGTTGGGCAGGTGTTCACTGTGAGTTCCATTTTGCAGATGGATAAACTGAGACTCTGAAACCAAGTCCCACTGCACCGGGTGGCAGAGGAAGATTCTGGACGGCGCTCATGACGCACTCCGCAGGGTCCCCTGAGCCTCGCTCCCTGACAGTCAGTGCCTCCTCCCCTCAGCTCCACCCTTGCCTGTTCCACATCCAGGGATTTCCTGCTGAGTGGCTAGGAGCTGTGAGTACTTAGCTCTACAAAAACAGGGCAAAAACGTTCCTTCTTATTTATTATTTTTTTAAAAAAAGCCTCCAAAAGACCCATCTCTAAAAATGTACACACAACAATAACAGACATTATTTAACAGACTTGTAGGACGTCCCATAAAGTTATAAACATATCTTTCAGAGGTTACTTAAGATAAACAGATACAAGTCACATATTTCTTGGTACAAGAGACAACTTGCTGTTTGGAAGCCAAATAAAGATTCCAAATGTGAGATGCACCTGGAAAAGATTAGGAGATCATATCGAGGATATTAAACTCAGGGCCACGGCCAACATGCTTTTCTTGGAGCTGTGTCTGTCTCGGGGGCAGGGGAGCAGGGAGATAGGCTCCAGCTCTGTGAGGGTACTGGGAACTGACAGGGCCTCAGGGGTCATTGCTTCCCACGACTGCTGTTTGCCTTTCTAGTCGGCTGGAAGGGACAGCCAGCTCTGCACACCTCCAACCTCGTGGCTCCACTCAGCCTGCTCTGGCCCAGCACTTCCCAAGGGCAGGCACTGCCAAGGTGACCGGTACACAGGTCTGAAACAGAGAGAACCCTTTTGTGACAGAAAGAGATACATAAACAAGTCCCTGAATACAATGTGTCGGCTTAGCTCAGCATCCTGTTTATCCTATGGGCTCTGGAGCCAGAGTACCAGGGTTCAAATTCTGGTTCTGTCATTTACTTGCTGTATATCTGTGGCAAGTAAACTCACCTCTCTCTGCCTCAATTTTATTTCTTATCTATCTATCTATCTATCTATCTATCTATCTATCTATTTATCTATCTATCCATCCATCATCTCTCATCTGTCAATCTGTCTGTTCATCTCTCTAACATCATCACTATCATCTATCAGTCTACTATCATTTCTTTTCATAAATCTATCCATTTCTTTATCATCTCTCATCTTTAAATAATCATCATCTATCTTTATCATCATTCTATCTATCTATCTATCTATCTATCTATCTATCTATCTATCACTAACCTGTATATTGCCTTTTATTTAAAAAAATTCCTGGGACTTAGTGACTTATAATAATAAGCATTTCCAATGTCACAGTTTCAGAGGGGTCTCTGAGGGCAATGCAGCTGGGTTGTTGGCTGGGCCTGCAGTCATCTCAGGGTTCAGGTGGGGAGGGATCAGGCTGTTGTGCACCAGAGCCTCAGGCTCTTGTCCCATGAGCCTACAGGGCAGTGCACACTGAGCAGCTTGCTTCTCCCAGAGAGAGGCCAGAGACCCAGAGAGCTCAATGTCCATCTTTGGTTCCCTAACTTTGGGAGTGACAACCCATTGCCTCTGCTGTATTCTGCTTGTTAGAAGCCAGTCACCAGGTGCAACCTACCTGGGGGGAGGGGATTACACAAGGACATAAACACTGGAGGTGGGTCACAGGCCTGTCTTTGAGGCTACCTGCCCTTCTGCCTCATGGGGTCACAAGGAGGGTAAGACAGGAAATATGTGCAAAATGCTTGGCACAGAACTGAGCTCTCCTCGCTCCCACTTCCACTCCCTGTGGCTGTGTGGTGCTGCTCAGGTGTCTGCTGCACCTCAACAAACACAGGTGCAGGTGCACTCACCGATGCTGCCTCTCTTCCTACCTTCCCTTCCCAGTTTCCTGTCACCCTGCTCCAGTACATAAGCTCCATGGTGATACAGGTTTAAAAAATTTTTTTTATTTATTTCTGTATTACTTTATGTGAAAGGGGAGGAGGGAGGGAAGAAGGGAGAGAGAGAGAGAGAGAGAGAGAGAGAGAGAGAGAGAGAGAGGTTCTGATCACTGGTTCACTCTTCAAATGCCCACAACAGCCAGGGCTGGGCCAGGCTGATGCCACGAGCAGAGAACTCCATCCATGTCACCTACTTGGGTGGCAGGGGCCTCAGTACTTAATTACCTGGGCCATCATCTGCTGCATTCCAGAGCAGACCTTAGCCGAAAGCCAGATCTGAAGTAGAGTAGCTTGGAGTTGAACCAGGCTCTCTAATCTGGAATGTGGGAGTCCCAAGTGGCAATTCACCTGCCATATGCCCACCCTGGGTAACGTGGGTTTTTGTCTGGTGTCTCGCACTAGGTGCTGTCCCCAGCATATAGTATTTCTAAGTATTTTCTGTTGTAGGGAGATGCTGAATGGAATGGCAGAGTTAACCTGTACTCTGACTGGAGAAGCAGTAGTGGAAACCCCACTGTGATAATGGTGCTATGTTCCCATTGGCCGTTACTTCTTGGTAACACACCCCGACCTTTGTGTTGGACCATCTCCAACATTCCCAAGCGTCCCTGGGTTTCTCGAGAGTTCAGGAGTACATGTGTCAGAACATTTCTCCTCACTGCCGGAGAGCAGGGACATCTGGACAGCTTGGGAACAGAGCCGACCTGGTGGGGCACACAGGAGCTGGCCCTCATCCTGTGAAAGGAATTTGGGTACCTCCACTCCCGGGCCCCCGAGCCCTTTAATGATGACCTCACCAGAGAGCGGCCACTTGCCAGATTTGTCACTGAGCCCTTAGTGATCTGTTTGTGCTGTCTGAAGGAAGAGCCAGGGAGTGGGCTTAGGCGTGAGGACCTGGATCTGAGCCTGACCTTGGCGCCGGTTTACAGTTCTTCCTCTAGACCATGGCCCCTTAAACTTCATGGCTGATCCAGTTCTCCGGGGAGATCTTGTTAACCATTCAAATTTGGATTGAGTAGTATGGGGCGGGGCCTGAGATTCTGCTTTTCTAATAAGCTACTGGGCAATGCCACAGCGGCTGCTGCTTGGGCTCTGCTTCAAGTTGCAGCAAGGAAGCAGGCAGTAGCTCCTTCTTTAGTGTCTCTTCCATGCATAGATCTGAAAAAGTTGGGATTTCTGCCCTTCTGTGCAGGCTCCAGCTAGGCAGTTAAGCCACAGTGCATGAAAAGAAAATCGATGCTATAGAATGAAATGTAACTGGAGGTGGGGAGTAGGGTACCAACGGAGAAGGAAAACCCTTGGAATGAGGGATCATGAAGATGAGCCTGCAGGGTGAGTCCACTCCCCACTCCAGGAGGCTGGCTGGAGAGCAGGGACTTTGGGTTGGCCAGAATGAGAAATTTGGCCCAGATACCAAAGGGCTTGGAATGTCAGGCTTTGGATTTGGTTCTGAGGTCCAGGGCCACCAATCAGAAATGCCAGGTGTTAGCAGGAGGCAATGGAGAGTGGTGAGAATCATCTAATCATTGGACTGTGGCTCAGGGCTGTCCTGTGGGATGGCAGGCCTTCTGTAGCCACATGCTCTGATCTCTCAAGCAAAATCACCAGCTCATGTCCTCCAGAGAGACAGAACCAATAGGCTAGTTAGAGATGTGGCTCATGAGAGGGGATTGATCAGGGAAATTGACTCACACCATGATGGAGGCTGAGAGCGTCCTTCATCATCTGCAGGCTGTAGACCCTGGGATGCTGGAGGAAGGCGCAGTCCACGACTCTTGGCTTCAGGACCAAGAGGCCATGGGGGTGACTCTTATTCCAAGGTAAAAAGCCTGAGGCCCCCAAGGGCTACTGGTTAAGGTCTGGAATCCAATAGTTAGAGAAGGAGAGTGTACCTTGGCTCCAGCAGAGACAGGGAGACAGAGAGAGAGCGAGAGAGAGCGAATGAGTGCTAACTTGCCTTTCTGGTGTTTTAGTCTCAGAAGTCCCCCGGCCCATGACCACAGTGAGGCAAGTATTTCTTTCACCTTGTGCAATCAGACTTACTTGTGAGTCTCTGGAAACATCCCCATAGACAGAACTGCTTCACCACCTTGCCAGGGATTCCTGTGCCCAGTTAAATTGACACTTATAACTAACCATTTCAGTCACAGTTCTGGAATCCTAGTTAAAATCTTACAGTTTCTAGAAGCCTTTAGACTAGACAGAATTTGCTTGCAACCATATCTGGCTCGAGAGCCTCCAGTTCTTGAGTTCAGACCAATGCAGAAGGCACCTGAGGATGGTTGGGTGATCTCAAAGTCTTCCCAAGCAGCCACTGTGTCTCGAGGACCAAGGAAAGGTATTCACCTGGAGTCCAGAGGGCCTTGGCCATAGCTGCCTGCTTTCCCCCCAGTACTAGGTGTGCAGCCATCTCTTCTATCATGCCGTGAGCCTGGAACCAAGTCCTGCCTGCCTGCAGCATGCTTGGAGGGCACCATGCAAGCTGAGGTCATTTAGCAAAGAGATGTCAGACGGATTGCAATTTCAACCACATTATTGCCTAGCTATTGACCATTGACAAGCTGGACCTGCTCTGCCTCAGTTTCCCTTATTTATATAATAGTCATTGCTCAGTTTACCTGTCTCATGGGATAGTTGAGGTTAAAATGAGATAGATAATATGGACAAACTCCACAGTGTCTTCACAAGGTGCTCAGTTAATCAGGTTTACTAGCATGACCCAGTTGAGGTGATAGAATACTGCCTTTGGAATGCTCATGAGCAATGATGTAGACCCCCACCTTATAGAGAGGGAAACTGAAGCTACCACTGAGTGGGTGACTTGCCCAGGGCCGCAGCGTCAGTGAGGTGGAGTCAGCTGAAACCTGCGGCTCCACATCTGCTGTGCCACACCCCTCTCCCCAGCAGGGAGCCTGGGCCTGCTGCATGGCGTGCATGTGGAGTGGATGGGCAAACCAGCCATCACTGCCTCTTCATCTTTGTCACGTTGTTTCCTTGGCTCCTGTAAAAGCACATGGGGACAAGGGAAGAGATGTGCTGGAGGTGCTGCATCTACTGTGGCTGACTTAGGACTTTCTGGCTTTACGATGGTGTGAACGGGATACCCATTCATACTTCTGATTTTGAATTTTGACCTTTTCCTGGGCTAGCCAATACACAGTGGATCTCCTTCCCAGTGTCCAACTATAGGCTAATGTAACTATTCTGAGCACATGTAAGGAGGTCTAGGCTAAGCTATGACATTTGTTGGTTCAGACGTATTGAGTACTTTTTTTGACTTCGACACTTTCAACTTACCACGGTTTCATTGAGACGTAAGCCTATCATAAGTTGAGGAGCATCTGTATGTGGATTCAGGGAGTTTTGGATTTAGAAATGAAGAATTTATATAGTATTGTCATTGTTGGCATTGACTACCATGGTCTCTCCAGCTAGCCTCTATCCCTCCCTCCCTCCCTTCTCCCCACCCTCCTTCTTTCCTTCTCCCTCCTCTTTTTATCTGTTTCCCTTTCTTTTCTTCCTTCTCACTTCTTTCCCTTCCTCCCCTCCCCTCCTTCTAGTCCTCGCCCACCTTGTCTATCTGACAGTCACTCTTCTATTCAAACCCTTTTCTTTGTTTTTTTTTTTAAAAAATATTATATTTATTTATTTATTTGAGAAGTAGGGTTACAGACAGTGAAAGGGACAGACAGAGAAAATGGTCTTCCATTGGCTGGTTCACTTCCCAGATAGCCATGATGGTCGGAGCTGTGCCAATCCAAAGCCAGGAGCCAGGAGCTTCTTTTGGGTCTCCCTCGTGGGTGCAGGGGTCCAAGGACTTGGGCCATCTTCCACTGCTTTCCCAGGCCACAGCAGAGAGCTGGATTGGAAGAGGAGCAGTTGGGACTTGAACTGGTGCCCATATGGGTGCCAGCACCCCAGGTGGAGGATTAACATAGTATGCCACAGTGCCAGCCCCTCAAACCCTTTTCACTGAGCATCTACTATGTGCCAGGTTTTCAGGCAGTGTGTTGGGCACTGAGGACAAGAAGGTTAGACAAAACCCACATCACCTCTCCTTTCTGTTGCTTGCAGTCTAGCAAAGGAAACCTTTAATAAGCAAAGTATCCCACCAATTCAGCAATGTTGGTAAGTGTATCTCCCTCGGGACTGCTGTGTGTG
The DNA here is from genome assembly GCF_033115175.1 of Lepus europaeus. Classification (NCBI taxonomy): domain Eukaryota; kingdom Metazoa; phylum Chordata; class Mammalia; order Lagomorpha; family Leporidae; genus Lepus; species Lepus europaeus. The sequence goes on from NC_084827.1 coordinate 66,978,767, forward strand.
TGACCGTGTGTGTGTGTGTGTGTGTAGATCTGACCTGGTGAGGGGCTGTTCAGGAGGGCTTCCCTGGGGACATGGCATTGGAGCTGAGAGCTGAAGACCACTTGGAGCTTAACAGATGAAGGTCAGGCTGGGGAAGGGCATGCCCCATAAAAGGGACCTGGATGTGCAAAGGCCCTGAGCAAATGAAGGAATGCAGGTGCAACTGAGGCCCAGAGACACATCTGGGATGAAGCTAGGACTCCACGTTCTCATATAGGGCAAACAGATACTTCTAAAGTTTTACTATTTATTTGAAAGGTAGAGTCGCAGAGTTTTGGACAGATAGGGAAAGAGAGAGAGAGGGAAATTCCATCCATTGATTCTTCCCCAAATGACCACAATGGCCAAGGCTGGTTGAGGCCAAAGCTAGGAGCCAGGGGCTTCATCCTGGTCTCCCACAAGGGTGGCAGGGGCCCAAGCACTTGGGCCATCTTCTGGTGCTCTCCCAGGCACGTTAGCAGGGAGCTGGATCAGAAGTGGAGCAGCCAGAACTCAAATGAGTGTTCATATGTGATGCTAGTGTCATCTCAGTGGGTGGCTTAACTCATTATGCCACAACAGTGGCCCCTCCTGTAATTTTGATCTTGATCCTGAATCAGGTAGGAAGCCACTGCAGATCTGCATTGTAAAGGGAGATAGTTCCTGCTGTGACTGTGCGTGGAGGCGAGACCTCGTGGGGCCAGGATGGAAGCAGGGAAGAGAGGTCAGTGCAGCACGTGGGTCATGAGTGCCGGTTGCTTGGAGCAAGACTCGGAAGGCAAAAGTGTCAAGTGTTAAAAGGTTGTAAATACTTAGAAGATTTCCTCCTCCGAGTGAGACATCCTCAGGCTCAGGGCGGCAGGTGGAGGGCACATGAAGCCCCAAGCACGGTCCTTGGGAAGCCACTATAGGTGCAAATGCTCATTCCCACAAGTGCTCCATCACAGAGCAGTCACTGAATTCCCATCGCGGGTCCAGGCTGGCTGGGCAGACGGATGGGGTGAGTTCCAAATCTGATTTTCTCTGCTCCAATGGCTGCATCCTGCATCGACAGCATCAACTACCTGGGCAGAGAAGCAGGGCCGGCTCTGTGTGCTTCGAGAAGTTTCTGAAGATCCTCAGGTTGCTGTGACTATAAAAAGATCATTATTGCTGTGGAAAAAGGAGGTGATTTGTCCATCAGATGTCTGTAGCATGTCCATCAGGATCAATGCATAGTAAAACTGAGCTGTTCATCTGAATGGCGTCAGACATCTTGAGGCTAAGGCAGGAAACAGACATTGTCAGATAGCTGATGGGTTCATTGGAAGCACTGGGACCTCAGGTAGCTTGCAGTCTGAGCTCATTAGATTTTAGCCAAGATGACAAGGTTTGGAGATCTCTGATTTGGCTCTTGTCTGCATGGGCATTCTGGGAATGTGGGATAACAGCTTCTCTTTAGGCAACCTATCGGGATTGCTGAAATGACTAAAAATACGCTTATAGCTTACAGGTATTCTGCAGGTCTTTTGGCCCACATTGACTGCATTGAGTTGTGGGTCCTCACGGTGCCCAGAGAGCCCAGCTGTCTGGGGGAGAAGGGGACTGATCAGCTCCCTCATTTCTGGTTTGTGCTGCACCCTTATATTGCACCTTGGGCTTCAAATCCACCCACTGGATGGAGGGAAGGTGGCACAGAGAAACCTCCAGAAAAGGGGAAAGAGACAATTTTGAAGTGTTGGAATCAAAGGGCTGGGCACTGAGCACCTCTTATAACAAAGTTGCCAGTGATGGGAGGATCTGACATCATCCCTTCTTCCACCAGCTCTTTAAAAAAAATAAAATTTTTTCATTTTTGAAAGGCAGAGAGAGAAAGAGAGAGAGACCGATTTTCCATCTGCGAGTTCGCTTCCCAAATGCCTGCAACATCCAGGGCTGGGCCAGGTTGAAGCCAGGAGCCCAGAACTCAATGTAGGGCTTCCAAGTGGGTGGCAGGGACCCAAGTACTTGAGGTAGCATTTGCTGCTTCCTAGGGTGTGTGGTAGCAGGAAGCTGGATTGGAACAAAGCTCGGATGCAAACCCAGGTATTTTGATGTGGGACGTGGGCACCCCAAGTGCTATACCATAACAACCTCCAATAGCACTCCCAAGCATTTCCTGTCTTCTATATGGGTTCCAGCAAATAATTCTCCCAGCTTCAGGTAGTACTGCCTCAGAGAGAGAGAGAGGCAGTGATAGATCTGTGGCAGCTCAAATAGAGGAAGACAATGTACCATCTGACAAAAACGTGTGAGGTTGCGGCCAGCGCTGTGGCATAGTGGGTAAAGCCGCTGCCTGCATCCCTTATGGGAGCCAGTTCAAGTCCTGGTGGCTGCTCCACTTACTATCCTGATCTCTGCTATGTCCTGGGAAGGCAGTGGAAGATGGCCCAAGTCCTTGGGCCCTTGCACCCGTGTGGGAGACCTGGAAGAAGCTCCTGGCTTCCGGCTTTGGATCAACTCAGCTCTGGCCGTTACAATGGCCATCTAGAATGAACCAGAGGGTGGAGGACCTCTCTCTCTCTCTCTCTCTCTCTCTCTCTCTCTCTCTTTCTCTCGGCCTCTGCTTCTCTGTAACTCTGCCTTTCAAATAAATAAATAAAATCTTTTGTTTTACAACATGTGGGCACTTATGAAGTTACTTATGCACAGCTTTATAAGTGCATATCAATGCCACATTGAGAATAGTCCTCTTGATCCAGAGCAGTTTCCTTTTATGAAAAACATGACTTTTAATAAGGATTCCATCACCCTTAGTCAACCTTTTGATTCAAATATTTCTTTCAGATCTTTGCATAAGAGGAAATTTCTCTCTGAGTTGGGCCTTGCTGCTATGCTCTTTCCCTGCTGGCTGCTGACTCCTTTACTAGGGTGGTGGGAGTGGATGCAAAAGGGACTCTCTTCCCTCTGCATTGTTTTCCTGAGCTCGTCATTCTGAAAGATCTTTTCACAGGGTCTCTTCCATATCCACTCTCATGGCGGAGAAGCCAAACGAAGGGAGCTTTTCCTTCCATCATGTCTGCCCCCCACTGTGAAATCCCAACAATGCGAGCAGGAATAGCTGGGTAGAAATCCCAGCCTCCGATGCAGTTGTGTAATTTCCTATGATAAATAGCTTGGACGAACACTAATCAAAATTACTTTCTCGTTCTACCTTATTCAGCAAGACGAATGCATGACACGGCCCCAGAGGCTGGGGTTTGTTCATTTGCAGATGTCTTTGCTCACATCTGTCTGACCGTGTTGGCAGCTCCCTCCTCTCCGTGCACCATGGGTGGGGCATGGGCCCTTCTGTCATGGCCTCGTGACCTTCTCACTTGCAGCTCTACCTCTGAAGCCTGAGCCATCTTCCTGGTCCACTTAGGGAAGCCACTGTCATTTGCATCTTGCAAATTCACTTTCTGAAAAGCCAAAGGGCTCCCCTCACCCCCGAATCGAGGACGGTGCAGCTGGCTGTGCTTTCCTGCTGTCCTCTCTCAGAATCCCATGTGTGCAGCAGGCTGGTGGACATCTGTGGTCAAATGGGCTGGAAGGTGTAAGGGGATTTTTAAAAATTTTTTTTTGATTGGTCCTTTTCACTTGGATATTTGGACCAGAGGGAATCTCAAGGGATGGCAAGCAGATCTGCTGCAGTGTTGCCACTGTGGTTTTCACTCAGCTAATGACAGGCAGAGAAAAAGGGACGGCGAAATAGAAGGCAGGTGAATGTGTCCACAGGGGCTGGGACGCTCAGACCACACCCCACACTTCTGTGTCTTTGCTGCTTCCTGAAGAGGAACAATCAAAACCACTCGCTCCAAGGCCAAGTCTGTGGCTATCTCTCTTTGGAACCAATGCCCCCTGTCCTGGGGAAGGAACCTCACATGAGGGCTTTCTATGGCTGTAGGAAGTGTTTCTGGCCCTGGAGCAGGAGCCATTCCACAGCCAGGATGCTGCTTCCCTCGCCTAGGTCTTAACATTTCCTAGCGAGACAGACAACCAGGAAAGTAGGAAATCGAAACAAGCTATGTATAGTGGAATTTTACATACCATAATCTCTTTACCATGGCCAAGCCAGGCAGGAATGCTCAGGCCGATGGGTTCTGGCTCCAATCCATTCCAGTGGGGAGTGATTTACAACTTAGCACCATTCTCGACTCTTCCCCGAGAGTGAAGTTCAATGACCCAAGAATAACATTAGTCTGCACCAGGACTAGTGAGAATGGTGTTCTAAAGGGTGGTCTCCGACGGAGATTTTCTTGTGCAGAGACTTCAGCTCAGACATCCCTCCCCCCAAACCCTGGGTGAGACCAGGCAGCATTCCTATGTTTAGGGGTCGGCAGTGTGGTGAGTTACGAGGTCTGAGGGAGAAGCAGAGTCTAGGCTGAGGACTTTTTTTTTAAAAAAGATTTATTTATTTATTTGAAAGGCAGAGGAGAGAGAGGAAGAGAGGGAGAGAGAGAGGTCTTCCATCCGCTGATTCACTCCCCAAGTGGCCACAATGGTAGGAGCTGGGCTGATCCGAAGCCAGGAGCCAGGAGCTTCTTGTGGGTTCCCCATGTGGGTGCAGGGGCCCAAGGACTTGGGCCATCTTCCTCTGTTTTCCCAGGCCATAGCAGAGAGCTGGATGGGAAGTGTAGCAGCCAGGTCTCGAACTGGTGCCCATATGGGATGCCAGCACTGCAGGCAGCGGCTTTACCCGCTACGCCACAGGGCCAGGGACCTTCTGTTGACTCCTCACTGATACATCTTGAGTCAGCGGAGCTTGGTGATGTTTGACATGCTCCATCCTCCCTTTTGTCCCAGGCCCTTGTCTCTCATGCTTATTGGAAAAAAGAGCGCTTGTTGGAAGGCAGGTGGAGGGAGTGCGCTCTGGTGGACAGAGATACATGGCAAAGAATTGAGACTGCAATGATTAGAATATCTGTATTTGTATTTTACCAATACAAATGCTACAAATTATTCTGTTATTAGTATTACGAATGCTAGCACTGCTAATTGTATATACGGATAGGATGCAGCATGACCTTTTGGTCCATGTGATGGTCAACCATTGCGATTATCATTTCCATCTGCATCAGTGTTGGTCATTTCTGTGTGTGGGAATCTTCCTGAATGCCTCTCTCCTAGTTATTTATAAAATATGTGACAGATTGCTGTGAACCATGGTCATCTCTTCACCGTAGAAACACTAGAACTTCTTCCTCTGACTGCATTTGGGTACCTAGCTCCGTCTAGCACCCCAGCTCCTTCTCTTCACAGCCTACAGTCATCACTGTTTCACTCTCTCCATCCATAACATTGATGGGTTTTAGCTTCCACATGAGTGAGACCATGCAACATTTTTGCCTTTGTATGCTTGGCTTGTTTCACTTAACGTTGATTTTCACTTCTGTCCATTTGCTACAAATGGCAGGATTTCATTCTTTGTTTAATGACTGAATAATACTCCATTGCGTATAAATAGCACCTTTTCTGTATTCACTTGTAGGTCGAGGGACACCCAGGCCGTGTCCATATCTCGGCCGTGGTGAATGGGAGTGCAGGTATCTCTTTGATAGGATGAGTTCACTTCCTTCGGCTAGATATCCAGAAGTGGGACTCTTGAAGCTCTTGGCAGACCCGTTTTTAACTTTTTGAGAGGCCTCCGCATTGTTTTCCATCATGGCTGTACTGATTTCTATATCCCCTGATGTAAAAACGAGCCCCTTACAATAGCCCAAGAGGGCTCGCAAAGCCATCAGACAGGGCTTCTCGATAGACGAGTGAGATGTTGAAATTATCCTAAGACAGATGCCTTTTTAAACTGTATTCAGAACACCTTTTGGGGCTCCAAGCTGCAGCGTCTTTCAGGCAGGAGGTATTTCATCTTCACAACATCTGGAACTGTCAGAGAGGTAACGCCGCAGACCCCAGCAGATGCCGCTCCTCTACATGAAAGTGCACCCACAAATCATGGCCGGGATCGCACAACAACACAAGTGTTCCGCAGGCGGCAATGGGGAGAAGGACGCCCGGGGAAGGCAGGAGAGCTGACAGTAACCCCTGCCCCCCGCCACTTCTATGGCGGCATCAACCCCTTGAAACAACTGCCGTGTGACTCCCCACCACGGGGCTCACAACCGCCAGCAAGCTTGGATGAGAAAAGGCTGCTTCCTCCCCCTCTTCTGGGTACAAAAATTCTTTTTCTTCTATAAATTCACAGCCGTGACATAGTTGGATAAATTTGTGGTGTTGCTCAAAGGAAAGCCTGTGCTTCCTTGCTTTGGGTTTTCCATCAACCTTGTTGGGGAGAAAAGGGGGCAGGTGAGGGGTCAATGATAGCCATTGGCTACATGAAGGTTGCCAAGGTGATGAGACCTGGCTGGGGTACCCTGCACGGCTGGGACTCTGAGAACTCAGAGTTTCTGTTAAAACACCCAAACGACACTGATGCTATTTTTTCATTTGTCATTTCAAGGGTACAGGCTCAAATGCATTTTAAAAACCTGTGGCTTGGTGCATTGCTTGGAATTTTGGTGCAGCTGTGTGCCAGAGCACCGTGGGAGAAATAAAAGATAGGAGGAACCCCACCAAGTGCTGGGATTGAACATCGCACTACTTTTCCATAAATTATGGTGATAAAACGGATGCTGCTGATAGTAATGATGGTGACCGTAAATGCTTTTTATCAGTTTTCCTAAAGCATTTTGGATCTTGTGGGAGCAGCGGGGAATATGCAAGTGGCTGCTGGAACCTTGGGGATTTATAAGAACCTCTTTGTTCAACATCACAAGGAAGGCAGACTATTGCAGGGTGAACGGAAAGCTGGTGTTATAATAAAGTCTCTGTCATCATCTCTGTTTTAGTTCTGCTTTAATAGCACATCAGCACCGCCCAGGTCATCAAACACATCCTTTAAATTAATTTCCTGGTGCTTCCTGGAGCTTGAGCAGTGCCTGGCCCGTGTTAGGGCCAAGGAAACCGGGCCGGGCATGGTCAGAGCTGCAGAGGAGTGGCAAGTATTTCAGGGGTCAAGCGTTTAAACATCTGGTGCAGCTCCAGCTCCACCACTGTGTCGTCAGCTTGGGCAGAGAGAGCAGGAAGCCCCTGGCCTCCGTGGAATTTGCATCTGAGCGCTGGCCTCCCTTTCCTCCTCAGCAGCTCAGGGAAGCCCGCCTGCGTGAGAATGTGCAAATGCACAACTTCTACCACCCTGTGGTAACTTTATGCCATGACAGACGCTCCTGCCACTGGGGTCTTGCTTCCACTCCGGGGAGAGACAGCCCCCAAGGATCCCATGTGTCTCCTCTTTTCCCTCCGGCCACAGGGCATCTTCCGGGGGGGGCAGTCTTGAAGGATCCACTCCACGGTGGATTTCCAGGCCGTGAGAGATCTCAGGCTGCTGGGACTCTGTTTTTTTCTTTTTTCTTTTTTTTCTGGGGGTTGAGTAGGGCAGCAAGGAGCACCAGCCGGAATCAGCCTATGGTGATGCCCCAAGTCCAACAGCCATGGAAAGCAAAGTGGCCTCCCCACCCCCGCCCCACCATGGACAAAGGCATTGGCCGTGTTTGCGTTTTCTCCCAGCCTGTGTAACTCCCGAATGCTCCTTTGCCACAGCACGGCCCCCCACCCCCGATTTTATCCATAGCAGATGGTCTTCAAACAAATCAAGGAGCAGAAGCTGCAAAAGCCTTAAAAAAAAAAAAAAAAAAAGACAGTGAAACTCATATATTTCTTCAAACGATAAGATGAGCTACAGATGTTTGCTGAGGGGGGTGCTGGTGCGGCCTGTACGACTTAAGACTCCACTCGAAAGCAGAGGCCACTGCTGGTGAGTCTGGGACAGGCCCGGGAGCTGTCACGGTGTGATTTATGGAGCTTGTTTGTGAGATTTTACCTTCCTGGGGACACGGCAATTCAGACTCTCTGCCGTTCCACCCGCAAGCAAGCATCTTTCTCGGTGGCTCCAAGCGCGGAGCTGGTGATGCAATCCGTGGAGACTCTGGGAGGAAAGATGTGGCTACCCAAGGCCTGGCTCTTCCTGCCTCCTGACCAATAGAGGCTCCCTGCCCTTGCCCTCTCTGGCGGCTCTTGGTTCTTGCACGTGTCCTGCTCTTACCTGACACCTGCAGGCCGATGAATCTCAAATTCAGCTCGACAAAGTCGCTCAAAGAGAAGCAGTTGTCTGATGCAGAACCAGCTGCATCGAGAGAACAGCTGCCTGCTAGCCACATTTTGTTGGGGTGAGGGATTTAAAAATGAACAGAAACCATATCTTGGAAAGACCCGCAGAGGCCTGTAATTAACACACGGCGAGGATCTGTGTTTCGATTACAAGGGTCTTTTTCAAGACTTGTTGTGACTTGGTCATAAATATTTATTACACGCAGAAACTGGGGCTATGAGGCCTGAGCTGGAAGCTGTTTTCCTGCCTCCTTGCTTTCTAGAGCTGACTTTTCACAAGGCAGAGTGCCATCTATTTTGGAGATACACGCCCACTCCCCCATACACGCCACCGTTCTGCATGCATCTACACAAATGCGATGCCTATGCCCCTCGGCCCGCGGGGCTGGGCCGGAGGCAGAGGCCTCCAAGGTGAGGGCAGAAGCAGCAGCAGGAGGTCCCAGGCGTCCTCTGGCCTCTGGAACAGAAATGGAAGGGGAGCCTTTGAAGTCACCAGCACTCAGGTGGAAGCTCCTTGGAGCAGCCCTAGGAGGAAGTCATTTGTTTTCGGACACAGGAGGAGATTCTCCTGGCCCCTGGTGTTTCCACTAAAGGAAGCCTCTGAAAAGTTACTCCCTGGAGGATCAAGGACCAGCTGTTCTCCATCTCTATGAAGTTGTGTGGAGAGGCTGTGGGCTGCAGCATGAGACACACAGGGTAGACGGAAGGAAGCATGGCAGGGCAGGCAGGGACCTCAGGAGGGAGCCAGGGAGACAGCGTGCAGCTCCTCCAAACTCTGTGGCTGTGTCCAGAGGCGGGAAGATGGACAAGATGACTTTGCAAGATCCGTCGTGTTTTCACTTTGCCAAGAGCAAGCTGCTGCCTCTGCACCTGCCTGGGTTCTGCTGGTGACTGTGACAGAACACAGGGACCCTGGGGCTATCTCCTCTCCTCTCCCTTCCCAAAGGCTTCCACGGACATCAGAGTCTTGCTTATGTTTAAAGATGTTAAATTATTACCTGTTAGTGGACCTCATTGGTCTTTTTTTTTTTTTTTTTACTTCCCTATCTCTTCATCTCCTTCCTTTGTGTGGGAGTTCCCTCTCCTGTAAATCAGGGTGGGAAGGGGGGGCGGTGACCAGCGATCTGCTCTCATTTCTGAGGCTGGGAGGCCAGGTTCTGGCCTCCCCTCCTCAATCCTCCCTGCACAGGTGGAACCACCGCACCCTCCTGCTGTAACTGAGGCTTGTCCCAGCTTCGTTCTGGTGCGGCACCTCTGTTACACAAGCTCCAGGGGAGGTGTGTGCTATGCAGTTCCGTCCATCCAGCGCGATTCGGGGAGGTGACAGTGGGCTAAAGAGCCACATGGAGTGTCCATCTGTTATGTGTATTATTATTGGGTCCAGGGTCGAGGGCAGGGTGAAAGCTCGGCAATTATTGCGTTAATGAACTTCGTGCAGACAGAACAGATAATCAAGAGCTGAGCAAAGCCAGCCACACTTTGTCTCGTGATACCACATTCCTGGCTTCGCAGTCAGACCTGGAATCAGATCCTGGCTGAGTCCTCTCGAGCAAGATGCTCATCTGCTCTGAGCTTCGGTTTCACCTTCTGCAAAATGGGGTCCCTGAAACCTTACAGGACTGCTGTGAGGCGCTCACGAGGTGAAAAACGAGCAGACTGGCATAGCACCTGGCACATAATAGGTGCTCAATAAATGGTAAGCTTCTTGCCATCTGGAGAGAAATTCCGAGGAAGGGGTCAGGCCTGTGGGGAGCCTGTGACAACTGGGAGCTCCACCATTGCTCCTGTCAGTCATCCCCCAATGGCAAATGTGTCCACATAGCAGACTCCCCCCACTGTGCCATTCACTGAGCCTTGCTGGTGTGGGGTGGGGGGCTGCTGTAACAAGCCTGTGCCTGTTATTCTTATTTGTGCCCCTACCCCCAGACCTATTCCCTTTCCTGCTCTACCTTCTGCCTGAGGGCCAGGAGCTAGTCCCCTGGGCAGTGCCAGCCTGCATCTAGCTCTCTAAGAACACCATTGCCTTCAGCCAAAGTATGGATGTAGCTTCCCATCCTAGCTAATCCCCCAGGGACTCGATTTCCTATGGTGGTTCTTTGAGCCCTGCTCACACTTCTGTAAATGCCCCTTTATGAAATTCTCTTTGCAATTACATTTGAGTATGTTTGCTCTTCCCTGCTGGAAGTCTGAATGAGAGTGTGGCTGGCAGTGGATCGAGTTAATCTGGGAAGGCTTCCTGGAGGATGGTGTCTCTGCCCCAGGTTTTTGGCCGAGGGCTGCCACAGTTCCGTGGAGACATAAAACAGCAAGCTGATGCTCCTGGGAGTCAGAAGTCAGCAAGGGTTGAGGCTTAGAAAGCGCACACGGCTGCCATCAGAAAGGGAGAGAATAATGATGCAAAAAATAGGAAACAGCTGTCATTTATTTATTGAGTGGCTATTAAGTGACAAGCAGTCACAAAGAGTGATCGATATTATTATCGCTGTTTTATGGTTGAGAAATGGGAGCCGAGAGAGTGTAAGCAATTTGCCCAAGGTCTCAGCACGTGGTGGAGCTGAGATTTGTAGATATGCAGCTGCCCAACTGTCTCACTTGCCCAGGAGATGGAGATGTCCCCAGATGTAGGACCTTCAGTACTCGTTTAAATTTAATGGTAGAGTCTGTCGGATGATGGTGGAAAGACAGGTAAGGCAGATTTTTTTTAAAAGGGAAAGGCAGAGTTATAGAGAGAAAGGCAGAGACAGAGAGAAAGATCTTCTATCCACTGGGTCACTCACCAAATGACTGCAATGGCCAGGGCTGGGCCAGGCTGAAGCCAGGATCTAGGAACTCCATTCGGGTGTCTCGTGTGGGTGGTAGGGGCACAAGCACTTGGGCCATCTTCTGCTGCTTCCCAGCCCATTAGCAGGGAGCTGGACCAGAAGCGGAGAAGCTGGGACTCAAACTGGCACTCACACAGGGGCTGCTGGAGTTGCAGGTGATGGCTTAGCCTGCTGTGCCACAGTGCTGGCCCTGATGGTGGATGTTAATAGTCATTGCAATAAGTGAAGAAAGATTATTTTTTTCTTTCAAAAAATTTTAGTATTAGAGAGAGAGAGAGAGAGAGAGAGAGAGAGAATCCCATGTGCTGGTTCATTCCCCAAATGCCAAAGCAGGGAGCCAGGAACTTGGTCTGCGTCTCTCATGTGGGTGGCAGGGATGCAGCTCCTTTAGCCAACACTTCTACTTCCCAGGGTGCACATTAGCAGGACACTGGAATCAGGAGCCGGAGCCAGAGCAGGAGCCGGATCTCAAACCCCGAGGCACTCTGATACGGTGTACAGGCTGAATGCTTTCTCCAGAGAGCTCATTTTCTTATCTCCAAAAGCCCACTGAAATTGATTGGCAAGACTGGAAGTGCAGGAGGGGGAAGGAAGGCATCGCAGACTCTCCATCACCCGGCGCAGCAGCAGTGGGGCACAGTCAGCCCGAACTGCACGGCCTCCAACCTTTCTATTTGTCTTTGGAATGTGACATTGTTTTTGCTTCTGACAGGCTGACCTCTGCAATTCTTTTTTGACTCAAAGTAATCATAAACGGAAGGTGCATCCTTCAAACACAGGGAACTATGGGAACAGAGGGACCAGAGAAGACGAAAGATGATGCCTGGATTCCACGGGCAGAGAAGGAGACATGCCTCACAGATGGGGGGGAGAGCCCAGCCACCATGGTCTCTGAAGCCTGAAAATTTACTTAACTTATGGCAGTGATGACCAATGGCTCCCGATTTCACTCACTTCACGGGTACCCCATAGACCCTGCCTTAACGCAAAGTCAGCTGGCATGGGTGGGCTGGATGCTGTAGTCCATGATGCTCTGGGACTTGTAGGCCCAGCAGATCTCCAGGGGGAGCTGCTGATTAGGGCGCCCCTGCTGCCCTTGCTGCAGATGTTCTACAGACAGATGTTGTTTTAAGTGCTTGCAGAGCAGGTGTTATCAATCCCGTTGTCTAGGTGAAGAAAACGAGGAAGGGAAACGTTCTGGAAGTTCTCCGGGGCCTCTCATCTAAAATGGGCAGATCTGGCTCTGCAGTGTGTTTCTGCAGTGCGTGGACTTGTCTTGGGGGAACCCAGTTGGGTTTGCTTTCTTCTGTTCCTGACCACTCCCACGATAACTGCCTTATATTCCCCCGGCCTCTGTGCCTTTGCACACCCTGTGCCCGCTTGCTGAAATGCCCAACCTGTATGTGGCCATCTGGGCAGTCTCTACCCACACTGAAGTCTCAGCTCCAGCAGTACCTTGGATGAAAAGTCTTTCCCATTGCCACCCTCATCCAGGTGGGATTCCCTCTTCTGGGGTCTCCTCCCAACCCACATAGACTATGACTCCAACACGGATTATTCTGTAACTTTCTGCAATCTGTCTTCCAAGTCCCTCCAGCATAGTGGCCGTGATTTCTTTGATTGGCACAATGGAGGTGCTCCACGCCATTTGCTGAATGAATAAGGCGGAATGCCCCTGGAGCTCTGGCTGGGGTGTCCAGCATCTCTCTCACACCTCTGACCAGGTCTGGGAGGCACTCTTCAGAATCTTTAGGGCTGCTTTGTGCTGGATTTTCCTGCATACACTCTTGTGAATCGGGGCTGTGAACTGTCAGAGTGATTTTTCTATTTTGGTACATGTTTTCCACAAGTCAGTGCTATGACTGGTTGCTGCCTTCAGTATGTTCTTAATGGTGGTGATTTGGAACTAGGAAGAGACAGAGAGCTCATCCCAGTCATATCAGTCTCCTGGGGTTTAGAGAACGAGACTGCTATGGGCAAAGGGGACTTAGCTTCAAAGTACTATGGTTCTGGTATTTGCTTGGATGTTGAATGTTCCCCAAACACCCACATATTAGAGGCTTGGTCCCCAAAATCTTATGTTGGTGGTACTAAGAGAGTGGGCACTTAATCCAATGATTATTTATTTATCTAATTTATATTTTTTATCTGATAAGCATAGCCACAGAGAGAGAGAGGGGACAAGAGAGAGAGAGAGAGAGAGAGAGAGAGAGAGAAAGATCTTTTATCACTTCATTCCCCGGTTGGCTGCAGGCCAGGAGCTTCTTCCAGGTCTCCCACATAGGTGGTAGGGGCTCAAACACTTGAGCCATCTCCTGCTGCTTTTCCCAGGCCATTAGCAGGGAGCTGGATAGGAAGTGGAGCAGCTGAGACTTGAACTGGCGACTATATGGAATGCCAGTGTTGAAGGCATTGGCTTTATATGCTACGCCACAAAACCAACCACTCAAAAAAATTTTTTTAAAGATTTATTTATTTATTTGAAAGGAAGAGTTGCAGAGGGTCAGAGGTAGAGGCAGAGGCAGTGGCAGAGGGAGAGGTCTTCCGTCTGCTGGTTCAGTCCCCAGATTGCCACAAACAGCCAGAGCAGAGTTGATCGGAAGTCAGGAGCCAGGAGCTTCTTCCAGGTCTCCCACATGGGTGCGGTACCAGCACCCACTGAAAAAATTTTTACACCTACATAACCTCATCCTTTATTATTTATTTATTTTATTTTTTGACAGGCAGAGTTAGACAGTGAGAGAGAGAGACAGAGAGAAAGGTCTTCCTTTTATTGGTTCACCCCCCAAATGGCTGCTACAGCTGGCGTGCTGCGCCCATCAGAAGCCAGAAGCCAGAAACCAGGTGCTTCCTCCTGGTCTCCCATGCGGGTGCAGGGCCCAAGCACTTGGGCCATCCTCCACTGCCTTCCTGGGCCACTGCAGAGAGCTGGACTGGAAGAGGGGCAACTGGGACAGAACCAGCACCCCAACCGGGACTAGAACCCAGAGTACCGGCACCGCAGGCAGAGGATTAGTCTAGTGAGCCGCGGCACCGGCCCCTCATCCTTTTTTTAAAGGATGATTTTTTACCAGCTACTGGCTTACTCCCCAAATGCCCACAAGAGCTGGGGTGTTGCAGCTAGAAGCTGAGAACTCAATCCTGGTCTCCCATGCGGGTGTCAGTCACCGAGTTACTTGAGCCATCACCGCTGCCTCTCAGGGTCTGCATTAGCAAGAAACTGGAGTCAGGAGGGGAGCCTGCTGTTGAGCCCAGGTACTTCTACATGGACCACAGACCTCTGAACCAGCATCTGACTTGCTAGGTTAACTGCTTTCCCCTGACTTCTCTTTTAATGTTACCCATAAACTTTTTGAAGTTCCCTCGTATGTGCTGTGGCTAAGAATGAGCCAAGCTATTTCCATTCAGTCCAAAGAGTGTTATGTGCTTGTTTGGGAAGATCAGCATCTACCTCCATCAGCCCTATTGACACCTTTGGATCGGCGTGGGAGTGTGGTGGGCAACAGGGCCGCTGGCTGGGCTTATTCCAAGACTTATTGAAAGGAAAAGTACATGCTCAAGATGTAAGTGCAGGCAAGCTTGGGGGGGGGGGAGGGGAGGAGAGAATGAACAAACAAAAACATACACACACGAAAAAACCCTTTTGACAAGATTTAGGCTGTCCTGTTATATCATGCAGAGGGGTGGGGTGGAATTTGGAGCAGGGTTTGAGTACCCCCATTTCCCTGCCGTTCTGTTTTATTTTTCTTGAAATCTCAAGGTGTCATGGTATCAGGTGTGATGGGAGCGGGAGTGCCCCTCCCCTCCCCATGGTAATTGTATTACAGTGACTTTGTAACCACCCTAAGGTCCTCACAGAGACACATCCTGCAGTAGATATTTTCAGCTGGTGCTGGTTCCAAGTCTATGCACCACATTGTAGAATTTGCACTTTCTGCCACAGGAAGTGGGTCAGGGGCTTGGTGGTCCACAGAAGGGGGGTTTGGTCCACGAGAAGGGGCTCAGATGGTGCAGGCTGGGCTGTCATGCAGTGGCCAGCCACGACGACTGCTCCACAGAGCAGCTGGAGTGGTCCCAGCGTGGACCCCACTACCACGTGATGCCCCCTGGGACTCTCAGACTTCACCTCCTTTCTGGTAACTTCCTGTCCGCCCCCATCGGGAAGGCTGGGCCCTGAGCAGCTCTGGGTGCGAGCATAACCCTCCGGGCTTCAGCATCCCTAGTGTGATAGAATCCCTCTCTGGCCAGCTTTCCGTGCCGAGCTGCTACACAGGCTGAATGTCACTCACACACACCTTTCAAATGTAAATAAGCACATTCTTGTTTTCCAGGTTGAAATCAAGGCTGAAGCAGCAAATAATTCTGCTTCAAGTGCTTCTGTTTTGCAATATAAGACCCTGGAATAACGCAGTCCACAAAGCCGCCCATTGTCCTTTGTGGGCCACAGAAACGCCCTGATGCTGGGTCTGTACCTCTGAGTTATGTCCCAGAGAACAACCAAGCCGTGGCCAGGGCCAGCATGAACCACTAGGAAGCGGCACGACGCTCAGTTACAGAGTTATGATGTGCTTCTTGGGCTTTGAATCTTGATCGAAATATTCT
Source organism: Lepus europaeus (assembly GCF_033115175.1). NCBI lineage: Eukaryota > Metazoa > Chordata > Mammalia > Lagomorpha > Leporidae > Lepus > Lepus europaeus. The sequence continues at coordinate 66,994,372 of NC_084827.1, forward strand.
CTTGTGAAAAGGCTGCTTGAGCTTGGCTGGCAGTGTAAATTAGGGTTGAACTGGTGAGCAGGCATTAACGAGTAGTAAGGAAAGCACTACCTGTTGGGTGGAAATATCCCACCAAACAAATGTGTTGGTATTCAGTCTACAAACCAAAGGATGGCCTTGCTTGCACTCATTGCTCTGGTTGCCAATGGACCGCAGTCTCACTGTACATTCAGTTGTCTTTCACAATGTGGTTTGTAAATGAAATAAACTGCACAAGTTAACCCACTACATAGAATCCACTTAATGCCCTTTCACCTGCTGAGAAGACTGGGCTTTGTCAATGGGCAAATAACCCTTAATCTGATCTGAAGGTCATCTAGTGAGCAGAAAGCCCTCTGTTGAGGTTCGTGGAGGTAGTCTACTAGTTCTGGGGGTTTCGCCGTGTGTAAAGTCCCTGGCTTCTATTGCATTCATCCTTCTTTGATGATCGAAAACTTTTCTCTGCTGCTAATGCTCAGGAACAATGTAATAAGTAACTTTCAATTAAAGTTTTCCATATGTGGCAAAAATTGTAATGAGTGAATAAGTGTAGGCTGCATAATGGAAGCCTATTAGCTAAGTGAATATACTCTTTTAAGTCAAATTTCTATACCACTTTTGTATTATCTCCCATCAGAAGAGAACGTGCAATTACCAATTTTATCTTATCTCAGCTTATTATTAAAGAGTAGTAAAGGAAACTTCATTTCAGGAGCCATAATGTGATTTTTGATTAATAGGGGGTTCTATGTGACAAGAATATTTCTCCTAGGCAAAGTATGCAAGTGCATTTCTGTCTAAGCTGACTTGGAAGCTCTATCTTTGGTGAGTTGGTGGTTCAGTCTTAGCACATCTGTTTCTACGCGGTGGTCAGGTTCTTAGGGTACTCCAAGGGGAGAGAAGGGCAGAAAAAAGTGGATGTGAACTTTGCAGGCACTGGTTTTGGTTGATTCCAATCGTATCAAATGCAACACTGATCAGTGTAGAAGAGGTGAGATGGACAGCTCCAAGCACTTGGTCTGTCTTTCCCTATTGGCAGCCCTAACCTTCAAGGTCCTCTGCCTGTCTATACAATCCGCAGTTGGGAGACCAGGTACTTTCTGCACACACAGCACATATGTGTGAAATGCACGCTCCTTATGTCAGCACTCTCTCCCATTCCAACTGCACATGGAAATGGTTTGAATTTGAATTTCAATCCTTCAAGCCCACTTTCCCTGTAGAGCCACTTTAAGGAAGATTACTTGCTGTCTTGCTCCTTGGTTGTGATCTGTGTTTATGCCAATGACCTGGGGTAGTGTTTGGAGGGAGCTGTCCCAAGTACACTTCCACAGATCTAAAGTTGGCCCACGGTCAGCACTCTCCTCCTCTCAGGGACATGTAGATCTGTGCCTTGAGTCCCAGATGACTCCATGCAGAGCTATCATCTGGCTCAGCTCTTGGAAGCTGGGTGACAGGGCAAGCATCCTAGTCCACTGAGCCCCAGCTGAATACTATTTCCATAGGGACTGCTCATTAGGACAGAGGGAGACCATGTTTACACACATCATCATAACCGTAATGAATGATGCTGCCACTTGTCAGCATCCAATGGATTGGATACCTAACCCACGAGTGGCTTGGTTCATCAGCGCTCCCTCCTGTGTGCTCCTAGACTTCCTGGGTTCAAGAGACTTTTTGCTGGTCATGTTCATTTCCAATCCCAGGCAGCTGTGGTCATGATCACCCGTTCTCTGGGCAGGTGTGGCTGGTGCAGGGATCCATCCTCAGCATAAATGTGATCTGTGCAGGGGACTCACTTTCAACAAGCTGCTGGGGGTGGGATTTAATTCTTCCTCTTTGTTTTCTTGCTCATAATATTTTTTTAAAAAAATATTTTATTACAATACAGTATATATACACCAAGAAATGCACTTCAATGTGAAGATTGATGAGATTTTTTTTTGTCATCTGATCACACTCATAACCAACACCCAGATTAAGAGCAAACCTTACTACTACCCCAAGAGTCCTCACTGGGTGGGAGCTAATTCTGCAGAGAAAATCTACTTTATACCATTCTGTAGGAAGGTTCACAGGAGCTCCTCAACTACAAGTTTTCTTTTTAGAAATTTATCAAGAAGGAGTAATTATGCAGGCTCAGAAGGCATCTGTTTGAGAATGTTTCCTGAAGCACTGTTTATAAGAGCAAAAATCTAGGAGCCGACACTGTGGCATAGAAGGTTAAGCTTCTGCCTGCCTGGAGTGCTGGCATCCCTTATAGGCATGGGTTTGAGTCCTGGCTGCTCCACTTCTGATCCAGCTCCCTGCTAATGCACCTGGGAAAGCATCGAAGAATGGCCCAAGTGCTTGGGCCCTTGTACCCATGTGGGAGACCAGGAAGAAGCTCCTGGCTTCAGACCAGCCCAGTGTCAGCTGTTGCAGCCATTTGAGGAGTCAACCTTTCTGTCTCTCTCTCCTTCTCTCTGAATTTCTGTAACTCTGTCAAATAAATAAATAAATAAATATTTTAAAAAAGCAAAAAACTGGATTGAAGTGATACTGGTGTGGGGAGGGGCCGCTGGTTAGCTCCTTTGTGCTCTTCTCCTTTTCCATCTCATTACAGATGATGTCACAGAGGATTATCCAGTGTCACTGAAAGACAGATTTGGTAAGGTAAGTGGGAAGTTCGCTTACAAAACAAAATATGCCCTATGTTTCTATTTTGGAAAAAAAAAACCTCACAGCTATATATACACCAAATAGGTGATGGGTTATTTTATATTCTTTTTTTCTCCCTTTTGCTTATTTTTATATTCTAAAAAAATAATTGATGAGGCAACATGTAATTTAAAAAATGCAGTAGACTGCTATTTTGTAAAGTCTTTCTTTTTGTGACGTCAGAACTCGAAGCTCCCGTGGCAGGTGGACTTGCCCCTGGTCAGAGAACATTCCAGGGGTTCTGGGGTGCTGTGTGAATGCAGCCCCCATCCCGCACCCTCCGCACACTTCCCGACTGCCGAGTCCGTGCCGTGCATGGGACACAGGCACTTCTCGCTGCTGTCCTCAGTGGGACCCTGGGCCCGCGGTCATCGGGCTGCCTGTGGTTGGGGTAATTCATGTGTGGGACTTGATGTGACGGGAAGAGCGGACAGATGCGGTGAGAAGAGAGGTCTGGGAGGAGGCCGAGGGCAGCAGAGAGGGCGTCGGAGCCTTGGCTGGACTCCAGGGTGGCTGGGCTGTGCTCCAACCTGGCCACGCAATTCTGTGTCTTCCAGAAAAAGAAGATGCCATGGACGGCTGCAAGGGGGAAGAGGTGGGCTCCTGCCCTGGGTGGCACCACCTCCTGCCCACTGCAGGCTGGGGCTTGGCCTCAGGAGGGGTGAACACGGCTGTCCCAGGTGTCCCCAGGGGGTGGGGTAATTGGCCTCTTCCTCACCATCGCTTCTTTTTAAGGCAGAGTGCTATAACTGGAAGGCCATAAACACCGGCCTGCGGAGGGCAAAGCCACCGATGAGAGGGCGTTTTGGGTCCCTGGGTGTTGAGCCTTGTCATAAACCCTCTGGCCTGTGGTTTGTCCCCACTCAGCTTCTTTCCAACCTTGCTGCAAACAGCATGGGACGCTGGCCTGCCCCAGGCCTGCCAGCAGCTCCTAGGCTTTCTGTGAGGGAGCCTGCCCTCTGTGCCTTGAGGTGCCTTTCCCTGACCCTACCAGCCCTCCTCTCTCCTTCCTTTCCCAGGTGCTTAGAATTTAATGCGGTCCTCTGATGGGTTTCCTGGCGATGCTGAGGCTTTAGGCACATGCTTTTCCTTTTGCGGGAAAGTTTTCCTCCCCGCCCCTTCCCACGTACTGGGCTCTTACTCATCTTTGAAGAAATCAGCTGGCAGTTAGGCATTTAGCCTGGCTGTGGAGACACCTATTAAGATACCCATCCCATATCCCACATCCCACATCTGAGTACCTGGGTTGGATTCCCAGTTCTTTTTTTTTTAATATTTTTATTTATTTATTTGACAGGTAGAGTTACAGACAATGAGAGTGAGACAGAGAGAAAGGTCTTCCTTCCGTTAGTTCACTCCCCAAATGGCTGCAATGGCCAGAGCTGCGCTGATCAGAAGCCAGGAGCCAGGTGCTTCTCCTGGTCTCCCATGCGGGTGCAGGGCCCAAGAACTTGGGCCATCTTCAGCTTTCCCAGACCACAGCAGAGAGCTGGACTGGAAGAGGAGCAACCGGGACTAGAATCGGCGCCCATATGTGATGCCGGCGCCGCAGGCAGAGAATTAATCAGGTGCGATTCCCGGATTCCCAGTTCTAGCTCCTGACTTCAGCTTCTTGCTAATGCAGACCCTGGGAGGCAGCAGGTGATGGCTCAAGTGGTTTGGTCTCTGCCACTCATACAAGAGACCTGGATTGAGTCCCTGGCTCCCATCTTTGGTTGGGCTCAACTCCAGCTGTTACAGGCATCTGGGGAGTGAAGCAGTAGATGGGAGACCAGCCCCACTTCTTGTCTTTCTGCTTCTCAAACGCACACACACACACACACTTTAAAACAGAAAAACCTACTGGGATTTTCTATCAGGAAGGTCTCTCCAATTCAGTTCATTCCATGGAAATCATTCCTGTATGTTTCTTCAACAACTAGATAATTAGCCACCAGAAGGAAAAGTTGAAGACATAAAAAAATTTTCCTTTGAGGTCCAAGCCTGTGCATATAAATCCTCAGTAAAACTCTCACCCAATAATGTTTTTAGTTTTTAGAAAACATTTATTTATTTATTTGAAGGACAGAGAGGGAGAAAGAGAGAAAAAAAAAATCCTCCATGTGCTGATTCAATCCCCAAATGCCCAGAATAGCCAGGGCTGGACCATTCCAAAGCCAGGAGCCTGGAACTCCATCCAGGTCTCCCATGTGGGTAGCAGGGACCCAAGTTCTTGAAGCATCATCTGCTGCTCTTCCAGATAAATTAGTAGGAAGCTGGATTGGAAGAAGAGAAGCCAGTACTTGAACCAGGCTCAAGTGCTCCTGTTAAGGGCATTTTGGGAGTGAACTAGAGGATGGAAGATCTCTCCATCCATCTCTCGCCTTTCAAAAAACAAAAATGAATGAATGAATGAATGAATAAATAATATTCAGTGGAAAGTCCACCTCCTACCATATTCCCCAGAACTACCCTCCCCGTTCTTTTCCCCATAGTGAAACCCCATGGCATCAGTTTCTTGTGAAGCCTGTTTTTGCACACAAAAGCCTAAATCACACCACAGACAAATTTTTCCAGTTCTTAAAGAAGTTGGGCTATGCTGTTCTCACTGCATTTTGATTTTCAACACAATATTTTGCAGATTGCTCCACATAAGCCAGGAAGGGATCTCTCTCTCTCTCTCTCTCTGCCTCTCTCTCCCCTTTTCTTTTTTTTGCTAATCGCATCTAGGATTCCTTCAAATCAGTGGATTTTGATTTCTTTAACTCATTTTCTCTGCGTGGGCATTTAGGTGGTTTCCAGCCTTTTGCTCCTGCAAACTGAGCTTCAGTAAATAACCATCTATGCAGTCATTTCCCAGAACTATGAGGACACTTCCATAAATCCACCGAAAATGAAATTAACAGATACATTTATTTTGGTGCAAAGAATTTTTGAAATCTGGGCACGGTCTCTTATTTATATGCACTGTCCATGGACTTTTTGAAGTACTTGTTTATGAGTATGTGAGTATATCTGCAGAAGTGGACCTGCTGAGTTAAAAGCACGTGCATTTTTTCATCATAAGAGGTATTGTTCTGTCGTGCTTCATGAGAGTTGTGATAATGTATACACTCTTCAGGGGCTGGTGCTGTGGCGTCATGGGTTAAGTGGCACTTGCAATGCTGGCATCATATAGGGTGCTGGTTCTAGTCTCGGCTGCTCCACTTCCGATCCATCTCCCTGCTATGGCCTGGGAAAGCAGTAGAAGATGGCCCAAGTTCTTGTGCCCCTGTACCCATGTGGGAGACCTGGAAGAAACTCCTGGCTCCTGGCTTTAGCCTGGCCCAGCCCCAGCCCTTGCTGCCATTTGAGGAGTGAATCAGCAGATGGGAGATTTCTCTCTCTCTTTCTCTCTCTCTCTCTCCTATTCTATCTAATTTTGCCTTTCAAATAAATAAAGTAAACATAAAACAAGAATAAAATAAAAAATATAGATAATATATAACCTTATTACAATATTTGAAATGGCCAGTTAATATCAATTTAACCACATTGTGTGAACTACACGTAGTGAATTTCTATAAACTTTTCTGCAGATCAGAATTTTCCTGAAGAGCACCAGTCAGGACAACATTCCAGGTGCTGACAGATTTGTAGGGGATGCATGGTTTTGGCCTCAGCATCCCCATGTGCAGGAAGCCACTGTGGACTTCTTGGTGGTGTTCAGTCTTCCTTTCCAACAGAGGTGAGCGGCAGGCCCCTCCTGACCTCAGAGCTGACTGGCGTTGGCCTGGGCATGTGCGTCAAGCTGGGCCAATCAGAGACCTTCCTAGGGTTTCCACTGGACCCCTTACTAAATGAATCACCCCTCCTCTAGGAATGCAGCCCACAAGGCCAATGTGGGATTGGGGATTCCATGGCCAACTAGGCTTTGTAGGCAGATGGCTTCTCCACACAGGGCAGCCAAGCTGAGCAGCAGAGGGAAAAGTGGAGTCCTGTTCCTATCCATGGGCCCTTGGATCCAGCACTGACCAAAGCTCATTTGCTATGGACTTCCAGGTTATATGACAGTAAATTTCCATACCCTCTTCCCCATAGGACACCCCTCATCTGTCTATCATTTCATCAATTTTTGTGTTTTTATACAGAGAGGTATATCCCAGGCTATGAAGCATTCACTTACACAAATTTCACTTTGTGAAAATAGTTCTGTATGCAGAAGGATTCTCATCTACATGAATAATACACTACCCCCCCCCCCATTTCTCTCTGGGGCCATGTGCATTCTCAAAGCATCTGCTCACGTCCCTTGGTGTAGGCTGTGTTTGACCCTTATATAGTGGCCTAGTAATGACTGAAAAACCCCCATCCAAGCCAAAGCTGGAATTTTGTTTGATGTTCATGGGAGAAAAAGAAGAGTGAATCCAGTTGTGGTTCCTTGGATTGAAAATAAAAGTGAATGATGAAACTGCTAGTGTTGACATAAAATTGATAGAAATGTATCCTAGAGCAATTCTATTAGATCCAGCTATGTGAAATTACCAATATTCTGCTATATTTGACCTACAAAATGATGATTTATATAAGTTAGGTAAGGCCTCCCTAAACTGGATGAAGTAAGACAGGGAACATCTGTTTGGGTCTTTTGTACAAGGTTTTGTTTGAAGAAGGTTCTGAGGCTCAGAAGACATATATTAAAAACACTGGAATGGAAGACTTTTATGGTACTTTTTAAGTTTAAAATATTGCCCTTTCTTTTCCCAATGTACCTGACTCACACTCCCTGGGGGGCCATTTACCATTGACGTCAGCCCAGAGGAGGATCCTCAGGGCCCCAGTGGTCTTTCAGAAATGGCCAAGGGTCCTCTCCACCTGCATGGTTCTCAGAGCTCCACAACCAGCATCCTGACTTCCACCTTGACCTTTGTCTCAGAGTCCCCAGATTCGCTCTTCATCTACATTCTCTTGGACATATGGACCCTACCCTCCCTTTGGCTCCAAGTATGTCGAATGAAGCTGTATTACAGACTCTGTTCCAATACGGCCCCATGAAAGACAAGCACATTTGGATCACACAGCTGTTACCAGATCACTGTCAGGGAGGCAGAGGTACAATCACAAGCCCACTGGGGCTCAATGCAACCATGCCAATGAAATCCTCAGAGCCTGGAAACTGGGGCAAGGGGTTCCACACAAGGCAGGAGACTTGGTGATCGTCATCAGTGCCACCTTCAGTGTCAGGGTCCAAGGTCTTGATGAAGGTAAATTTGGGGCTGTGTGCTGGTTTCTTGGAGGAGGCGATAGATAAGCTTGGGTAGGAGGAAGGCATAGGAAGGATCAGAAGACAGCCCCCTATGTGGAAGAAGGATTATCTAAGGATGCAGTCATCAACCAGCTGACTTGTTGGTTTGTAAAGGCTGCAGAATCAGCACCTGCCACCAGCCGTGATGCGCAGAACCTTCTAGAAGAGGAAAAGATGGAGGGAATACAGAGGTTGGGGTAAGTGGATGTTAGAATGAGATTAGCCAAGACAGAGGTGCTGAGAGGGTGATGAAGAGAGAATGGGTCTCAAAAAAGAAAGGATGTTAAGAAAGAGAGGTGAGAACTGGGGTGCTGGCAAGAAGTGGGGGACAGGAGACTGGGGAAGAGGAAGCCTTGTTCAGTGCATTTCCCAAGACACCTGCAGAGGTGAGTGACTCCCTCCCTTGGATGCTTCACAGGCTCCACCCTGCAGATCTTGCCTCCCCTGGAAGGCTCCATGGGAAGAGCTGTGCTGTGATTAAGATCTTTTAATTAAGGAAGTCGTTTGTACAGGATGCAACAAGAGGCTGAGGGAGAGTTTGTTCAAATTGGATTTTTTTTCATGGTTAACTAGAAAAATAAGAAGAGGCCTGCTTTGTGTAAGTAAGAGGATATGTCATTTTGAAGGGTGCCACGTGAGCTCCCTGTGAATGAATTTATTTGCTCATTTGTCCATTCACTTCCAGTTCATATTCAGTATCCCCACTGCGCTAACTCCTGAACACTAAACAGATGCTGAATGGCTACTGTGTGCAGGTGTGGTGCGGGTTGCTTTTGTGAGCTACCTCTTTCACTGCAGCAACAGCCCCGTGAGGTGCATGCTGTGGCTCTCCCTTTTCTGCACAGGACAAAACCTTTGGTGCATCCACGTGAAAGGCATCCTCTCCTCTTGACAAGAGAGCTGTTCACGAGAGGGGAGAGAGGAAGAGGGAGTCATTTGAACCTCCGTCTCCTTCCATGTGATAGCTCTCTGTATGATCTAGGGCCCTTCGGGAAGTCCCTCCTGACAGTGCACAGTGGTCATAAGCTCTCTGTTCTCCTGCCTCAGTTGTTCCCAGAGACAAATTGTAGAATGTACTGGGGCTCCAGAGGGGCCGACGTCCAGGTCCCAAACGCAGGTAGACGTGAACCTGCTGTTGTCGGTCACTCTGTCTGCTCCTTCTTTCAACATCCATGCAACTGGATCTGGAAACACAAGAGACAGTCCCTGGGCATTCAGGCTGACCCTGAGGCAAAGTTCTCACCTCTCCTGGAAGTGCTCTTGCCGCTATAGCTTCACCCCCAGGACTAAATTTTTGCATGGTTTTTTCCACTGTGGTTCTGAATGGAACAGTGGTCTTTGGGTCTTGTCCTGAGTCACCTAATGATATCTGGAATTGATCCAAGGACAGCTTCAGGCTGGGACCCCATCTGCCTGCCTCTACCCCTTGAGCCACTTTCCTGACTTCTGTCCTTCTCTGTTCTAAGCCCCAAGCCCTGTTCCAAGTGTCCTGTGTGCTGTCCTGCTTCCCTTTCTTTGGGATAGACTTCTTCCACATCACCACAGTGTTCCTGCTCCATTGATGGAGATGGACTGGAGAGACTACGGCTGCCATTTTACCCACCCACAACCACCCAGTGGCACAGGCTGGTCAGGCACAGTGCACTTTCCTGGCCCCAGTCCCAGAAGGGCAGGTGATTCGAGCTGGACCAGAGTCTAGTCGGAGTGCTCTAGGAGGTTTCTGCCAGTCCTGGTGGGAACAACCTGGCTCTCCCGAGGACCACGTGAGCCTGCCGCAGCATGGAGAGCCCTTCTGGGAGAGGCTGCATCCTCCAGCAGCTCCCACGGGGGCAGTGCCCTGGAGAAAGCCTTTTGACCCCTGGATCCCACTGCACCTGCAGGCAGCACGCCCCTTGGACTGCTCAGTTTTGTGAGCCAATGCACTTTGGATGTGCTTTGCTTCAGTGAGTCTGGATTTGCAGCTGAGAGTTCTGCCTCTCAGGTTTCTTCTGCAAGACACCCTTCATTTCTCACACCCAGCCTCAGCTTTTGTGGGAAGACGCAGGAGAGCAGGCAGAGGTGAATCTGTCCTTTGCTCCAGCATCTGTTCAAGACTTTGACTTGTTTGCTTTTTGTCTGAGCTGTTTTTATTCTGCTTTAACATCTGAATGTTAGTTTTCCATCTGGCTGTGTGCAGAATTTTGGTAATTTAACCTTTTCTTACATTTAAAATGTATATGAAAATAGAATAATGTAACTCTTGTCTCTCGGTATTTTGAAAGTTTCTCTTTGCATACATTTTTTAGAAACATTTATTTATTGAAAGGTGGAGTAACAGGCAGAGAGAGGGAGAGAAAGAGAGATCTTTTTCCTGTGTGTTCACTTTCCAAATGGCCACAGTAGCCAGGGCTGGGCCAGGTCACAGTCAGGAGCCAATACCTCCCTCTAGGTCCCCTACATGGGTGGCAGGAGCTCACGTACTTGAGCCATCACCTGCTGCACATTAGCAGGGAGCTGGACTGGAAGTGGAGTAACCAGGTCTGGAATCAGCACTCGAATGGACGCCGGTGTCACAAGCAGCGACTTCACCTGCTGTGCCACAATGCCAGGCCCTCTTAGTATAAAATCATAAAATATTTTAAGATCTACCTGTTGGACTGTTGCTGTGTGGTAGGCATCATTCTGGGTGCTGGAGGTAGAGCAGTGCAGGGCCAATGCTTCCCTGATGGAGCTGGAGGTTCACAAGGCACAAAGTGATTTCAGATAGCAGTGAATGATGGGAAGAAAATAAATCAGAGCATGGAGTTAATGGTGAGAGGAAGCTTCTTAGGGGAAAGGGAGTCTGAGTGGGCCCTGCAGTATGCCAGGGATTCCCTGCTATGTAGTGATTTGGTGGGAGGGTTCCTGGCCATCTGAGCAGTGTTTGCAAAGTCCCAGATGGGAAAGAGGCATGAGGTGTCAGTCCAGGTAACCTGTGCACAACGTGGAGAGCAGCTAGGAGTCAGGACCAAGGGCCTGGGCCAAGGCTGTCATGTGTGGTGGGACAGGTTGTCCACTGCACAATTCTAGCGAGGGCCATTCATGCAGACCAGAAATCAGCGATCTTTTTTCATAAAGAGCTCAACTGTAAGTACTTTAGATTTTGTGGGCCAGATGATCTCTGTCACAACTACTCAATTCTGCCATTTTAACTAACATCAAAAAGCACCTTCAGGTGTTATCTAAATGAATGGGTATGACTATGTTCCAATAAAACTTTATTTGTGGATACTGAAATTGAGTTTCATAAATTTAAATGAAACTAATTAAGACAATTGTTTCCCTGCCATTTAAAACTGTAAGGATCACAGCTTGTGGGCTGCAGAGCAGGCAGCAGACTGGATTCCATTCCTGTGGGTTGCAACCATGCCCCTTCATTTACATATCACCTACAGTTGCAGCATTCTTGGGCAGCAGGTGCAAGCCTGGCACTGGAACTAGGAGACTGAGTAAGGCATTCCCCTGACTGGAAGGGCACTCCCAGGGGGTTCATTCTTCAAGACACGGGCAAAGCCTCCCAGGCGGTGAAGTGTCCAGGGCCCCTTGGTCTGCTAGAGCTTTCAGTGTTCAGCCCTTGCTTGTGCTGCATAGCTGGTTGGGTGTGTACGCCTCAGCAACCCTCTCTTGGAGGTGCACCTAGCTAAGGGCACCACTCCTCTGTCCCAGTTGAATTAGTTTTGGGAGAGTCCAATCTTACCAGGAAGATGCAGGGAGGGACAGGAGAAGGTGCTGAGCTGGAAGAGGGGTGTGCCCACATTACCCAGACTGGATTTAATTAGGATTAATCACGGCTAACTCCACTAATTTGTCTGTGTTGGGCTGCCCTATTAGTGGCTTTTTTATAATGTTTTAATCATGACAGGATTGCCACTTATGAAAAGCAGTCTGCAGCTACTCTCCTGTAACCACTGCGTCCTTGCCCGGCTACACTCTCTGTAGTCATCTCCGACGGCTCTGTGTGGTCACTAACCCCTTGGTGATTTTTCACCTGGAGTCTGGTTGTCTCATTCAGTAGTTGATGTCTGATCTGGAACTAATAAAAATACCACCTAGTCTAAGCAATTGTCATCTCTTTCTTGGATTACAGCAACAGCTTGCTCACTTGTCTCTTTGCCTTTGCTCCAAATCTGCTCTCAACTCATGGGTCCCTGTGACTCTATTAACAATCAAGAATCAGCTTAGGAATTCCTTGCCCACCCCTCCAGTGCTTCTGTCCCCAGTGGGATTAAAATGCCCTGTTCTTGTCATGACTCAGAGGACCCCAGGAAGAAGGAGTCCTAAACTTCGTGTGCCCTGGAACAGTCAGGAAGTGTGATGAAGCCCATGGATTCCCTTCCTGGGACATTTTTCAACGTGTAAAATAAAATACACGAGATTGTAAAGGGAACCAGTGGTCTTAGCCTGTTTGGACTGCTGCAAGAAAATACCACGGACTGGGCGACTTAAACAAAACACTTTTTTTTCTTACAGTCGGGAGAATAGAAATCTCAAATCAGGGATTTGACAGTGTGGTCAAATTCTGAGGAGGACTCTTTTCCTAGCTTGTAGACAGCTGCCTTTCAGCTATCTTCACAAGACCACTGCTTAGTGTGTGTGCCTGGAGAGAGATGGGTCCCTCTCTTCCCCTTTTATATGATACTAATCTCATCAAGAGGGCCCCACCTCGTGACTCAGTTACCCTCCAAAGGCCCCCTCCTCCAACTATAATCACATTGGGGGTTAGGGTTGCCACATGGAAATGTTGGGGTGACCCAAACATTCAGTCCATAACACTAAATATATTGGAATAAAGGCATCAAACTATTGCAAAGCAAAATTAGGATATAGTAATACATGTACTCCTTTATTTATTTGAAGGCCGTAAGTATGTTCACTCCCCAAATGCCTGCAACAGCCAGTGCTGGACCAACCCGAATCTAGGAGCCTGGAACTCCATCCAGGTCCCCCACATGGGTGCAAGGCCCCAGGCACTTGGACCATCTTTTACTGCTTTCCCAGGCGAATTAGCAGGGTGCTGAATTGGAAGTAGAACAGCCAGGACTTGAAGTGGTGCTCCCATGTGTGCCGCCGGGGTCGCAAACAGCAGCTTAAACTGCAGCGCCACAATGCCAGATCTTATGTAGTTCTTTATTAATGCAGGATCTAATGAAACCACGTTAACATATCCCGAAGTTGATTTTTGAATGACCTGTTGGACTGAAGATTCTAGTTTGTTCAGCTTAATAAGAATATTCAGTCAAAAAGTGGCCATTGCCAAGTTGCAGGCATGTATCATGCTGGGCTTGAAAACGCAGCTGTGATTCTAATCCCAAGCCTGTTCATGGACCCCCTGCAACGTTTCCCATGGTCCCTGCCGGCCCCTTGTCTCCTACTCTTCGCCAGTGTCACTTTTGTCAGTGCTCCAGCCACATTTCTGCCCCAGGACCTCTGAGCCCACAGTCGAATCTACCCGAACCGTTCTTCCTGCTGGTATTACTGTGGTTTGCTTCCTTGCCCCTTTCCGGCCTTTCCTCTACTACCCCTTCTCCATAAGGTCTTTTTTTTTTTTTTTTTTAACAGGCAGAGTGGACAGTGAGACAAAGAGACAGAGAGAAAGGTCTTCCTTTTCCGTTGGTTCACCCCCCAATGGCCGCTGCGGCCGGCGCACCACATTGATCCGAAGCCAGGAGCCAGGTGCTTCTCCTGGTCTCCCATGTGGGTGCAGAACCCAAGGACCTGGGCCATCCTCCACTGCCTTCCCGGGCCACAGCAGAGAGCTAGACTGGAAGAGGAGCAACCGGGATAGAATCCGGCGCCCCGACCGGGACTAGAACCCGGGGTGCTGGTGCCGCAGGTGGAGGATTAGCCTATTGAGCCGCAGCACCGGCCCATGAGGTCTTCTTTAAAAGCATCACCTCCCAACCCAGGCTCCTCCTTTTGTGCCTTTTGTTTGCTTTTTTTCTTACACTGCACTACACTGCATTGCATTTTGCGCTGTGGTCTGTCGGATCCTATATTTCTCTTAACTCTTGCCTCTATTCCTTGTGAATCTCAGTAAGATAGGAGATCCATTTAGCTGGAGTTTTACCAGTTTTGTCCACTGTTGTAACCCCCATGTGTAAAACAGTGCTGAATGCAGAGTGGGCACTCAGAAATATTTATTGATTAGATGCACAAAGTTACATGAATATTGGTCCAAGAAAAACATAGCAGGAGGGTGCGGGGTGCGGGGTGGGGGGGAGGTTAAGTGTGTTGTTGATTTTTCCTCCAAACTTTGGCATGCCAAATCCCATTTTCTCATTGGTCTTCCCTAGTCCATTGGAAATGTGCTCCTATGTGCTAATGAAATCTTTTAAGAATCCGATGAACTTGAGCAAAATCGGAATTTCCAGGTAGTATTTGCTTTTTGAGATGATACATGAGGGGCAGACTGACGAAGCAGGAGGATCCTGGGCCTCTGGGATCCTGGGTGGAAACTTTATCTCTTGGCCCTGATTGCCTCATCGGTAAGAGGAGAATAACTCTACTGACCTCAAAGGGTTGCATGGAGCCTTAAGTGGGACGATTCAAGGACATTGCAAAATCTAACTTCAGAAATGAAGAATAGCTGTTGGCAGCACTTGGAATAAGTCTCAGGAGAAGACCGGGTTCTGGGAAGGTCCCTGCTTTGCAGGAGACCTTGGAGGTCCTGGGGAAAGCCACAGTCTTGCTAAAGGGAGTGGACCATGCTGGAGCCGACCTGCTGGCCCCTCCCCATCTGCTCCCCCAACCCTTTCCACCAGGAGACCTTGGTGCTTGTAGCCTTTGCCTGCCTCAGGCCGCCTGCGGACACAACAAACTCTCAGTAAAATTCCTTGTAAATCAGAGCTGAAGAGAAGGGATGGGGAAAGTCAGGCCCGGCCCCGATTCCACAGGCGGCAGGAAATGAATACATTTGTTGGAACACATGGCCATGGGGACTTGAAACGTCTTAGGGCTGAGTCATCAGGTACACTGTACTCATGAGCAGCTGTTGGCTCGCAGTCTGCTGTGGTGACTACTGGAAGATCAAACCCAGAGCGTGTGGTGCACGTTCCAGCCAACAGAGATTATTTTTAGATTAGCTTCTGTTTCAAATTATCCGTTGCTTGTTTCCCGTTTATTGATGCAAATGATTGGAAGTTGACTGACTACAAATACATTATGTAATTTTCCATTCGTTCATTCACCAGATTCATTCATCACCAACTACACACAAGGTACCGAGTTAGACGCCGGGGAGTTCAAAGATGAGCAATATCTGAAAATGACATGGAATTTTATTTTTTATTCATTTTAAATTTGCTTTCTTTTTTTAATTAAAGGATTTATTTATTTGAAAAGCAGAGTTACAGCAAAAGAGAAGAAGAAAGAGAGAGAGAGAGAGAGAGAGAGAGAGAGAGAGAGAGAGATCTGCTGTTTCACTCCCCAGATGGCCTCAATGGCCAGGGCTAGGCCAAGTGGAAGCCAGGAACGCCATCGGGGTCATCTGTCTATGTGGGTGGCAGGGGCTCAGATACTCAGACCATCTTCTGCTGCAATGCCTGCTGCTTCCCATTCTTTAACAGGAAGCTGGATTGGAAATGGTATAGCTGGGACTCTCTGATATGGGATGCCAGTGTCCAAAGCAGTATCTTAACCCATTGTACCACAATGCCATCTCCATGAGACTGATTTGTTTTAATGACTGATTTGTTGAATGATTGCTTCATTCATGAAATCATGCAAAACACTGAGTACCTACCGTGTGCCAGGCACAGTATTATGCACTAGGCAGATGACAATAAGCAGGATAAAGATCAGCCAACATCGAACTCACATTGGGTGTGGGAGACCTGCATAAGACTACTTCAAAAAGTCTGTGGAAAATGGAGTTAAAAGATGTTTATTTTAGGGGCTGGCACTGCAGCACAATGAGTTAACGCCCTGGCCTAAAGTGCTGACATCCCATATGGGTACTAGTTCTAGTCCTGGCTGTTCCACTTCCGATCCAGCTCTCTGCTATGGCCTGGGAAAGCAGTAGAGGATGGCCCGGGTTTTTGGGCCCCTGCACCCATGTGGGAGACCTGAGGAGGCTCCTGGCTCCTGGCTTCAGATCAGTACAGCTCCAGCCATTGCGGCCAGTTGGGGAGTGAACTGTCGGATAGATGACCTCTCTCTCTCTCCCTCTCTGCCTCTCCTCTTTCTGTGTAACTCTGACTTTCAAGTAAATAAGTAGATTTTTTAAAAAATGATGTTTGTTTTAGAGCCAAAAAAAATTTGAAATGCTTAGATCAGTCATGCATTGCTTAACTGCAGGTTGTGTTCCGAGAAATGCATCATGAAGCAACTTCATGCTTGTGCAAACATCACAGAGTGTGTTATGCAAACTCAGATGGCACTAGGTGATACAATCCTAGCGGATGGTCGCAACTGTGGTCCCTGGCTGTGGTCCGTGGTTGACCGAGATATTGTTAGGCTATGCTTGGCTATGCCTGCAAGCTAGCTACCGCCCAGAGCAGGTGTGTATAAGGGGGAGGGTTGAAATCCTGAATTAAGACCCTGATTGTTTACAGTTCTTTTCTGAAGAGGAGTCGATTATCTCTGCTCTTTCATGCTGGAAATTAGCATATGAAAGTGTTTGCTGACGTTCCTACCTCGAGGTGAGCTCATGCAAAGCCTTAGCAAAAGAAAATGTTTATCATCCGCAGATTCTCTTTTATACCAAGGCAGTAGCAGTTTCCAGGCGCGATTCTCTTCAGTAGTAGAATTTTGTCTCTTAGGAGACTTTGCTCTGTGTTCTGCCTTGCTGGACCCTGGAGCCGTAAAAGTCTGCTGAGGACCTGGTGTCTGAGGGGACAAGTGCTTCGAAGGGGCGCACCCCTCCACTCCTAGACTAGGGAAAGAGAACCCGGCTGCTGCTTCCAGAAGGCTGCGGGAGTGAGCGCTTGGGAGGGGGAAGGGACCAAAAACCATCCCGTCTTCCCTTTGTGCTTAAAAAAGGCTTGTCTAAAGCCGCTATCTGCAGTGCCAGCATCCCGTGTGGACACCAGCTCGAGTCCTGGCTGTTCCACTTCCAGTCCAGCTCTCTATGGCCTGGGAAAGCAGTAGAAGATGGCCCAAGTGCTTGGTCCCCTGCACCTGTGTGGGAGACCCAGAAGTAGTTCCTGAATCCTGGCTTTGGATAGGAGCAGTTCCAGCCATTGCAGCCATTTGAGGAGTGAACCAGAGGATGCAAGACTTCTCCCTTCTTAAATACTGTTTTTTCTTCTTCTTCTCTGTATAAAACTGAAGTATATTTATTGTAAGAAGTTAGAAAACACAGAAAAGTAGGAAGAATAAAAATTTTACCCATAAAATAAGCTCACCATACAGAGAAAACATTTTTTCCCCTGATTTTTTTTGCATTGGGCATATTCTTTTTCATTGTTGATATTTGATTGCATTTGTATCTGAGCTTCTGAATTTTTTTAAATTTATTTTGACAGGCAGAGTGGACAGTGAGAGAGAGAGACAGAGAAAAGGTCTTCCTTTTTGCCGTTGGTTCACCCTCCAATGACCGCCACAGCCGGCGCGATGCTGCCAGTGCACTGCGCTGATCCGAAGGCAGGAGCCAGGTGCTTCTCCTGGTCTCCCATGGGGTGCAGGGCCCAAGCACTTGGGCCATCCTCCACTGCACTCCTGGGCCATAGCAGAGAGCTGGCCTGGAAGAGGGGCAACCGGGACAGAATCTGGCGCCCCGACCGGGACTAGAACCCGGTGTGCCGGCGCCGCAGGCAGAGGATTAGCCTGTTGAACCATGGCGCAGAATTTTAAGGAGTAATACTACAGTACATATGTTTATCTTCCTATAATTAAAAATCTTCATAAACACCATACAGAGTTTACAAAATTTTCCTCTCTGTTTTGAAGACATAGTATATTCTCTCTTTTTTTTTTTTTTTTTTTTTTGACAGGCAGAGTGGATAGTGAGAGAGAGAGACAGAGAGGAAGGTCTTCCTTTTTGCTGTTGGTTCACCCTCCAATGGCCGCTGCGGACGGCACATCTCGCTGATCCAAAGCCAGGAGCCAGGTGGTTCTCCTGGTCTCCCATGCGGGTGCAGGGCCCAAGCACTTGGGCCATCCTCCACTGCCTTCCCGGGCCATATCAGAGAGCTGGCCTGGAAGAGGGGCAACCGGGATAGAGTCCGGCGCCCCAACCAGGACTAGAACCCAGTGTGCTGGCGCCGCAAGGCGGAGGATTAGCCTGTTAAGCCACGGCGCCGGCCAATATATTCATTTTTTAAAAAGGTTTATTTTATTTACTTGAAAGGTAGAATGACAGAGAGAGAGGAGGGAGAAACAGAAAGAAAAAGATCTTCTATCTGCTGGTTCACTCCCTAAATGGTCACAATGGGACTGGGCCAGGCTGGAGCTGGAGACCTGGAACTGCATCCGGGTATTCCACGTTGTGGCTCAGTGGGCTAAACTGCCGCCTGTGACACCAGCATCCCTTATGAGCACTGGCTTGAGTCCCCTGGCTGCTCTGATTCCAACCCAATTCCCTGCTAATGTGCTGGTAAAGCAACAGAAGATGGCCTGAATGCTTGGGCCCATGTACCCATGTCAAAGACCCAGATAGAATTCTGGGCTCCTGGCTTCGACCTGGTCTAGACCTGGCTGTTGCGGCCATTTGAGAAGTGAACCAACTTGTGGAAGATCTCTCTCTGCTCTCAAATCAATCAATCTATCTATCTTTAAAAACCCTAGATAATCCAATTAAAAATGGATAAGGGACTTGAATAGACATTTTTCCATCGAAGACACACAGCTAGATGGTCAACAAGCACAGTGACAGGTGTTGAATATCACTAATTCCTGGGAAAATGCAAAGGAAAACCACAGCGAGATGCTACCTATTCCCATTAGGACTACTATTAGAAAAAAAGTAGGAAATAACAGTTGGATGTGAAGAGATTGTAGAGAAGCTGGAACTCTCGCACGCTGCCAACGGGAATGTAAACTGGCACTGAGGTTCGCTGTCACTGACAGGATGGAGGTGCCTCCAAAATTTGCAGTTGTAAAGCTACTGCAGGATCCAGCAGTTTCACTTCTGAGTCTGCCCAAAAGAATCCAAAGCAGGATCTTGGAGAGATATTTGCACTCTTGTTTGTAGTGGCATTATTTACAACAGTCGAAAGGTGGAAGCAACCTAAAGTTCATGGATAGAAAAACAGACAAAGAAAATGCCTTCTATCCAAAAACAGAATCTAAAAATGAAGAGAATTCGGACATGCTGCCATGTGGATGGACATTATGCTAAGTGAATAGGCTATTCTTAAAGACACATGCTGTGGGGGTTATACGGGGCACCTATATTCAAATTCTCAGAAGGTAGAAGGGTGATTGCCAGTGCTGGGAAGAGAAAAGAATGGGGAGTCAGTGTTTAGTGGTTACTGAATTTCAGTATAGGGAAATTAAGAAGTTCTGGAGATGGGCAGAGGTGATGAATACACAGTGGTGGGATTGTACTTAACGCTACTGAATTATATATTTAAAAATGGTTAAGATGGTGAATTTTGTGTTATGTATTTTTACCATAATATAAAAATCAACAGCCAACCAAAACGATCTGTTCTCTTTTCCCCAGAGATAATTTCTATTGACATTGTCATCTATTCCTTTTCATCTTACCCATAGCTATCTGTATGCACATCTGGTTAGCTAGTTATGTATGTAGCCCAGATGTACATACAAACATGCATATGGCACACTTGAACTCTTACTAAATATATCAATTTATATATGTTAAAAAGGATTACTCTGTTAAACCTTTTCTCATGTCAATAAAAAAGTCTATGTAAACATTCACAATTGTTCCATCCCATTCTGTCATACAATTTTACTATAAATATTTGCCTGTATTTCTTAAGTATTGTTCAGCACTTATGCTATTTGTACTTTTTCACTATTATAATATATACTAAGTATCTTCATTGATAAGTAATTTTCCCCTTCATTTCAGAGTAATTGCTAGGTTTAATTTCCCCAGCATGGAATTACGTGGTCAAAGCTTGTGAATGTTTGTGAAAGCTCTGAAGTTGAAAGAGCAAGATGTTCCTCCTCTCCCTCGCCCTCTTTTTCTTCCTTTTGTCTTCTCTCCACCCCACCTTCTCACTTTCCCCTGACTCTTTCCTTCTTTTGGGAATCTGGTAAGCAGGATTCTAACATAGCCATAGTCCTCAACATTCCTGGTTGTTGGATCCACTTCTCCCAGTATTCAACCAAACACAAATTTAGATCCTGCTGTGGATGGATTTTTGAAGATTAACCTTTCACATTCATGGACCTTAAAACAGGGAGACTGGACAAAGAAAATGTGATATATATACATTGTGGAATACTACTCAATCATAAAAAAGAATGAAACCCTGTCTTTTGCAACAAAATGGATGAAACTGGAAACCATTATACTCAGTGAAATAAGCCAGTATCAAAAAGACAAATATCATATGTTTTCCCTGATCTGTGGTAACTAATACAATACCAAAAAAATGTAATATATATGAGCAAAGTTGATACTTTGACATTTGATTATTATTTATAGCCCCTGTCTCTACTGTTGAGAAATAGTGTTTTTCTCTTTTTATTATTTCTTGAATTCTTTATTTAGTGGAGGCTTAAGCTTACAATTATAAAATAAACTGAAAATATATCATTGTAAAAATTAAAAAAAAATAAGACAGGAAGGAAGAGGGAGGGTAGAGTGGGAAGGATCACTATGCTGTTAAATCTGAGTGTACAAAGTAAGATGAAATTTGTTCATCTTATATAAATAAAAAATTATAAAAAAATTAGGAAGACTAACTGGATGTCTCTGACCCTGTCACATGATCTCTTAAATTTGGGTCTGGAGTTTCTGGGACAGGAGCAGCTTCAGAGATTCAAAGCACAAGAAAGGGAGAAAAAAGTGATCTAAGCAAAGGTACACACTCCCCACAACTGATAGAGGATAGGATTGAGACCGTGGATGGATAGGTTCAATTTGGATAAAAGTATAAAACTGTCTTTTATTGTTACAGCAAAAAATGAGAAAATATTAGAGCAGAACCTTTCACCTTGGTATGGCCCAATCACCTATAATCACACATCTTACTTGTGACCAGCTGTCACTAATGTGCTGAAGCCATGCACACAATGCATTAGCTCTGCCTCTAAAGCCTTCTTTAACTCAGCTAGCCACAAGGAACAGAAATGGTAAAGTATAAAATAATACTTAAGACAATAAAAAATAACCATGTCTCCCCAAGAAGCTCAGTTCTCCTGAAGACAGCCACTTTTACTAGATTACGCATGTAAAATCTGTGCATTTGCAAATGTATGTTGTCAAACAAATGATGGCTCAGCAATCACCTTTCCTGTATTGGGTTAATTTTGCTTAGTACTGTTTTTATTTTTTTGACATTTCTCCTTACTAGAATGTATATATTTATCTCAGTTCTTAAAAAAAAAAAAAAAAGCACAAGGGGGATTTGATGCAGGGGAAATCCTACATGGCTGGCTTGAAGTGGAGGGAACCATGTAGTGAAGAAAGTGGGCGGCTGCTAGGGTCCGAGGCAGGCTCCCACTGGCAGCCACCAGGGAAAGGCAGACTGCGGTCCTGTAACCTGTAACTGCCAGGAACCTAATCCTGCCAGCAACTGGAAGGAACTTGAAAAGGGATTCTTCCCCAGAGCTTCCCACGAGCGCCCATCCAAATGACACCTTGGTTACAGCCTGTGATGCCCGAGCAGCACGTCCGGAGATGAGGCCAGAGCATATCAGCAGAGGATGTATTAAGCCCCAAATCTGTGGTAATCTGTTGTGACCCTTAGAACCAAATACAGGTCTGTAGGAGCGATCTTCAAATAGTTCATGGAAAATGTGTTCATTGAAAAAACTGCAGGGATTTAAAACCCCAGCCACACCCCACCACCACTTTATTTTTTGACAGGCAGAGTGGATAGTGAGAGAGAGAGACAGAGAGGAAGGTCTTCCTTTTTGCCGTTGGTTCACCCTCCAATGGCCGCTGCGGACGGCACATCTCGCTGATCCGAAGCCAGGAGCCAGGTGGTTCTCCTGGTCTCCCATGCGGGTGCAGGGCCCAAGCACTTGGGCCATCCTCCACTGCCTTCCCGGGCCATATCAGAGAGCTGGCCTGGAAGAGGGGCAACCGGGACTAGAACCCGGTGTGCCGGCGCCACAAGGTGGAGGATTAGCCTGTTAAGCCACGGCGCCGGCCAACCACCACTTTTTTTTACACCAAAATAAATGTAGCCTTTCATTCCATTTCCTACAAACTTTTTGAAGTATCCTCATAGTTGTGTTTATAACATGAGTGGGTAGGGTTGGGTGTTGTGGTGCAGTGGGTTCAGCCACTGCTTGGGATGCCTGTATTCCATATTAGAGTGCCTGGGATCAAGTTCTGCCTCTAAGTCTCTCTCCAGTTTCCTGCTAATGCACCTGGGAAGGCAGGAGATGATGATCCAAGTATGTGTGCTCCTGTACCCATGTGGGAGACCAGGTGGAGTTCCTGGCTTCACCCTGGCCCAGACCTAGATGTTGTGACCATTTGGGGAGGGATCCAGAGGACAGAAATTCTCCCTCTCTTTCTCTCTCTGTCTCTCTCTCTCTCTGCCTTTCAAATAAATAAATAAATCTTTAAAAAGCCAAATGTGTCTGTGTGATGCATAGATAGTTCTTTCAACTTTAGATTTCATATGCGTTCTCACTTTATGGGTCAGTTCACCTTACTCTTCTGCTAAGCTCCTCACAGAAGTACTTTACCTCTATTTCCTTGTTTAGTACCTCTGTGGGGGTATATTTTTAGCCCCATTTTACAGAGGAGGAAAATGAGACACAGAGAGGTTAAACATCTTTCCCATAGCAACACAGCACATGAGTATTAGGTGGGAACCCAGACCTGTGTGTCTCTCTGCCCTTTTTTTCTCTGCCACACAGCAGAGAACAATTTTGAAAAACTTCCCTGCTAGATGATAATTTATATAATAGACTCTACTTATAAATCCATTGAGATCAGGACCAGTACTGTGATCTAGCAGGTAAAGCTGCTGCCTGCAGTGCGGGCATCCCATGTGGGTGTCAGTTAGTCTGAGCTGCTCCACTTCTGATCCAGCTCCCTGCTATTGTGTCTGGGTAAGCAGCAAAAAGATGGCAGGCTGGACCATGTGGGAGACTCAGAAGAAGCTCCTGGCTCCTGGCTTCTGATCTGCCCAGCTCTGGCCCTTGCAGGCATTTGGGGAGTGAACCAGCAGATGGGAGACCTCTCTGCCTCTGTCTATGCCTCTCTATAACTCTGCCTTTCAAATTAATTAATTAATTTAAAAAAATCGATTTAGACCATAGAAGGAGGCTGCAAATGAAGGAAGGAGGAAAACACGAGGAGCCTGAATATGATTCTCTTTTAAGGCCCACAGGGGGTCTTGCCCCTTGGAGGGTAGCAGCTGCTCCAACCACAGTCCCCTGAAATTGCCCTGTTTTTCTTTTTTCAGCTGTGGGCCTGTGCCAGCAGGTACCTGGTCAGCTGTAAGTGCCTCCAGGGCAGGGTTGGATCATCTCCTTTTTGGGATTCATGGCATCCCAGCTCTGCACCCCCAGGGCCTGGCATGACATCCTGCAGTGACTGGTGCTGGTGATACCCTGTTGAGGCACAAAAGAGTGCCATGGCACCTTCCAGAATCCCAAAGAGTGTTTATTCTTCTCCACATGAAGAAGTGCCACCTTCCTTCATAAAACCACACCTCACCCCCTGCCAAGTGGCTGGTCTCACTCAAACCTACAGCTCCATTTTGTTTCATCTGCCATTGGATCCATTTTTAACATCCTTTTTGGGGCAAAGAAAGGGAGAGCCAGTCTTCCCTTTCCATCCCATGAATGACCCAGACTGGAACATTTGAACAAGCCTGCTCTAGGGCATGTTGGATGGTGATAGGGAAACAACCCCAGGTAGAGCCACACACCTGATCCATGTGAGGCATAAGGCATGAGACAGATTCACAAGTACAGATTAGGTAGCTTTAGTCACTGTAACCACATATGTGAGACAAGCTTATGAAGGAAGGCGGTCTACTCTGGCTCACGGTTTTGGAGATACACAGTCCAAGATTGGGTGTCCCCATTGGTTTGGCAATTGGGTGAGACTGAAGGCTGCAATGCTGGAGTGGAGGAAGGAGCACATGGTGAGCTAGGAAGCAGAGAGAACAACTGTGTTTGACTCAGGCTTTGTGACCAACACTGTCAGAGAACTAACTACCTTCTCAGGACTTGCCTCTAGTAACCTAGCACCTCCCACTAGGCCTACTTCTTAACCATTTTCATTTGGTCCAGCCCCCACTCTCTTCACACCACCAATCCATGAATTCAGGGCTTAACCATTTACATGAGGTCAGTACCCACATCCCATTCGAACCACAGCAGCATGGAATTTTCCACTCATGGCATTAGGTTGACACTCAAAAACTTTTGAATTTTTAAGCAGTTCATAGCTTGAATTTTTCAGAGTGCTCAGGCTGTGTCTAGTTTTCTGTCATGAGGTCTTTTCCTGTGACCCCATGAGTGTCCCCCAGCCCCATTCAGAGGGTAGATGTCCCCTCCCACACACTGGTGTGCAGCTGTCTTTGCAGACTGCTCACAAATACCACCCACCTATCCCATGGTAAGCACAGACATCCGGTAGGTAGGGTGGAGCTGTACCCTGGCAGACTTTGGTCTCCTGCAGTGATGGAGTCAGAGGAGAGTAGGGTTGGTATGGAGGGCAGTTGGCTGGGGGCAACTCCATGGGCCCTGAGGTTGCAGTGAAGCTCTGGGCAGGGAGTCCTTCCAAACCGGAGGCTGAAGTTGGTGAGAAGGATGCCCACCAGGCCCCAGCGGAGTTCCGATGCCTTTGTTGTCTGCACAATGGAGCCCATGAAAGAGACTTGGGGAAGGGAAGGAGGAGACAAGAGCCTCAAAATTTCTGAGGGAGAGAGGAGAAAGGGGCAGAAGAGAGGCAACTTGGCAATGCTGAGACAGAGTGCGGAGTGGGTAAGAGGAGCATGCCCATTGGAGCCGACTTGGAACCTTGTCTTTGTTTATGGAGCGAGAGTGCTGGAGATACACGATCTGAGCTGGGGAACCCTGGAGTGTGGAGGGGGTTGTCTCACATCTTGATCTACTTTCCTAAACTTTCTGGAAGGAGAAACCCCCAAGACCCAGTGCCAAGCCATCTCCCCCCGTTCTATTTGTTAAACCCATCTGCAGTTCAAGGGAAATCAGATTCATGTGTTTTCAATTCATTTACACTTAACGTATTAAAATATTGCTTTGTAAGAGCTATTTGATGTCCAGGAAGCCACTTGCATCTCTTAAATAAATCTTTAAAGTCCCTTTTTCTTAGAAACAGGAAATTGCATTTTGCCAAATGCAAATTAACTTGCACCTCATAAAGTTCAAGTTGAGCTCAAAACATACACTGTGTGAGGGTCGGGTGGGTTTCAAACTTGGCAAGCTATCTCAAAATTTAATCTAAACCAAAAGACAGCAATTGGAGGCTCCAAGGACATTCCATAGGATGGTATTATTGCGATCTGCCAGTGGAAAGTCAAATTCACATCCAGCTGCTCTCTCAGTTATTCAGCAGTTGATCATCAGCACTCCTTCCCTCTGCCCCTCTTTTCTCAGCCCTTTTTGTCCCAGTCCAGGTCAAGAAGACAAGATCAAGGGGCTGGCACTGTGGCCAGCATCCCTTATGGGCACTGGTTCATGTTCCTGGAGCTCCACTTCTGATTCAGCTCCATGCTAATACCTGGGAAAGCAGCAGAAGGTGGCCCAAGTCTGGGGAGACCCAGAAGAAGCTCCTGGCTTTGGCTTGGCCCAGCCTTGGCAGTTGTGGCCATTTGGGCAGTGAACA
This sequence comes from Lepus europaeus, assembly GCF_033115175.1. Taxonomy (NCBI): domain Eukaryota; kingdom Metazoa; phylum Chordata; class Mammalia; order Lagomorpha; family Leporidae; genus Lepus; species Lepus europaeus. Next base: position 67,020,273 of record NC_084827.1, read on the forward strand.
AATGGACAGAAAATCTATCTCTCCTTCTCTCCCTGTAACTCTGCCTTTCAAACTGGCAAATCAATTTTTTTAAGAAGACAAAATCAAGGAACATGCCTTCCTCTTAATGCTTTTCTGGAAAGAACTGGGGGATATTGGGATGGGAGCCAAAGGACTGTCTTTTGGCTGAGGATTTCATCTGACTTCCTTTGTTGCCTATGAACAAGGCACCAAGAGACATTGTTCTTGCAGTACCTAGTCCAGGGCTCCACTCTCCCCCATGTTGTACTTATGTACCTCTTCCATTCACTCATATCTCTTCTGACCCGTTGTGCTGTCTGTCTGCACTGGAGGGTGAGGCAAGGAGAGAAGAGGGGAACTAGGCTGCCTCCCACAGAGACCCAGAAAAAAAAAAAAAAAACTAATCCTGGATCCTCGACCTGTGCTGGTTGGAGGCAAGAGCCTCCCAGGATGGCTGGACTAGGCAAACAAAACCCTGGAGATCGGGGCAACAGAACCAGTGGTTTGTCTGGTGTTCTGCTGAGCTTGGCACAGGTGTCTTGAGCACTCAGCCTGTGCTTGACCTTGTATGGAGTCCAGGAAATGCAGACACAAATGGCATGTGGTCTCTATCCCCCAGGGATCCACCTGCGGCAAGCAGATAGATAGGTGCAGGAACCCATAACCAGAACAGTCTATGGTTATTGGTGTCATTGAAGCATGCACAAGTATTTGCGAGGAACATGGGCGAGGCACTTGGCTCAGTCTGGCAGTTCTAGACTTTCTAGGGGGAAGAGCTAGACTTTAGACTTTAGACTGAGGAAGAAAAAGCCAGGTGAAGAAATGGGGAAGGGTGCCCCACATGGAAAGAAGCAACAGCAAGAGTGCGACCCAGAGGAGTAGAAACCGCATGGTGGAAGTGGGGAGTTATAAGCGGTTTGGAATTATTAGAACAGAAACAGGACAAAGAAGGAAGAGATGGGTGGGCAGCAGCCAGACTGGGCTTTTATCTGGATTTAGCTTGGATTTAATCTGGAGGACCTCAACCTTTTCTCGATGGACTTTTGCAATCTGATGAAACTTATGGACTTCTCTGGAGGAACTGCACGTATACTCAAAATCGTTACTGCCATTGGATGGGCATCAGTATTTGTCGAAGCCGAGGCTAAGAACTCCTGCTTAGGTGAAAGGGGGTTGCTGACAAGTGTTGGGCCTGAGAGTGGGGTGAGCAGCCTTCATTTTCAGAGTGATAGTCTGCCTGTGAAGTGCACAGGAAGACTGCAGATAGACAGGTCGATGAGAAAGTTGATGCAACAGTCGAGGGGAGAGATGGTGAAGATGGCAGTCAGCTAATTAGCCAGGGCAATGGGCATGGCCTTGGTTGCAGAGCGGCTGTCTTTCAGATGGAGGAAAGGTCTAGAAGGACAATTGACGTCACCAGCAGTACCAGTAAGAGCTGGAGGTGACATCATGCTTCTAAAATATGCAGGAGAAAAGGAAAAAGAGATGAAGAGACAATTAAGTCAATTTTAAAAACTTAGAGCTTGGGTCCTAGTTTTTCCAATGAATTGTAGTATGCTTGGGTTCCAATTTTTGGGAGAAATGCTTGTTTTATCCATTATTATGCCTATCAGATGATGTCTGCAGAACTTTTTTATTTTAAAGTTTTTATTTAATGAATACAATTTTCATAGGTACAACTTTAGGAATATAGTGGTTTTTACCCCCTATACCCACTCTCTCACCCCCACTCCCGTCTCACCACCTACTCCTTCTCCTACCCCATTCTTCATTAAGATTTGTTTTTAATTAACTTATATACAGAAGACCAACTCTATACTAAGTAAAGATTTTAACAGTTTGCACACACACACACACACACGAAATGTAAAAAGTACTGTTTGAGAACAAGTTTTGCAGTTAATTCTCATAGTACAACTCATTAAGTATAGAGGTCCTACATGGGGAGTAAGTGCGCAATGACTTCTGTTGTTAATTTAACAATTAACTCTCTTATTTATTACATCAGTGATCACCCGAGGCTCTTGCCATGAGCTGCCAAGCCTATGGAAGCTTTTTGAGTCCACAAACTCTGTTGATATTTAGACAGGGCCATAAGCAAAGTAGAACTTCTCTCCTCACTTCAGTGAAAAGTACATCCTTCTTTGCTGGCTCCTTCTTTCCACTGGGGTCTCATTCACAGAGAACCTTCATGTAAGATATTTTTGGCACAGTGTCTTGGATTTCCATGCCTGAATCTGCAGAACTTTTGTGTGTCACACACATACACACTCATATGTGTTACGAAAAAAACTAGGCAGGGATTTAAAAAAGTTTTTGCTCCAAAATAAATGTATCTCTTCCATTTTAAAAAAATATTCATTTATTTGAAAGGCATAGTGACAGAGAGGCAGAGGCACAGAGAGAGAGAGAGACAGAGAGAGAGAGACAGAGAGAGAGAGACAGAGATAGAGAGAGAGAGAGAGGTCTTCCATCCCCTGGTTCACTCCTCAGATGGCTGCAATGGCCGAAGCTGTGCCGATCCAAAGCGGGGAGCCAGGAGCTTCTCTGGTCTCCCATGTGGGCACAGGGACCCAAGGACTTGGGCCATCTTCTACTGCTTTCCCAGGCCATACCAGAGAGCTGGATTGGAGGTGGAACAGCCGGGTCTCAAACCGTCGCCCATGTGGGATGCTGGCACTGCAGGTGGTGGCTTTACCTGCAATGCCACAGCGCTCCTTAATTCCATTTTTTTTTTTTATTTTTGACAGGCAGAGTGGACAGTGAGAGAGAGACAGAGAGAAAGGTCTTCGTTTTTGCCGTTGGTTCACCCTCCAATGGCCGCCGCGGTAGCGCGCTGCGGCCAGCGCACCGCGCTGTTCCGTAAATTCCATTTTTTTCTACAAGCTTTTTGAAGTACATTTGTGTATAATTACTTACAAAGTAGCTTTTATTGGGGGCCGGTGCTGTGGTACAGCAGGTAAAGCCACCGCCTGCAGTGCCCACATCCCATATGGGTGCCAATTCGAGTCCTGGCTGCTCTGTTTCCAATCCAGCTCTCTGCTATGGCCTGGGAAAGGAGTAGAGGATGGCCCGGGTCCTTGGGCCCCTGTACCTGTGTGGGAGACCTGGAAGAAGTTCCTGGCTCCTGGTTTCGGATTGGCACAGCTCTGGACGTTGCAGCCAATTGGGGAATGAACCAGTGGATGGAAGAACTCTTTCTCTATGCCTCTCCTTCACTCTCTGTGTAACTCTGACTTTCAAAAAAATGAATAAATATCTACAAAAAAAGTAGATTTTATCTTGGGCTTTAAAAACACAAATAAATAAAATAATCACTTAAATTTCCAGTCATTTTTGGAGGAGACGGGAGGATCCTTTATGGCAGTTTGTGAAGCCATGAACATTTGGGTCTCCTGCTTGCTGCCCTTTGGAATCTTCTATTGTGTTTAAGTAGGAGTCACATTGCTCCCAGCCAATGACTGTGCATTGCAGGGGGTACTGAGACAGCCCCATTCTAACGGGACAGCCATCGAAATCAAGAAATGTATATGGCCGGCGCCACAGCTCACTTGGCTAATTCTCCGTCTGCGGCACTGGCACCCCTGGTTCTAGTCCCAATTGGGGCACTGGATTCTGTCCCAGTTGCTCCTCTTCCAGTCCAGCTCTCTGCTGAGGCCTGGGAAGGCAGTGGAGGATGGCCCAAGTGGTTGGGCCCTGCACCTGCATGGGAGACCAGGAGGAAGCACCTGGCTCCTGGCTTCGGATCAGTGCAGCGCTGGCTGTAGCGGTGATTTGGGGGGGGGGGGTGAACCAAGGGAAGGAATACCTTTCTCTCTGTCTCTCTCTCTCATTGTCTAACTCCGCCTGTAAAAAAATGTATAATGTTCCACTACTGCTTTCTGATCCTCAGACCTGCTTAAGTTTGTCAGTTGTCTCATGGCAGTAGGGCTCAGCCCCGAGTCCTGGCTGCATGTAACTGTCACATCTTCTTTGTCTTCAGGTTGGAGCAGCTCCTTACTCTCTCCCTGACTGTCATGGTTTTGACATTTGGAAGGGTGCAGTCCATTTATTTGTAGAATGATCTATAGTTTAGGTTTGCTGGTGCTTCCTGAGTCACAATGCGTTGGCACAAACGTCACAGAAGTGATCCTGCGTAATTGTCATGGCCTTCTAGTAGAGAGGCGCAATTTATAATTTTCTATCACCATTGACGTTAACTGTGATCATTTGATTGATTTGATTGGGAGAATGTCTAGCAGACTTCCCACTTTGCATTTTTTTCCCTTTGTGATTAATCCATATTTTGTGGAAGGTTCTTTGAGTGCATATACATATTCTATTTCCCATCAAATTGTTACTGTCTTTATTGTTATTTATATAGCATGAGCTCATACATTTCTCTTTGCATAGGTTACTAGTATGACTTTCTGATGCTCAGCTTGGTCCTAAATTTGTCCATTGGATACATCAGCAAGCTTTCTTCTGTATTTGTTAGGCGTTATCCTGCCACAGCAAAAGACCTTAGACCGAGTCATTTATAAACAACAGAGTTTATTGCTCACAGTTCCGGAGGCCAGGAAGCCCAAAGTCAAGGCACTGGAGGCTTTGGTGCCTGGTGAGCTCATGACCTCTCCTTCAAAGCTGGCGCATTTTAAACTCTGTCCTAGAACCGCGGAAGGAAGTCACAGATTCTCTCAGGCTTGTTCTATATGGGGATTAATCACCTCCTGAAGGTACTACCCCCTTAAGACTACCACAATGAACCTTGAGTTTTAACATAGGAATTTTGGGGGACACATTCAGGCCACAGCAGAGTCCATTCATCTTTGAGCCGTTCTTTACTTTCTGGCACCAAGGGTTGTTCCAGGCTCATCTTGTTCTTCCCTTCCTCAGGTCTGAATCAGTCATTTCTCTAGGGAGCATTGCTTCTTGTGAATAGAGAATGGTGTTTAGAAGCCAAGGTTGGGTCTCCAAGTGTGCTCATTGAGGTCCCTCAATGGATATAACTTGAGACTGTATTTATATTCATTTTTGTGTCTTTCTATGTAGTGCAGGACATAAGTTTACCTCCAGATTTGATTTAGCACCTCTGATGGTGAGAAATCTCACACTAATTAACCTTCACATTTTGGACAAATCCTCTCTGCAGCCAGTCTCCTGTCACTGTTGCTCCTGGCCCCTGGTATGGACATTCTCACACCCACACTTGGGCTTTGGGCTTTGCCACCTGCAAGGTGCATGCCCTTGCCCCCAGCATGGGTGTTGTCCTTGGCCCTCTCAGATCCAGCACTTCATGTGGGCACTGAAGCCACACCTCCTTCATGAGCTCAGGCCCCTCCTATCTGGATGCCGTGTTAGTTTTGATTTGCTGGCATAACAAATTAACCACAAGCTTTGTGGCTTAAAACAACACAAATTTATGATCTTGAAGTTCTGGATGTCAGAAATCTGAAATGAGCCCACAGGGTTACATTCCCTGTGGAGGCTGTAGGACAGAGTCCATTTCCTTGTATTTCTAGCTTTTAGAGGCTGTGTCCAATTCTTTGTTTCACAATAATTTCTTATCTTCCCTTGCAAAGCCAGCGCTAACATTATCTCTCCTCTCTGACCTCTATCTCTGTCCTCATATCCTCTGTGTGTGTGTCTCTCCTACCTTCCTCTCATATGGAGACTTGGGATGCCATTGGACCCACCTGGATGATCTACTATAATTTTCCTGTTTCAGGGTTCTAAACCTAATCACACCTGCAGAGTCCCTTGTGTCTGTAGGAGGGTCTGTCACAAGTTCTGGGGCTGGGGTGCAGGTGTTCCTTTGAGCTGAACTCAGAATTCCTGGCACAAGGCTGGGGCTCAATGAAGATTTGTTGAATGAAAAGGCACAATTCTTGCCCTTGATGAATCGGAGTGTGGGGAAATAGTGAGGCAAGCCAGAAAATGAAGACTTTTACACGGGGTAGGACCATTCTATCTTTTCTTTATTATCTCTTCTCTCTCCTGCCACCAACCTAGAAAGAACACTTTATCATTAAAAACAAAACCAACTTGGAAAATGTAGACAAATCTAAAGAAGAAAACAAATATTCATGATCCCAATACCTCGAGATCATGGATGGAGCTGCTGCCATCATGAAAATTCTGTGTGTTACCTTGGAAAGATGATTGCGTTGGTCCAATGTTCATGAACACCTGGGCTGATTTGGGCCCAACCACCAAGGGCTAGAAGACTTTTGAAGGCTTTTGTGAGGACAAATGGGAAACCTGGCAGTGAGGGGTAGTGGATTTCTCAGAGGGCTGAGCTGCCTGGTTGTGTTGGTATTACCGGGGGTCACGGGCTGTGTCCAGACCCTCACTGGGGCTTCCCTGCTTTCTGATGGTCTGGTGTATTTGAGCGAGCTGTTGGGGGATAAGGCCATGGCTCCCTTTCCTGGAACCCTTTGTTCTGGCCCACAAGCCTGTCTCTAGAATCTGTCCTTATGGATTCTGATGCAATGCCATGTCTTCTGCTTCAAGGTTTTCTGACATAATATCCTTTATTTATTGACTTATTTTAAGAGGCAGAGAGAGAGCTCCTATCTGCTGGTTCATTCCCCAAATGCCCACAATGCCTGGGGACTGGGCCTAGCTGAAGCTGGAAACTCAATCCAGCCCCCCTGTGTGGGTGGCAGGAACTCAATCGCTTGAACCATCAGCACTGCCTCCCAGGGTCTGCACTGGCAAGAACCTGGATTCAGGAGCTAGAGCCAGGTATTGAACGCAGGTACTCAGAGATGGGATGTAGGCACTTTAACTACTATGGCAAGTGCTTGCTGCCAAATGAGATTCTGATTCAAAGAAGGATGGCCTATGAGAGCCAGAGAGTGGTCCCAATAATGGCAGGGGAAGATAAGCTGACAGGTTGAGCACTCTGCTCTGGGTTCCTTGTATGGTGTTTTATTTTTTAAAAAATTTTAATGTTAAATATTTTCATCTACTTGAAAGGCAGGTGAGCATACACACACACACACACACACATGGAGAAGTATGTGTGTGTGTGTGTGGAGAGATGTCTTTCATCTTCTGGTTCACTTGCCAAATGCCTACAACAGCAAGGGCTGGGCCAGGCCAAAGGCAGGAGCCTAGAACTCAATCCAGGTGTACCATGTGGTGGCAGGAATCCAAGCACTGAGCCATCACCTACTGCCCTCCCATATGCTTTAAAGTAGGAAGCGAGGGAGCTGAGACTCGAACTGGCACTCTGATATGGGATATGGGTACCCCCAGTGGCAGCTTATGCACTGTGCCACAATGCCTGCCCCTTGCGTGGTGTCTAGTTTCTTCCTCATGGCAGCTCTGTAAACTGCTCTTCTAAGTTAATTTTCGTAGGTGGTAACAGAAGATCAGAGAGGTTGTGAGTTGGCAAAGGCAGCACACCTAGTGCAAGGTAGAAGCAGGACTGGAACCTACAACCTCTAACTCTCATCCTCTCTTGAGAGTATATCCAGGCTCAAAGGGACCTCAAGGCATGCAGAAGGGAAGCAGGGTCAAATTCCCAGGCTCTGTTGCTGAGGCTGTGCCCTTTAACCCGCCTGCTCCTTGACTTGCTCTCTGATCACTTCCTTCCAAGCCTTCCAGACTCCGTGGAGGCTTCTGCTGTCTCTTGCAGCCTGAGCTTCCTGTTCCCAGCTGGACATAGTGGGAAAACTCACTCTCCTCCTCCTGGTTTCCTCAACTCCACTAGCCCACTAGGGAGAGCCTGGATCTGCTGTCTTTCCTAGCTAACCCAGGCGGCTGGAATTTGCCTGATCTGCATGAGCCATGACTAAAGGGCAGGGGTTTTCACGTGTGTTTTATGCACGGAGTCCTTGGTCCAAATGGAAGCTGTGTAGCAGTGTGCTATGAGTAAGGGGTGAAAATGGGTGCAGTGTGCTGGTGGGAATGAGCTGAGGACTGGTCCTCTCACTGGACCTGCTTCCTTTCAACTCTCCACTCTGTGTAACAGCAACCTTGATGGGGTTTGCAGGACCTTTGGACCTTATCAGAGTGGTTTGCAGTCACTGCTTCCCTCTGCCAGGGCAGGATCCAGCTCTCAGCACACTGCTAAGCCGACTTGGTGTATGTGTGTGTGTTGGGGTGAGAGGGGGTGAACTAGGAGAGGTGCTGGTCTGGCACTTCCGCTGCTTTAACCCTTTCAGTTTCTCAGACTCTTGGTGAATCACCTGCCTGGGGGCCACTAGAGAATGCACAGACATGTCTTTCCCTGTGCCTTTCCATTTCTGTTCAATGCCACCTGTGTTGACCTTGAACCCTGAACTTTCTTTCCCTGCTTGGTTGTGGATACTTGGCTCTTTTCCTTGACACTCTCCAAATCCGCCAGCCCCAAGTAAAAGACCCTATTTTCTCTCTGCACAGGCGGTCCCAATCTCATACCAACCATTGATGTTCAGCGTGAGTAGAAATTCATTGCTTCCCAACTCAGCTCTGAGGCTGGACATGTGCAAAAGAAGCCTTACGAAGATACTCCAGCGGGACGGGCACTGTGACGTAGAAGGTTAAACCTCTGTCTGCAGTGTTGGCATCCATGTGAGCGCTGGTTCGAATCCCAGCTGCTCCACTTCTGATCCAGCTCCCTGCTAATAACCTGGGAAAGCAGCAGAAGATGGTTCAAGTCCTTGAGCTCCTGAACCCACACGGGATACCTGGAGGAAGCTCCTGACTCCTGCTTTCAGATTGGCCCATCTCTGGCTATTGCGGCCATTTGGGGAGTGAACCAGCAGATGAGAAATACATTGTTTAAAAGAAAAAGATACTCCATCAAAACAAAAAGGAAGCAAACCAGGAAGTTGCAGAAGCAGGAAATGATTGACTTCAGCAAAATCAAATTCCTTGTTTGAATTTTTCCTATAGAATGGCTTGGTTGGTGAGAATTCCAGGTGTGCCGCCCTAGGTGCCTCTCCTCCCTGGATCCTGTGCCCCTGCTGGGAGGCGTGCTGGCATCTCTGTCCTGGGTGACTCCTGCATCTTCTTCATGCTCTGGGTCATCACCCCAGCTTCAGGACGAGCTGTCTGGAAGCTGGAAGCTGCTGTGTCCTCAGGGGTCCTTGTTTTGAGAAGGCATCTCCCTTCTGGGGACCCAGGTAGCTCCCCACAAAGATGCTTCTGGGCAACAGTTGTCTCCCTCAACTGTCTCGGTGTACTGCTCCGGCCTCTTGCCCCAAATCTACTTTACTGAGAAAATGTGCTTGTTTAAAAAACACTCAGGATGGGCTCTGTGTGTGTTCTTTTAAAGATTTCTTTATTTGTTTATTTGAAATGGAGAGAGAGAGAGAAAGAAAGAGTAAACCACTGATTTACTGCCCAAATGACTACAACTGCCAGAGTTGGGCTAGGACCAAGTCAAGAGACCAGGACTCCAGTGGGTCTCCATGTAGGTATGTAGGTTGCAGGGGCCTAAGTACGTGGGCCACCATCTGCTGCCTTCCCAGGCGCATTACAGGGAGCTGGTTTGGAAGTACAGCACCCAGGACTCACACCTCCACTCCAACAAGGAAAAGGGTGTCACAAGCAGCAGCCTAACCTTCTGTTCCCCAAGGCCAGCCCTGATAGGCTGTTGAAGCCTTTTGGTTCTGCACTATGTCTGTACTTTTCTACTTTACTGCTCTTCTAAACATTGGAAAGGTAATACATTGCTATGGAATTAGGTAACACGAAGCAAAGTGAAGTAAACAAATGAAAAAAAAAACTGTAAATAAAACCCAACAAAATCTAACCATTTTGTTACCATTTGGTATAGTTCCTTTCATGCCTTTGCATCTTCCACTATGCTCATAAGCACACACACACACAGACACATCCCCCCCCCACACTCCCCCCCCCAAACACACTACCCCCACACACTTACACACACACACACTCACACACCCCCCCAAACACACACAAACACACACAAGGTTATTTTTTCTGCTAAATCCACAAAGGTGTTCTATAGCATTCTACAATGAGCTTTTTTTCACTTCTGTTTTCACGTGGTATACAGTTTACATCTTGGTGAACCTCAACTTTCTCACTCTACTCTAGGCCAAAAGTTCCCAACTACGCTTCTGCAAAACATTGGGTTTCGCCAAGTTGACCCAAGGTGCTGACTTGCTGACATCTGGTAATAGCCATCTTTGATTCAGAATGCAGAACATGGACTGAATAAGTATAATTTTCATTATTTTGACTTTCTGCCATGACTTGCATTTAAGACATTGGCTCTCCTACCACATGGACATACTACATTCTCCCCCAAAGTGATTTCTAAATTACTACTTATTATACTTAGTTATCGTCAGGTTAACCTGCCAGTATTGCACAAGGTCCCACCAGGAGCCTCAGTAGCTCGAGGGATCCTGCTCCCCTACTATGGAGGTGCCCTCCCTGTGAAACTTCAACTCACAGTTGAACTTGATGCAGCCATCAGGGAGTATGTGTGGAGCCAGAGGAGGAACAAGATGACAGCATAATTGCTAGGCATGAGAGGTTGTGCAACTCTGTTGAGAGATCTTTCCAGAAAAGTGGAAGACGGAGAAAGAGGCCATTTCCCTGCCTTTTTTTTTTTTTTGATGGGCAGAGTGGACAGTGAGAGAGAGACAGAGAGAAAGGTCTTCCTTTTCCGTTGGTTCACCCCCCAATGGCTGCTGCGGCTGGCGAGCTGCGGCCCGCACACCTCACTGATCTGAAGCCAGGAGCCAGGTGCTTCTCCTAGTCTCCCATATGGGCACAGGGCCCAAGGACCTGGGCCATCCTCCACTGCACTCCCGGGCCACAGCAGAGAGCTGCCCTGGAAGAGGAGCAACCAGGACAGAATCTGGTGCCCTGACCAGGACTAGAACCCGGGGTACCGGCGCCGCAGGTGGAGGATTAGCCTATTGAGCTGCGGCACCAGCCATTTCCCAGATTTTGAGACTGAGGAGTCCAGCTCAGCTGGGGCTTCTGGAAGATGGGGCTCAGGGAGCCTCTGTAGGGCAGCCTCCCGGGGGCAGCAGAGGGCAGAGGAGCAGGGGCACATTCAAGTGGTGTCCTGGAGGGATTGGGCACAGAGGTCCAGGAAGTGGGGTGGCCTCAAGGAGGAATACCAGAACACGGGAGATTTCCTTTGAGGCCTCACTGAAAGACACTGAAGGGCTGAGAACTTTGTAAGCAGGTTGGGGTTCTGCGAGGGTGCTATCATGGGGTCCTTCACTTGCACTATGTGCTGTGGTTGGCTGTGGGGTTTGTATCAGGGACAGGAGATCTAGCTCAGGGTGTCTTAAGCCAAGAGGGAATTTATGGCTTCATGTCCTTGAAGAACTGAGAAGTCAGGGCAGGCGTCATAGTGCAGTGGGTTAAGCTGTTCCTTGTGACGTCGGCATCCCATACAGGAGCATGGGGTCGAGTCCCAGCTGCTCTGCTTCTGATCCAGCTTCCTGCTTATACACCTGGGAAGGCACCCACAAGGGAAAAAAAGCCAGGATGGAGTTTCTGGCTCTTGGCTTTGGCCTGGCTCAAGCCTGGTTGTTTCAGGCGTTTGAGGAGTGTACCAGGGGATGGATGATTTCTCTCTCACTCTGCTTTTCAAATAAATAATACATAAATAATTCTTAAACAAGGAGAGTTACAGGATCTTATAGTTGTTGTGACTGGAGGTCAAATAATGTCACCAGGACCTGACTGTCTCATACCCATCTCTCAGTGGCTCTCTGCTTCATGGTGGCTCCATTTGCACCTGGGCAGGGCTCTCTCCCAGCATCAGATCACCAATCTCTTCCTCTCCTGGCCCCTAGCCCAGCTGAGGGCACCAGCACCATCCTTGCCTTAATCTCCAACATTGGGGAATAGAATTTGGGGATCAGCTGAGGTCTGGGTCATGTGCTCCTGTCCTGGAAACTGGGGTGGGCTCCCCATTCCCACAACTAGACTGGGAAGGGTACATTCCTGAGAAAAACAGGGGAATCCTAAGAAGTGGTGGAGGGGGTGGGCAGAGGGGTGCCAAGAGGCCAAGAACAAAGCTCCAGTGTTTCAAACATGCTGGTTCAGTTTGATTCTTGAATGTCTGTGTGAGGCTCCAAAGAAGACTAGGGGAGAAGGTGAGCATTTGTAGTTACATGGAATTCTTTGTAAGGCAGGTAGAGTGGGTTGGGGGAGAGAGAGAGAGAGAGAGAGAGAGAGAGAGAGAGAGAGAGAGAGAGAGAGAGAAGAGAAAGAGAAAGAGAAAGAGAAAGAGAAAGAGAAAGAGAAAGAGAAAGAGAAAGAGAAAGAGAAAGAGAAAGGGAAAGAGAAAGAGAAAGAGAAAGGGAAAATATCTTCTTTTTGCTGGTTCACTACCCAAAAGTCCACAATTGCCAGGGCTTAGCCATGTTGAAGCCAGGGGCCTAGAACTCCATCAGGGTCTCCCACATGGGTTCAGGGGCCCAAGCAAGTGAGCTATCTTCTGCTGCTTTTCCAGACACATAAGCAGGGAGCTGGATTGCAAGTGGAGCAGCCACTTGAATCAATGCTTATATGGAATGCCAGCTTTGCGTGGAGCTTAACCAACTGAGCCGCAGTGCCAGTTCCTATCTTGACTTTTTTAAAATTGTTATTATTGATGTGATAATCCAAAATGTTTTTCATCCGTGGATGTGTTTAATCCAAAATCCATCTGCAAATGTTACTAATTGTCCTTTTATCTTTGATAGCATTTTTTTCCTGGTCTGGGTTCCAATCTCGCATTTTTGCAGGAGTCTGAGGTTATTACAATTCTTTTTCTCTGCTGGGTTCATGTCCAAGAAGGATAAGGAGCGCAGACCAGGGAGGGTATGTAAAACAGAAGTGGTTTATGGAAAGAAAGCAGGGAAGTTAAAGCAAAAATGAAATAAAAAACCCTCCCAGCAAGCTGAGGGGGGCTCTCTGAAGGTCAGGCCTGTTTGAAGGCTGATTGTCTAGGGTTTTTATAGGAGGTAAGAGAGGACGTTCTCATGATTGGCCTGGAAGAGGGGTGGTTTTGACTGAATAATTGGATGCATATCCTTTTTTTTTTTAATTTTGTTGGCTTATTTATTTGACAGACAGAGAGACAGAGCTTCCCCCTGCTGGTTCACTCCCTAAATGCTTGCAATGGCTGGAAATGGACCAAGCTGAAGCCAAGAGCTGAGAACTCAGTCTAGGTCTCTGGGAACCCAATTGCTTGATCCATCACCTGCTGCCTCCCAGGGACCACAGCAGCAGGAAGCTGGAGTAGGAGCAAAAGCTGGGCTTTGAACTAAGCACTGTGATTGAAACATGGATGCCCTGATGGACACCTTGACCAACAGTCCAAATACTTGCCTGCTCTGAAACTGGGGACTGGCACTTGGATGAGAGATGGATTTGCCTTGAGCTTGTCACCACAGAGGAGCTTCAGGATGTCTCATGAGTACCCATGCTTGCGGTGTGCCTGTGGGGAGAAACAGCCAGGGCGGGGAGTAGGACTGGGATCTTCCTCCTGGGTCCGACTGTCCAACAGGCTTACTCTGCCTATTGCTGTAGGGTTTCTCTGTGAGGCCATGGAGGATGTCGGCTCCCCTCCTGAGTGGGGAAATGACACACTTGGCAGTAACAGTTTTGCTATTCATCTTGTCTCCTATTAGGTAACCCTTCCCAACACCCCAGGGTTCATTCTCTCTTTCCTTCCTTCCCTTCCTCCCTCCCTCCCTCTCTCTCAAACACACACTCTTCAAATTCCCTGAATTAAATTACTGTTGAAATGTTTCGAACTCTCAGCACCAGGATCGTATGACCGAACGCATGGGGGTTTGCTTTTTAATCTTGCCCAAGAGAGAGAAATGAAAATGACTTGCAGGATTTTGACACAATGATCAGACAAAAAATTTTTTTGATCCCCCCACCCCTCGAATAAATAGGACCTTGTCAAATGCCATTATCATATCATATAGATCAGAATTCGTCTCAGTTTTTGTTTTGGTGGTCCTGGAGCTAGAAAGAGTTATAACCGCATTCCAAGTTGTGTTTGGATTATTGAGGACTCCATGAGCAAAGATTTGTCTGTCGTGAAGGCAGATGGAGGTTGAATGGATTCGTCTTCTGGAGCGGGGAGTCCCATGGATGCCTCTTTGAGTCTTAAAATGCTGCAGTGAGCTCTCACCCTGACCACTTCTGGTACACCCATCAGTCTTGGCATTTTCTGATGTGACCAACCTGAGGCCAAACTTTCAGGATTCAGACAGATGAAGAAGGGAGAGGAGAAATGGATTCATTTTCCATTCCTGGTTTCCCTTTGCTTGGGAGAAAAAAAAATCTATTCTAATAAAGACCTCCGCCTGTGCTGAGCGATGCTCGGGAATTATCTCCAGCCGTTGTTCCTCCATTAAATAAATAAATTGCTGCTGTCTTTGATTTTTCCTCAGGGGACTTTGACAGATCTCAGGTGGGTGACTTTAGGTTTAAAAACTTCCGTGGGTTAGTCGGGCTTTGGGTGCCTTAGCCATGATGATGTTGTCAAGTTAAAAGGTTGAACTTCTCCCCCTTTGGTGGTAGAAGGAAATCGGGGTCACGCAGCACCCCCTTGTCCATCCACCATTTCACCCACTCTTCTAATGAAGACAGATGCCAGACAAGTCCGGTTTATCCAGCTACTCAAAGGTGTAACAGACTTCCCAATTTATTAACGAGGGTGATTCATTACCATGACAATTGGGGAAAAACTGATTACCTTTGAATTTCTGATGAGGTAATCCTGCCTCTTGCCAGCCCTGGTAATGAATCACCATTTTCCCTCCCTCCTCTGACCTAATTTTCCAAATCATGTACCTGTATAAAATATTGCGTGGAGAGGTGCATCTATTCATCTTACATGAGTTCTCTCCTTCTGAATTCTAGGGAGAGGACAACCCCTCCAACTGGGAGGGAAGATTCATGAATGCTCTGGGTCTGGAACTCGCCAAAACCCAGTCTCCCAGATAATCAATCTACTCCATGACAAGGCCGGAAACAGCCATGCTTCCCCTCCTGTTGGCCGGGACCCTGGGGTTTGTACTTGATGGAAATGGACAAATCTATAAGGACAATGTGATTGCCCTTCCCTCCATGGGAAGAGGGCACCTACACCTTAGTCTTAAAAGATGGGTGCTTCTCTTGGTAACTTGTTAAGCTTTGTAATGTCTCCACCAAGAGAACCCAATGGTCTCAGGATTGCTAGCTCAGACAGATGACACTATGGACTATCCATGGATCTCAGAATCAGCAGTCGGTTGTGAACGTTGATAATTTTCATACTGGTGCTCACTTAATTCTTTAGGCTTTCAGACATAGGAATCTGTCCCCCTAGCGGTAAGGGGGACTTTGACTAGTAGCAGTAATTTGTCAGGTGTTTTGGCAGTGGGGAGCACCATTCACTTTCTCTTAATCTAATTATTATTCTTAAAGATCTTCTATCTTTGGGAAGCATCCCGATCTCTTGTTTTTAGATCCCTGGTTAAAAACACAGCAGGGGGCTTCCTGTTAATGGCTTCTGCATCTGCAGATTCAACCAACCATAGATCAAAAGTATTTGGTGGGGTGGGGCGGAGGGAGTTAAATCTGTACTAAACACAGACAGACATTTTTTATTGCTATCATTCCTTAAATAATACAGCTGAACAACTATTTATATAACCTTTATGTTATGTGAGGTATTGTAAGTCATCTAAAGATGATTTCAAGTATGAGGGAATGTGTGTGTGAGTTCTATGCAAATACTACACCATTTCAGAAGTGACTTGCTTGTCTGCTGATTGTATTGTCCCTGAGAGTCCTGGAACCATTCCCATTGGCTACCAAGAGACAACTGCACTCTAATATTTTCCCCTCCTGTGGGAGCAACTGCCTCTCAGCTGCAGCAGAGCTGCAGAGGCCAAGGGCACAGCTCCTGGACACACATTGGGCAATTTGATTCCTTTAATACAGATCTGCTGAATGTCAGTTTTGCCAGGCATGGAGGACAACTAACAATATGACTCAGAAATGATCCAGTGGGCATTGGAGCCTGGAGTGTTTGTTTACTGAACGCTACCCCTTCTTGGTGAAGGGTATCCACCCACCTTTCTGGGTTCTGCTTGAGGCAGCTGAGCAAACACATGATGCTAGAGAAGTCCCTTAGAGTGGAAGAGAGGTATGGGCCAGAGAGGGGACAAGTGAGCACCATAGCTGCTGAGGGGAGGGGTTGAGGAATAAGCGACAGGGTCAACAATGACTCCACAGCGGGTCAAACAGAAGAAGCAGAGCCTTAGGTTAGAGTGATCTGCTTAAAACCAAATGGACAACACCATGGGCTGGGCCACAAGGGGTCCAGGTCTGGGGGGAGGGGCACATTACCAGTCCATCACGTTCTTTGCTTCCCTGAACTGTTCTCCAAACAACAGAATCCTCCTTGCCCTTTGGGATCGTCCCTTCCTGACCCGGTAGGTTTTCTATCATGTGACTTCACCCAATAACTCAAACTAGCCAGTCAGAATCCTTTTTTAGGGAATTTACATGGATAAGTGGAGAAAGCCCATCTGCTAAGATTTGGGACCTTGGGCTCATTTGAACCTAGACTGACAGTGTTCATTTTTTACTACGTTTGAGAATACAGCCAGTACACTGGAGTGCAGATCAGTAAGAGAAGGAGAGGCAGAGAGTGGGGGGAGAGACAGAATTGGGGCACCTCCTTTGAACAACAGAGAATCTTCCATCTGCTGGATCTCTTCCCAAATGGCTGCAAGGGCAGGTGTGGGACCAGGCCAAAGCCAGGAGCCCAGAGCTCCATCTGGGTCTCCCATGTGGGTGGCAGGGGCCAAGTTATTGAACCATCACCTGCTGCCTTCCCAGGGAACTTTGGCATTGAGTTGGATTGGAAGTGGAGCAGCCAGAACTCCACCCAGTGGTCTGATACTGGGTGTTGGCATGGCAGGCTGCAGCTTAACTTGCTGCACCACAGTTAACTTGCCGTCCCCAGCATCATGTTATCTGATAGACTTTTCCAAGAAATCAGATAAAGTGAAAGGTGAATGAGAGAACCTGTACTTTCTTGCAGCAGATAGAAGTGCTCTAACTACAGTGCTCAGAGACACAAGGTTCAGACTTTTCTGCCCAAATTGGTCGCTGGTAGTTGAGTGACTATTGTGGTTAAGGATTTTGTCTTGGTCAAGACATATGATTCAGACACAGAGGTAGAAACAGAACATTAAGGGAGGTTAGGAATCCAAGTGGTTTCGAGGTTTCTCATTGTGGATTCTGTAGGTGCTTGAATATGCACGGGCGATGTGGGTAGTTCAGGAGATGTTGGAAGACAGTTCTGGAGAAAGTGAGAAGACTTGCATTGGGTATCAAAGAATCAGAAGCCAAGCACAGCCTTGTTGCCAAGAGGTTCACTTTGAAGAAGTCACTGAGCACCTCCTTCCTTCAGTTGGCTCATGCAGACTGTGGTGTGATCTTTCTTCCTTTCCTCCCTCCTTTCCTTCCTTCTTTCTTCCAACATGAATGTTCTGAGCACCTAAATCCTGGGCCTCTCCCTTCTGCAGTCATTTCCATTGCTTGTAACCAATTGCCATCAACTCAGTGGCTTAAAGCAACACACGTCCTTTTCCTCAGTTTCTCTAGGTTAGAAATCTAGGTTTCCCACTCAGGGGCTCTCCAGACTGAAATTCAAGTGGACGCTGGAGCTGGGGTAGCATCTGAGGCTGGAGGCTTCCTCCAAACTCGCTGGTGGCTGCCAGAACTTGTTTCTTACAGAGGTGGTCAACCAGGGTCTGTTCTTTCTGTCACCTGCTGTCATGTGGACCTCTCCACAGTGTAGCAGTTTATTCCTTTGAGACCAGCAGGAGAGTCTTTCTGACTTTAAATCTCTATTGGGGCCGGCACTGTGACATAGCTGGTAAAGCCACAGCCTGCGGTGCCAGCATCCCACATGGGCACTGGTTCGAGTCCCAGCTGCTCCACTTCTGATCCAGCTCTCTGCTGTGGCCTGGGAAAGCAGTAGAAGATGGCTCAAGTCCTTGGGTCCCTGCACCTGCATGGGAGACCCAGAAGAAGCTCCTGGCTCCTGGCTTTGGATCAGAGCAGCTCTGGCCGTTGTGGCCAATTGGAGAGTGAATTGGAAAGATCTCTCTCTCTCTCTCTCTCTCTCTCTCTCTCTCTCTCCCTGCCTCTCCTCTCTCTGTGTAACTCTTTCAAATAAATAAATAAATATTTAAAAACAAATCTCTATAACATTTCTTTTTTTTTTTTTTTGACAGGAAGAGTGAACAGTGAGAGAGAGAGAGACAGAGAGAAAGGTCTTCCTTTGCCGTTGGTTCACCCTCCAATGGCCGCCATGGCCAGCGTGCTGCGGCCAGCGCACCGTGCTGATCTGAAGGCAGGAGCCAGGTGCTTCTCCTGGTCTCCCATGGGGTGCAGGGTCCAAGCACTTGGGCCATCCTCCGCTGCACTCCCGGGCCATAGAAGAGAGCTGGACTGGAAGAGGGGCAACTGGGACAGGATCCGGCGCCCCAACCGGGACTAGAACCCGGTGTGCTGGCGCCACAAGGCGGAGGATTAGCCTAATGAGCCGTGGCACCGGCCTATAACATTTCTTAAGGGCTCGCCTGAGTAGGTCAGGTCCATCCCAGACAATTTCCCAATTTCCCTGTTGATTAACTCAAAAGTCACCTGACGAGAGGCCTTCATTACATCCACACAGTCCCTTCTGCCATGCACCCTGACCTGGTAATCAGATTGATAGCCACCATACTCATTCATTACATCCTACAAAAAGGGACGGTTTGTAAAGGCAGCCACACTGGTCAGGGGGTGGATTTTGGAGACCATCCTGGAATTCTGTCGATCATATTTTTCTTCTCCAGACTCTTTACTTAGGATCAAAAAAGATTTTGTTGGGGACAGCGTTGTGGTGTCATGGGTGAAGCTGCTGCCTGCAATGTCAGCATCCCATATGGGCTGCTCCTCTTCTGATCCAGCTCCTTGCTGATGTGCCTAGGAGAGCAGTGAACGGTGGCTTAGGTGCTTGAGCCTCTGCACCCATGTCAGAGACCCAGAGAATGCTCCTGGCTCCTGGCTTTGGAAGATAGTTTTAGGTATTACAACTGGGCGATGGGTACTACTCACATCCAATGGGGAGAGGCACGGGATGTTGCCAAACACTCTACAATGCACAGGAGGCTTGCCCTGCCCCCACCCAGCTGCAAATAGTCTGATCCATCACTTTACTAATGCTGAGGTGGAGAAACCCTGGCCTAGGGGATAGAGGTGTGGAGCTCAAATGTTGGAAATGGAATGAGAATAGAGCAGCTAGTGCACCTGTAGGAACAGGCAGCCATACCATTTATACATGGTGAAGATGAAGAGATAGAATGTCACCATGCATGGCCTATGATGCAAGACCTTTATTCCACCTGACATGGAGCAGGTGCAGGAAGAATCGGAAGAGTAGAGAAATCATAATTGCTGAGACCTGGTGTCTCATGGTCTATCTAGAATTTGAGACAGGAGTGGGGTTTGGTGCATGGGAAAAATAGAAATGGGCTTTGTGAGTAGGGTTATTGTTGGGTAAGAAACAAATATAACCTCTTGTGATATATGGAAACACACCCTAGTCCAACTGTCTTGCAATTAGCTCAGAACTCTATTCTGAAACTTCTGTGCTAGATTATTTTTTTAAAAAGATTTATTTATTTATTTGAAAGGCAGAGTTACAGAGAGGCAGAGGCAGAGAGAGAGAGAGAGAGAGAGAGAGAGAGAGAAAGTCTTGCATCCACTCATTCATTCTCTCCAAATGGCTGCAGTGGCCAGAGCTGGGTTGATCTGAAGCCAGGAGCCAGGAGATTCTTACAGGCCTCCCATGCTGGTGCAGGGGCCCAAACACTTGAGTCATCTTCTACTGCTTTCCCAGGCCATAGCAGAGAGTTGGATCAGAAGTGGAGCAGCTGAGACTGGAACTGGCCCCCATATGGGATGCCAGCACTACAGGCCTTGGCTTTACCCCACTATGCCACAGCTCCAGCCCCTCAATTTTTTGTATTAAAATAAATTCAGACTTTAATTCCACTTTCCATTAACTTTCTGAAATACTCTTAATTGGCAATGGTTTTGCTAATACGGCTAATGAAAATCATTATGCAGGTCAGTGCTCCAGCTCATCCCCAGCGTGCTGACCCTCGGAGCACTGCTTTGCTGCTGATTCCGAGCAGCAGGTGAATGAGCAAGAGCACTTGGTGCTGGGAAGAAAAGACAGTCCGGTGGGGAGTAGTTTGTCACTTGAAAGCAGCCCACAGGTGGGTAGTCCAGGGCTCATGTGGTGGTCTCCAGAATTGTTGGATCAGCCACCTAAGCTCCTTTGTTTTGCAAGAGAATGTAGAATTGCAGTCAGTACTCAAGTACTAATGTTTGCTTCACTGATGCCAAAATTTTACCGGAGCCTTGTTTCCATGTGCCCATGAAGTCTTTGTTTCAGCAGTGAATCCCAGTGTAATCTGAGGAGGACGTTATAAACAGCAATTAAAGTCCACATGTAGGGGACCCATTGCCTAGCACACAGCACAGCTGACGTGACAGCAACGTGAACATCCAGCACCCTTTGCACACACACTCAGGCAGTGACAACCAGCCTGAGCCAGCTGCCTGGCTGGCATCCGCTTTAAGGTGATTGGACTCTGACATGTATCCTGACTTTAGATGGGTTACGTTGTGACAAAAACAGCAAAAGTGTGTCTTGGAATCAATAAGCTGTGCTTTTGTTTGATCCGTGGTAAATGTTAGTGTAGGGAGAGGAAGCAGAGTTTAACTGAGCTTGGCTCTGGGCACGGATCCTACTCAGAGACCCTGGGGGCTGAGCTCCATCCTTGCCACCTTTCTATCTATTCCTTCTTTGGTTTTCCTTGTTCTCTCTCAATTCTATTCCAAGTGGCATCATCCCAAGTCTTGGTTTCAGTTGGCTCCTTTGGGTCTTCAGGCAGGACTCAAAGAAACAAATAAGATTTCCCTGAAGGCTCACAGCTTTGCCACTGGAAGCTTTGTGACCTTGGACTACTGGTTTCTGACCTTGAGAAGACTAATTTTCTCCCTTTGCAAAATGGCAGTAATCCTACCATCTTCCCAGCGTCCGTCTGCAGACTAAGTGAAATGTATATGCGGCTGCTAGGACGGTGCGTGACAGGACAGCAGCTTTGCCTTTTTCCTTGACAGAACTCACTCACGAAGCCATTTGCTGTCCCCTTTATTCGTCAGGGAAAAGCCCAATGACTGATGACATATGGGCTGTGATCTCACAGAGCCAGGCTCACTGCTCCTTCACAGCTGAGAATCTCTTCTGTCTGCTTCTACTGCCTGACATTTTGGCACTAAGAGTTTATCTTTCTATCTGAAGACATATCTCTAGCTTGACACCCATTTAAATGTCCTTTCTTCCAGGGCACAATGTAGAATGCCACCAGTCATTTCTTGCAATGAGGGGTTTTTAGATCCTTTCTGTGGAAATCTGAAGAGATGGGAGATGCAGATGGCTCTGGAAAGTGGCAGAGGAAGGAAGGGAGGGGTTGGGCATCAATAACTTGAACGCAGCTCAGCTGGGGCACTGGCTGCCATCCGCGGTAACACACAGATAGTCTCACCACCAAATCTGTGTTTCTGAACTTGAACTTGCTGAGCTCCCTCTTCTTCTCTTATAGTGTTTTTTTCCTCTTCTTGTCCTTGTGGCTGCATTCTGTTGATCCTCTAAGTTCTTCAAGTGACTTTTCTGTTCTTTTAATTTCAAACGTGATGCATTAACCCTTGAGGCCAGTTTGGTTTGCATCCTGTTTTGATATAGAGTATATTTTTATCCTTACTGTTTAACAATACTTTAGTTATAGTTTACACTTTCTTTTCTTCTTCCCATCCCTCCCTCTCTTCTCATCACTATGGTATTCCTGCCCCCCCCCCCCATACCAAAGTTCCAGGGTTATCACAGAAAACAACAAATTGTGATGTCCCAATCCTTGCAAAGGCACA
This sequence comes from Lepus europaeus, assembly GCF_033115175.1. NCBI lineage: Eukaryota > Metazoa > Chordata > Mammalia > Lagomorpha > Leporidae > Lepus > Lepus europaeus. The sequence continues at coordinate 67,042,230 of NC_084827.1, forward strand.
AGACTCTTATGAATGTCTCTAGATTGTCAAATCACCAGAGGCAGTACATCAGATAAAAAAATATTCTGGGACCACTCACATCTTCATTGAGCCCAAATGGAGATCAGCTGGTGCCAGGGGTATCCACATTTCACTCTATGGCTAACTGCAAAAAAAAAAAAGTCTCATTCATTCATTCTTCACGAACATTTTTAATAAACTGAACACTAGCATGTTCCAGGTGCTATCTTAAGCAGTGCAAAGGCCAGCATCACCCCTTTCTTTCACAGAACTTTTCAGTCTAGTAGAGAGACCAGCACTAGGCAAGTAATCAACCCCTAAAAATGTGGGCAGTAAGTGTCAGCAGAGAGGGCCACAAAGGAAGCTGTTTTGTGGGTGAGTAGGGGGTAGGGAGGGGCATATGCCAGGGAGGATGTGTCTGCAGATGAGCAACATGAAGCTAGGGGAAGGTGCTGAGTGAGGGGCAGGAAGGAGACAGCACAGCATGTGCAAAGGTCCAGGGGTTGGGGTCTCAAGCTCAAAAGGAGGATCCCCGGTGATGAAACCTGAGAGGCAGGCCGGGAGCAGCTGTGTGGGCTCCGCAGGCTCTGCTAATGGTTTTAGTCTTCATCTTAAGATCATTGGATGGTTTTCAGCAAATCTGTGTTTGAAAAGTTCTCTCTAGCTATTGTGTTGCCAGTATGGGTCCAGGGGGAGCAGTCATGAGGGCCATGTGGGGATCCAGAGTGAGATAAGGGTGACTTGGATGAGACTGGAGTGTTGGGCCTGATTAATATGGGATGGATTAGAGGGACATGTACAAGGCCTGATTAATATGGGATGGATTGGAGGGACATGAACCTTGGTGATTGTTGGCTGCAGGAATAGGAGAAAGGGGGGCAGGGGTAGAGGTGGCCCGGGCACCTCCTGGTATAGTGCTTGGTGCTTGGTGTAGCTGAGGGCAGGGCTACAGGGCCTGCTCTGCCACCCCCGGGGGCCAAGGCCAGGCTCCATGGAGGTGGGTCCCTCCTGGTGGTTATCTCTCCCCATCTCTGTTGTCTGGCCTTCCCTTGCTGTTTTGAAATGCAGCTCCTGGGATCTGATCGGATGTGTGTTTCTGAGTCGGAGGGTTTGGTTTTAGTTGAGGTAGCTGCATTCCCACCCCGAACAACCCGCCCTGCAAAGTCAAGTGGAACCAGATGTCTAACAAGCTCCTGGCACCAAAAGGCTCATTTAAGACTGGATCAAGGGCCAGAGTGATTTGGGGGAGGGCTGGGGGTTTTGAAGTGTTGGCCACATGAGATGATGTTTAGAAAGCTTCTTGTCAAGCTGCATGGTGCTGCTTAAGAGAAAGACTTCCCTTGCATCCTTATCTTTGTTATGACTGTGGCAGCGGGGCCAGGGGTGGGGAAGCGGGGAGGAAGGGACCTAGCGGAAGCATAGAGTCCTGCCGCTGGGCTGCCACAGCCCTGTGCTGAGCAGGGCTGAGCAGGGCTGGGCAGGGACAGGGGTAGCATGCAGCTCTTTGCTGGAGAAGTTGGAGGAGGGAGTGTTTGGCCTCCTGGGGGTGGGGGGCAGCGTAGAGTGTTCCAGTGCTGAAAGTTGCACGCCAGACCAGGGTGCACCAAGGAGCGGCTTGTGCTGCTGCAACAGATGTTACCTAGAGCCTTTTTTTTTTTAGAGATTTATTTATTTATTTGAAAGTCAGAGTTACACACAGAGAAGGAGAGGCAGAGAGAGAGAAAGTCTTCCACCTGCTGATTCACTCCCCAGTTGGCTGCAACAGCTAGAGCTGAGCTGATCCGAAGCCAGGAGCCAGGAGCTTCTTCTGGGTCTCCCATGTGGGTGCAAGGGCCCAAGGACTTCGGTCATCCTCTACTGCTTTCCCAGGCCATAGCAGAGAGCGGGATCAGAAGTGGAGCAGCCAGGACTCAAACCAGCTCTGATATGGGATGCGGGCACTGCAGGCGGCGGCTTCACTGGCTGCGCCACAGCACCAGCCTCTACCTAGCATTTTCATTGTCCGTATTCTCAGTGTTTTCATTGTCCCATAGTCTTGCTGACTTTGGAGGCATCTCCTTTCCTAGGGATGGCGACTCACTGTAGGCATGCTTTCCCAACACAAACCAGCCAATCCAGGGCCCACACCCCCGGCCACCTCCTCCATTCGGCTTTCACACTCCAGGCCACTGCACACCTGCCCTAATCACCCCAAGACCGGACACCACACAACTAGGGACAGTTATTCTACCCCAGAGCCAGCTGACCCTGCCTTGCCTGTTTCTTCCTGCAGGAACCAGAGTACAGGCTCTTGCCCAGAGCTCTTCCCTCTCCTTTTGCCTCCTGCCGACCTGGTGCTTTCCTGCAAGGCATGGTGCACGCTCTCCTCTTGGGAACTGTGAGTAACAAACACCTTCTCAATGGCAGCCAGCTCCTGATTTGTTGGCCTTACTGTAACTCAGACTTTCTGAGAGTACAAGGGAACTTTCTAAGTCTGTGGAAAATGCATGTTATGAAAAAGGTGTGCATGGTTTCCCAAACTTTTTTGCACCAAAATTAATTTATCTTTTAATCCCATTTTATATGAACCTCTTGAAGTACCCTTGCAGGTTGTATTTTAGGAAAGTTGGAAGCAAGTCACGATTGCAATCGGAATGTGCAATCTTCATTCTCCCTTCAGCCAGCATCTACGTCAGGTGTGATGTGGCATTTGTTGGCGCCATTGGCTGAAAGCAATCTTAGTTGTGGACATGGTTACCATGGCCCCCTGAGTTTGTGACACTCTTCCAGTTAAGAAGAGGGGACCCTGGTCCTCTCCTCTCCAGTCTGGGCTGACTTGTGAAAGCTTAGACCAGTGGAGTTGGCCAGAAGGGATGCTTGTTGACTTTCAAAGAATGGTAAGGAAAGCTTTGCAACTTTTGCCTGGTGCTCTTGGGATGTTTTCTGGGGGCGGGAGACCAGACACCTTGTAGTATGTGTGGCTAACCTGAGAACCACGTGGCAAAGGCCACTGGGAGGTCATGAAATCATGAGTGAATTAAAATGGCTGTTGTTTTACACCGCTGATGGTTAGGGTTACTTGTTTCTTAGCAACAGGAACTGAAACCTTGGAGTGCATTTATTTCATACTTACTGTGTGCCAGGCGTTGTATTAAGCACTTTTCGTACGATATTTCGTCTGCTCCCCTTAGCAGCAGTGTAACGTAGAAATTACGCTCCTCCTTTTACATCGGAGGAAGCTGGAGCTCAGAGAGGTCAGGTGGCTAACCCGAGGTCACACACAGCCAGTACTGAGCAGGACTGGGATTAAAACGCCAGGCTATCTGTACTCCAACATGTTGCATTGCTTTTAAGAAACAATGCTGACAACTGAGTTTTCTTTAAGGCAACCTCCTAGCAATGCTGTTCCAGAAATGCTGCTTCCATGCCAAGGTGTGCCTAGAAAGTTCTCAGTATTATCTCCCTATTGTGGATCTTGTCATTTAATGTTTTCCTGTCCAACATGCATGCTGTAGATGCTGTTTTAATCCTTTTGTTTGGGGTTGTAGGCATCCTATTGTGTTTCAGGTCATCTAGATCCCGGTTTAAACGGTCTCCCCTTATGTCCTCTGTTGCTGACTCTTCCTTTTTTTTAAAAAAAAATTATTTATTTTATTTGAAAGGCAGAGTTACAGAGACAGAGGGAAAGACAGAGAGAGACAGCTTCCATCCGCCTCACTCCTCCTGTCCCCTCTGCCCTGGTGGCTCTGGGGACGCCCTCTCTGCTGCCACTGATATCGAGCCTTCCCTTTGTCAAGCAGGATTTAACGCAGTCTCCATTCTTGGCGCCTGGCGGCCTGGGACTCCCTGGCTGCCTGGCCTTCTATCAGAAAACTCCATGCTCTCCTCTCTTTGTCACTCCAATTCCAGCTCAAAAGCCCCCACTTATCCCTTTTCAGCACATGTATCCCTTCCAATCTGGGTCCCCACTGGTACCCCGCGCTTTGTCCAGAACAACCTGTTGGTTGCTACCTATCCTAACTCACTATATCCAGAGCTCATCCCTCTCTCCAACATACCTTTGAAACCCAGTCAAGGGGCTGGTGCTGTGGCATAGTGGGTAAAGCTGCTGCCTGCTTCCCATATGGGCACTGGTTCAAGTCCCGGTTTTTCCATTTCAGATCCAGCTCTCTGTTAGTGGCCTGGGAAAGCAGTAGAAGATGAACCAAGTGCTTAGACCCCTGTACCCACAGGGGAGACTTGGAAGAAGCTCCTGGCTTGGGACTGGCCCAGCCTTGGCTGCTGTGGCCAGTTGGGAAGTGAACTAGTGGGTGGAAGATCTTTCTCTGTAACTCTGCCTTTCAAATAAACAAAACAATTTTTTAATTTTGTTTGAGAGGCAGAGTTACAGAGAGGCAGAGGCAGAGAGAGAAATAGAGAGGTCTTCCATCTGCTGGTTCACTCCCCAGATGGGCCATCTTCCAATGCTTTCCCAGGCCTTAGCAGAGACCTGGGTCGGAAGTGGAACAGCCAGGACTCGAACCGGCATCCATATGGAATTCCAGCACTGCAGGCGGCGGCTTTACCTGCTACACCACAGCGCCAGCCCCAACAATTTTTTTTTTTTAAAGAAACCCAGTCAAGTCTCCAGATCCATGTGCCCCTGATTCAGTCAACCACAGACAGAAAATGTTAGATTCCTCATGATGCATAGTCACAGTGTAGTCAGGCCTAGGACCGTTGAGTCTTTACTGAACATACACAGACTTTTTATTTTCTTGCCATTATTCCCTACACAATACTGCATAACATGAATCAACACAGAACTGATATTGTAGGAGACTTTATAAGTAATGTAGAGATGACGCAAAGTAGATGGGCAGTGGTGGGTGTTGTGGAGCAGCGGGGTGAGCTGCCACCTGTGATGCCTGTGTTTCTTCCTGGAACACCAGCTTGAAATCCTGGCTACTCTGTACCTCTGATTCAGCTCCTGTTAATGCTCTAGGGCAGGCAACATATGATGGCCCAATTACTCGGGCCTCTGCCACCCATTTGGGAGACCAGGATGGAGGTCCTGGCTCTTGGTTTCATCCTGGCCCAGCCTTGGTTGTTGTGGATATTTGCCAGTGGACCAGCAAATGAAGGATCTCTCTTTTCTCTCTTCTGTCTCTCTCTCTCTCTCTCTCTCTGGCTTTTATAAATAAATAATTTTTATAAGAACATATGGAAGTATATGTGAAGGTTCCATGCAAATATGACATCATTTTATATAAGGGACTGGAGCCTCCATGGATTTTGGCATTGGTGGGGGTTCTGGAACCAATCTCCCAGGAATACTGACTGACAACTGCATTACTCTTTGTACTGCATTCATCATAATGCACTTAATATGTTATAGAACTGTCACTTAGACTTGGATCTTTCACTTATTCAATATTTAAAAGAACTTCATCTTACTTATTTGAAAGGCAGAGGCTGTGGGAAGAGAGGAGATAGAGATAGATAGATAGATAGATAGATAGATAGATAGATAGAGGGAGCAAGTGACAGAGAGAGATCTCCCACCTACTGGTTCACGCCATAGATGCCTGCAACAGTCAGGGTTGGGCCAGGCCATAGCTGGCAGCTGGGAACTCAAGCCAGATCTACATGGGTGGCAGGGACCCAAGTACCTGGGCTATCACTTGCTGCCACCAGAGGTGCACTTCAGCAGGAAGTGAGCATTGGGAATGGGACTGAGGCCTGGAACCCAGGCACTCAGGAGATGTGGACTTTCCAAACAGGGTCTTTACAGCTGTGTCAAATGCCTGCCCCTCAAGTACTTCCTGGGCACCTGCTAGGACGCAGGCACTTCACACTGCTCTTGTGCATCTGTCGGTGCTGGTGTGAGCGGGGCGTGAGCAGGTTGGGCTGTGGAGTAAGATGTCGGGGCTCTGTAGCGGGGAGGGGCGTGCCCCTGCCACCAGCCACCCCCATCACACACAGGCTTGTGTGTGCGCTGCCCTCACGGCACAGTCAAGTCTCCTGCACGGGTTGGTGATCACAGCAGCCTTCCCATGCCTGCCGCCCCAGCTCAGCCACTAACTGACTTCCTAGCAACTAGCTTTGTACCTGGCCTGCAACTTTTCCCAAAAATATAAAATGTAGCTTTTCTACCTTAATCTATATATCACAATTGTAGATATTTACGGGGTAAAAGCTGATATCTTGACACAGGTACGCAATGTGCTGGTGATTGAATCAGGGTGATTAGCATATCCGTTACCGCAAACGTTTGGATAGTAGTGGTTTGATGACTTGAAGCTTGTAATTGAGATGGAGAATTTCTTTGTCTTGGAACTATTCTCTGAATTCCATGGCAAGAAAAATATCCTGAGTGGCTTCTTTGGCCTCCTTAGTATGACTAATTACTCCAAAGCGCAGGGATTTCAAGCTTTGCATCAACTACTTAGAGGTAAACCAAGCATACTTGAACACACACTCATTTAAATCTTTTCCTTTCCCAAATCCTTAAAATGTAGAGCAGGGGAATTAAAACGTGAAACTCCCAAGGCCAGAGAGAAATGAGAGAGGAGATGAAAGCAGCTGAGAGATGCCAATGCACTGTTTGATGATGAGAAGGGAACAGATTAGCAGCAACTGACTGAGCAGAGGACAGAAAGCTGAAACCTCGCCTGCTGGCATGGGAGAGGCCTTGTGGAAGCAAACATATCCCGCTGAAGAACCCCAGACATTCTCAGACATTGTGGGCACTGGGCACCTGTGAAGGTCAAAGTTAGGAGCTTTGGGCAGTCAGTTCAAAAGTCTTTATGCAGATCAGACAGGGGCCGGTGTTGTGGCGTGGCAGGTGTATCTGCTGCCTGTGACACCAGCATCCCCTAGGCGCTCTGGCTTGTGTTCTGGCTGCTCCATTTCTGATCCAGCTCCCTGCAAATGGTCTGAGAAAAGCAGTAGAAGATGGCTCAAGTGCTTGGGCCCCTGTCACCCACATGCGAGACCTGGAAGAAGCTCCAGGCTCCTGGCTTTGGCCTGGCCCAGTCTTGACTGTTGCGGCCATTTGGGGAGTGAACCAGCGGATGGAATCGGATGGAATCTCTCTCTCTCTCTCTCTCTCTCTCTCTGTCTCTCCCCCCTCTCTCTGCAACTCTGTCTTTAAAATAAATAATCTCTTTTTTTAAAAAAAAAGCTTAGGTAGAGCCTGTGATTTCTTCCCCATGCTGTGCACAGGTAGCCAGCCCTGCCCTCCTGCGGGTGGGGAGTCAGTTCTCAAAGCAGAGTGGAAGAACCCCAACCTCAGGAAGAGGGGATCAAAGACAAGTCCATGTTCTGAACCAGGAGCCTCTACTCTCCTCCTCACTGGCCTCTGGGAGTTATGCCACCCAGCAGGAGCCTGGGATGCTATCCGAGGAGAGAGATCAGTAGGAAGACTTACAGAGAAGGATGTTCAGGGATCCTAATGAAGAAGCTGGCTAAGCACACTTTCACCTACAGCGAAGTCTCCCGTCAGCATGCCCCACCCATGCACAGAGGACTTCCCACACACAACTCTTAAATGCGATCACACGGCCCAAGATCGCCAGACATTTAGGGAAAGGCTCTCATAGGAAGGCTGAAATTGCAGAAAGAGCATGCTAAGTTGATATAACCAGTGTAAGAGGTGGTATCCAGGAAACAAGGACAGGACTATAAAAAAGAGCACACGACAATAGGGAGCTCCTGGAAACCAAAACTACGAATGTAACACAAAAAGTTGGATAGAAAGCTTGGAAGAGACAATGATGAAAATTCTGTACAATGGGAGAAAAAACAAAGCGATGGAAAGCAGGAGGAAGATGATAGGAGGTTTGGAAGGTCAGCCAGGGTGTCTAACATCTTGTTAATAGGCTTCCAAAAATAAAGACCTGGGAAACTAGGGGAGGGAATCTTCAAAGAATCAACAATGGGAGTTTTGCCAGAACCCCAGTCCCTAATTCTCCTGACTGAGCAGGTCCATGGAATGTCCAGGATGTGCACACATATGTACCACACACACATCATACACACACCTCATGTACCCACCACACACACATATATCACACCAGTCACAAAACACATTATGGGTCACACCACATACAAACCATACCATATAAACCATACATGTGTCACACACACACATACACATACATCATGCCACACACAAAACACATATGCGCCATGCCAGAAACCATGTCACACAAACCATACACATGTCACACATACACACACACACCACACACATAACATATATACATACACAAAAATCAAAAACACATCCTGCAGCACATACCATACCACACACATATCATACACACACAAACAACAAAAATCATATACCCCGCCACACACACATACAACATACCACTTAAAAAACACGCATTATAGAAATTATGGGGCCAGTGCCGCGGCTCAATAGGCTAATCCTTCGCCTGCGGCGCTGGCACACCGGGTTCTAGTCCCAGTCAGGGCGCCGGATTCTGTCCTGGTTGCCCCTCTTTCAGGCCAGCTCTCTGCTGTGGCCCAGGAGTGCAGTGGAGGATGGCCCAAGCTTTTGAGCCCTGCACCTGCATGGGAGACCAGGAGAAGCACCTGGCTCCTGCCTTCCGATCAGCGCAGGGCACCGGCCGCGGCGGCCACTGGAGGGTGAACCAACGGCAAAAGGAAGACTCTCTGTCTCTCTCTCACTGTCCACTCTGCCTGTCAAAAAAAAAAAAAGAAATTATGGTATATATACAATATGGAATACTACACAGTTGTAAAAAATGAAATCTTGTCATTTGCAACAAAATGGATGCAACTAGACATCATTATACTTAGTGAAATAAGTCAGTCACAAAAAGACAAATACATATGGTCTCTGTGATCTGTGGTAACTCAGAGTGCCTAAAGTGTAATCTATAGGAGTGAAACTGACACCTTGAGATGCAATGATTTTGAACAGCTCTTGACTGTAGAGGAACAATGTTTTTCTTGTTTGTTTGTTTTTGTTCTTTTTTTTCTTCTTTCTTCATACTATTTGGTGAACTCTCTACTTAGTGTAGGGTTAATCTTATGAGTAGAAAATTAACTGAAAATTGATCTCTGTAAAAAATAAGAATGGGAAAGGGCGAGGGAGGAGGAAGAAGGGTAGGAGTATGGGTGGGAGAGAGGTGGGGGGAAGAATCACCATGTTCTCAAATTTGTATATATTAAAGGCATGCTGTTTGCATTCCTTAAAGAAAATAAAAAAACACACAAATTATGGTCCACACCACATGCAAACCATACCACATAAACCATACACGTGTCACACACACACACATACACACAAATACATCATGCCACACACAAACCATTCACACAAAAGAGCACACACATATATTATGAACCATACTGCACACAAACCACGACGTATACCACACATGTCACACAGACATACCCTACACCATGCACCCAATTATACACAATACAACGCATACATACCCCCCACCACACATGTAAGCAACACACCACACACAGCACATACAAACAACACGCATGACACATGTATTCCCCACCCCCCAGGTTCAAAACAAGAAACACTGGCCATCAGGGTGGGACCCAGACTTTTCCAGAGTAGGAGAAAAGACCTGAAAACAGGAAGCAGAAGAGCTCTACGCTGTAATGATTTATCCAGGGGGCGGCCTCCCGGAGCTGCCAGGGGTCGGGACTGAGAAGAGAGGTGACTGTGCGTGTGTCATCGGAAGCAGCACTGCTGTGTCACCAAAGCTCCTCTATGGGCTCACTTGGAATCCTGCTCAGAGGAGGGATGCTCGGAGCCTCCGCCCTGCAGAGGCCCCGCCCAGCCTCCTGCGTGGTGCTGAGTGGATCGCATCCGTAGCTGGGCACTGGAAGCCCTCCATGATCTGCTCTCTCAGTCCTGACCTGCAGACTTAACGCCGCGCCCTTGACCCGGCTACACCTGGGGGTCAAGCACCTCTCCGTCGCGAGCACCAAGGGGCGTCCACGGCACTGCCGTAGTATTCCTCGCCTCCTTGGCCCTGTGACTCACGGTTCCCCTCTCGAGCTCCAGAGGGAAATGGCATGGCTGGAGTTTGCTTCTGAGCGGCAAACTCTTTCATAGCAGAGGCCTAGGGACCGACTCTGCTGTGGTCCCGCGGGCCAGCCAGGGGAACCCCGTTGGAGAGCAGTGACATTTCTGGAAATGTCAAAGGTCACCCATGCAGGATGTGTGTTGACCTCATATTTCATTGGGCTCCCCCGCCTTGGGGGCTGCTCCATCTCTGTGCTGGCCCTGTCTGCCTTCCCTGCCTACTGTGGATGAGACACCCCAGCGAGTGCACTATGAGACACAGGTCTTCCTCTTGCAGTGGGCACACTGGGAACTTCTCTGAGCCCCAGGATTTTTAGGAGCAAAGGGATGGCCTTGAACCACAAGGCTCCTCAGGGTTTCTTTCAAGTTCTCACCTCTGTTACCTTGAAGCGGCTCACAGGAGCACAGACTTTCTCCTCAAGGGACTCTTAGGCTTGACATGCAATTATCCCATAAAGAGAAAACGACAGTACTGCTTTGGGTGGGGGGCAGCAGCGGGGGTAGGAGGCACCTGCTCTGTCTTAGGGTACAGTGACAAAAAGCCAGGCCAATTGGAGGTTTGGGCTCTGAGATGAATCTCCACCTGGAATTCTCTGCAAGGCTCCTGCAGGATGCTTCCCCTACATTTTGTATCTGCTCATCTGGCAGGGACATGAACGCCATGTTGGAGAGACATGGCTCCCTGCACCTGTTGACAGGCGTCCTTTAGCTGCAACCAAAAGATTTATTTCCTTGAGACCATAAAACTTACAGTTTTCTCTTGTTCTCCAGGCCTTTGTACATGCCGTTCCCTCTCTCTGGAATGCCTTTCCTGTTGGGTGCCTAATTATTCTTTATGACTCGGCTCCTGCAAAATGTTCTTCGGGATGGCTCCTTCTAACCCTTTTCACACACCCTCCAAACATGTTTGAAATGAATGAAGGAATGAATCAGTCTGCAACCCATGGGCCTCAGGAACCTTGCCACCTGCCATGCACATGCTGAACGCCATCTTTACTCTCTTGGCTCACCCCTGCCTGGTTCTCAGCCCCACTGTCAGACTTCAGAAAAGTGAAAAGGTTGCTTCCCCAGCTCTGAAGCCGTGGGGCCCAAGAGAGCAGGACCAGCTGCAAGATGACTTGTTAGATCAGCAACTGCAAGGGACAGAAACATCTGTTGGCACTCTGTGTCACTAATCATTCTCACGGTTTCCATCCTGGCTGCTGACATCTGCAGCTGAGCCTGAGGTCTGTGATCTGAGGCTGGCAATTGGGAAAATGCCACTTCAAGTGCGTGCCTGTCAGAGAGCACTCAGCGGCTGCTGCGTGGCCTGGCCCCAGGGCAGGTGAGCAGGCAGGCAGCTGACATGGGTGACGGTGCTAGAAACTGGGTCCGGCACATTGTGCTGGGCACCTCACCCTCCAAGTTTTGAGTGATACACAAACCTCGCCCCTGACATCATGTCTCTGTTGACAGCTTATGCTCTGACAGGTTGTATAAAGTGACAAGATTTTAAGGATGTCACCAGAATTGCAGTCATACCTGATTTGTGGATAGCTAGAGAAGAGGGTTAAGACATCAAGATAGGAGATTCTGTGGATCCAAACAAAATCTGACAAAAGACTATAGCCTTCATATATAAAAAGTATTTACAAACCAATAAAAACAATACTACAATAGGAAAATGAACTATGGACAAGAATACCTCACTGAAGAAGAATCATAAGTGAGCAATAAATACAAAAAATTGTTAACTTTGCTAACAACACATATAAAAAGTTAGAAAGTCTTAATTTTCACGTAGCGAACTCCTAGAAAGCCTTAAAGTTAGTGCTCAATTTTGATAATGGTGGAATAATATGGTTGTACATTCTTTTGGGAGTGACAACTGGCATTACCTTCCTGGAAAATAATTTTTGCAATATGTACCTAGGGACTTGAAAACATTCCTAATGCTTGACCTGTAATTTCTCTCCTAGGAATGCCTGCCAAGGAAATCGGAACTGGGACGAAGATTTATGTACAAAGATGTTTAGTGCAGAGTCATTTGGAAGCAGCCCAAGAGTCCCAGCATAGTGGTATGGTTAAGTAAACTGTATTATTCTTCACAATGAAATATGCAATCATTAAAACAATGCCTTTGAAGAATTTTAAACAACAGGGGAAAACACTCATGAGATCATTTTAAGTAAAAGAAGCTGGATGGGAAACAATATGCATGATGTAAATCCAAGCATGTAAATACTGCCCCCACCCCCACCCCCAATTCTATTTTCTGAAAAAGTGTTGGAAGAAAAACGTAAAAATGCAACTGTTGTCTCAATCGTGAGATTTTGGGTAACTTGACTTTTCCCCTCTATGTTTTCTGGATTTTCCAGGCTTTCTACAATGAACAAAGTTGTAATTTGTGCACATACTCATTCATTCAACACCTTAATTAAATGCATCCTAGGCTGCTGGCACTGTTCCAGGCACCAATTTTAAAAGCCTATAAACATTCTGTTTGTGGTTGCAAGCGTTGGCAACAGACGGTCGGAATTGCAACCTGGTCCTAGGGCTCAGCCCCTACTCTCTCTGTGCCTTATTTTCCTCAAGGATAAAGTGATGGGGACTTAGATTTGGTGCACTGGTCCAGATGCCTCTTTGGAACATCCACTTCCCACAGGGCAGTGATATGTGCAAATTTGAGCTCTGCGGCTGATTGCGGATCCAGGGAGGCAACAGTGATGGCTCAGGTACTGGCATCCTGTGGCAGCCATTGAGGGGGAATGAGCCAGTGGATGGAAGTGCTCCATCTAAGTCTCTCCTTCTTCTGCCCTTCAAATCAATAACAGCAAATAAATAAATAAAATAAGAAAACAACCGTGAACACTAACACCCGTGGCCCGGCACACTTAACAGTGCAATGGGCGGGTTTTGCAGTCTGTGTATTTGATCCTAGTGCTAGGGTATGTGAATAGAAAAACTCACAGAAATGGCAAAGCCAAGGAGGATTTTACTGGCCCCTTTGCCCGAGCGTGCGGCTCCAGGGATCCCACCCACACCCCTTCCCCATGGCTACCCAGGAGGCAGGTCTGGTCCACTGCTGGAGACGGGAGAATGAGTCATTCGCCTTCAGTCAGTCGGAGCCTGGAAGGAGCAACGCTCAAGGTGGCCGAGTGAGCGGGAAGGGGCCGCTTTGTTTTCCTGATGTTACTGCAGACCCTGTCGAGCCAAGCGACCCCGCAGCCTTGGCCAGGGCCCCCGGGCGAGGCCTCCCAGCAGGCGGCCGCGCGGCCTGGAATCCTCGGCAAATCATCCAGGCCGCCCGGACCATGAAATCCAGCCAGACCCCAAAACGGTGACCCCGAAGCCCCAGCGACCTGGGAAGCCCTCTGGGTAGCTGGCTTCCATTTGGGGTCCAGCGTGGCCACGCAGGAATGCCAAACATCCCCGCGCCTGGCAGCCACAAGGCCACCAGGTGTTCCGGGGCCGGCTCCGGGACTGGGGTGGGGGAGGGGTTTCTGCCCTCGGCCCCGCCCCTCGCGGAAGCCCTCCCCCATCCTCCCAGCTCTCTTACTCTTGGGTTTCTTCTGCTGCTGCTCTGCCGGTTTGGGGCTCTCCCTGGGGGCTGGGGAGACGGATGGAGGCCCATCTCTTTGGGGGTATCATTTCTTAGGGAAATGGTTGGGCTAATTGGGGACAGGTGTCCCCAGGTGCTAACACGCGGCTCCCACTGGAGAAGTGGGTGCAAAGTGAAACCACATGGGCTACTTACAAATAAGTGAGGTGCGAGGCGCTGGCCCAGGGACCTTCTCGCTCCTTCTCCCGCCCCGCCCCTCTCCCTGCAGCCAGGCGTGGTGGTGGGGGGAAGCTCCCGGCTCACACTTCCCGTGGTATGGTTGTGGTTTCCGCGCTGCGCTTTGCTTGGCGGAGAAGAGCCAAGGGCAGAAAAAGTTGCTTTGAGCCTGTTCGCAGCCCAGGCCTTGACATTGGGCTAGGCACGGGGGAGCTGGGGCCCAGAGAGGAGCTGAGACAGAGAGCGGAAGGGGGTGCTTGGAGAAGGGGCCCCAGACCTGGGGCTGCTTGCATTGGGACACCTGCAGAATCTCTGCGTACATACCTGAGGAACCTATTTGACCAGTGGGTATGGGGCGTTGGGAGAAAATGAATGCCAACATTTTCAAGCTATCAAACCCCCTATGGGTATCCAATTCCACTCTGCATATCCTATACCAGAAAGGTTTCTTGGGTGGTGTTGTGATGCAGCGGGTTAAGCTGCGACATGCGACACCAGCATCCCGTGGGAGCACCGGTTGGAGTCCCGGTGCTGTTCCACTTCTGATTCGGCCCCCTGCCAGTGTGCCTGGGAAAGCAGCAGAGGAGGGCCCAAGCACTTGGACCCTTGCACATGGGAGACCTGGGAATGGCTCCTGGCTTTGGATTGGCCCAGCTCTGGCCATTGCAGCCATCTGGGGAGTGAACCAGCAAATGGAAGACCTTTCTGTCTCTCCCTCTCATTGTCTGTAATGGTACCTCTCAAATAAATAAAAATCTTTAAAAAAAAAAAAAAGAAGAAGAAGACGACCTGAGTTTGAGACTTATTTGTGCCCTGAACTATTGTCTGCACCTTGCTAAGTCACTTGGCTCCACCGGGCTTTACCTTGCGTCTCAGGAAGCCACCAGACGCTGTTGGTTGCCTGCTGAACATCTCACCCTTCTCTTTGCTCTCCTGCTCTGAGGCTGAGGAAGCCAGGTCTTCCCTTTCTGAGGCTTCCTTGCAGTGATGAGAGGCCATCTGACCTGGTTCTGGCCAGCAGGATAGAGGGAAGTCAGGAGCACTCGGAAAACCTGCTCCCTCTTCAGAAAAGGAGTGAGGTTCCAGAAAAGCTACTGCCCCACTCACTCCTTTCCTTGTTCTGTGAGGCATGAGCATAGGAGGATGTGATTCCTGGAGCTGGAGTGGCTGTTTTGTGGTTATGAGGTGAGACATGGTTGACACTAGGGGAGCTTAGACTTTAAGTCTGCATAGCGGAGAGATGGGGTGAGCAGGATCCTTAATGACGGTATTGAGCTACTGATTCAACCCTGGTACCACAACCTCAACACTTCTCACCCTAGGGCTTTATTGCTGAAGCAATTCTTAGGTGCTCCAACACTTGCACTCAAACATACCTTGATGCGTTAACACCCTAGAGTTCTGTGATCTGTCTGATGCTTTTATAGATGATAATTAAAGAACAAAAGCTGCTGCAATGGGGCTCTGTGTGCAACATTGCCTTAAATTCTTGTTGTGGGACTATGAGTTCCCATTACTCCCTTACACTGATTTAACTTCCCGTTCCGCTCAGCTCCCTGGAGAAGTTTGGGATCATGATGCTGAGTTCGTCATCAGCTCACTGAGACCAGAGCTCCTGAAGTCTGCGAATGGCATCATGCACTTCCCGGAGACAGGGCCCCTAGCTGGCATGCCCAGCTCTCTCTCCTGCCTCCAGTCCATCTGTGGACCCCGTCTGCTCTGCCCTTCACTTCTTTCCCGTTATCAATTCTCGTTGTCCCACTGCAGTCAGTTCTCATTGCCCGGACGCTGTGGTTTTGGTCAGCACTTCTCCCAGACAGATTAGGGCCCTGGCCTCAGGGTGGGGCTCCTTGACTCCAGACTCCGCCCACAGATCCCCATTCCACTCTGCAGTCAGAGACAGCTTTGGAAATACAGTTACGATGAGATCACTACCCTGCTTAAAACTCCCCCTGCCTGCTACTGCCAGCGGAAGGAAGTTCACGGAGCTGTAGAGGGCTTGGAGGGCCCCCAACCTGACCCTGCCTGCATCCCCATCTCCCTCTCTCCTGGGCTCTCCTGCAGACAATCAGAATTACTTCTTATCTCCTAAATGTGTCCTGTGAGCTATCATTTTTCCACTTTGCAAAGTCCAATCCTTGTGGAGCTGACACTGTTTGCTGGCCGCTTCCTCCCTGGGTTGCCTCCTGCTCACTTTTTGGCACAGGTGCCTCTGCCTACAGAAAGCCTCTACTCTGCCTGGGCACTGGGCAGGTGTCCTTGCTCTGGCCTTTTGTTCCCTGTGCACCTGCATTTCATGGCTGCCAACATCAAAAACCCATCTCAAATCGGCACGGTGGGACCTATTGAGGGGTGAGTGGCATTGCTTTTCCTCATGTGTCTACTTCATCATCTTTCCTTGCTTCCTCCACGTGGCCTGAGATGTCCTCACTCACAGTTTGTGGAATGCTTGGCACAGAGTTTTTGCCCTTGGAGAGGGACTGACTGCCTCAGTTCCAGCTTGAACAAATTCTGGGGATGAAATCTTCAAGGGCAGGGGCTGGTGGGGGTGGGGATGGGGTGCACAGAGATGTGTTACATGGGGACACAGCAGTTCTTGCCTGCACTAGATGTCAGGGGAATGGGAAGAGGTTTCCCCCAAAGGAGCGTCAGTCCCCAGGTGGGCTGGCAGAGGTGCCAGTAGACCCTAGGAGGTGTGCACTGATGTCCTGTGGCTGGCACCCAGCAGAACCTTCCAGGTGAGGAGAGCCTCCTCCTGAAGAGAGAGGCTGGGATGGGAAAGCCCCCTCACATGCTTTCACCCAGCCCCACTCCTGCCCACCACTGCCCAGCTGCCTCCTAGTGCTTTGGGGAGGCCTCTCAGGGCCTGGGAAGAAAAGCCGCATCCTGGGGAGCCAGGAACACAGAAGGATTCACTTTGCATAGGGGCAGGGACATCAGAGGAGAAAGGAACCCGAAAGAAGGAGGGAGAGGAACAGCTTGGCTCCTGGGGCTCCTCCTCAGGCCAGCAGCTTCCCTGCCCTCCTTTTCCTCTTGGTCTCGTCACCCTCAGCTTTGCCTACCAGAGAAGGGGGAGAAGCGAGTGAAGACCCCCCACACCCAAGGAGCTCCCGTGGGCTTCCGTCCTACAGAAATTCCTTCTGCTCCGTGGAGCACCTGCTTGACACTAAGCCTTACCAAGCTGCTTCCCTCGCCCAGGAGGGCTGCGGTGCTGCTTCCCCTGCTCGCCTGTTGGTCCCTCTTCTTCCAGGAAGCCTTGCTATGCGAGCTTCTGCCTTCTTGGGTCGCATGGCATGGAGTCCCCACCTTGGCCTGTTCACCTGTCTGCCTGCCTCGCTTTGTCCCGTGTCCCTTGAGAGTAGGACCTGTACCTTTGCTCTTGCTCTCTTCAGTCTCTTCACCAAGTTCAGGGGCTGGCCCATGGCTGACAGATGACTGAGGTGGGAGAGTAATGCGGTAGAGTCTCAGTTCATACTGTGGATTGTGGCAGTCAGCTTCAGCCGACACTGTGCACCAAGTGCTTTCTCTCATGGGATTCTTGCCGCCTCAGCAGGGTGAGGAGCATTCTCTGATTGCTTGTGGCCTGTGGATGAAGAAGCAGAGGCCCAGAGTGGTGCTGTATCCTGGGTCAGATGGCTAGGACTCCAGCAAAGCAGGGTTTGAATGCTGGTCCTCTGGGGCTGCTTGCTGCACTGAGGACTGGGATAAGAAGGAGAGGGTGGAGGGTGACGAGGAAGGGAGGGAAATCTAACTTGAGAAGGAAGAAGGATGAGGGCGGGAGGAAGAGAATGGGAGGGGAATGAGGGGGGCACAGAGGGCGTGGGGGAGCAGGGAGCGTTCCCAGGCCTGCCCCGTGGGCATCGCCTTGCCACACGTTGTCACCTGTGCAGTAGCAGGAGCACACCCAGGGAGCTGCTTGCTGGGCTCTGGAGGGGCTCTGTCAGTAGGCTCTGAGAGCCCCCTCTCCTCCCCAGCCCCCACCCACACAGCGGGTGCCTGCTGGACACGCTCTGTGGGAGGCTGGCTGGCGTTTCTCCTTGGCCAGCCGGACCTCTGTCTGAATGGCAGCTGGACAGGGCTTCTGGAGCTTCCCAACTGCTCTTGCAGAACAAAGACCTGGTCCTGCTAACCCTGCATACAATTAGTGTGAAGAGCCAGACAGAGGCAGTGCCACACCCCCACTGGCCTGGCTAGGACCCTCTATCCTGGAGCTTTAGGGAGTGGGGAGAGGAAGATCCTGGGGCACCCTCTCCAGTGGGCAGGACTCTCTCTTCTTGGTCCTTTGCTAAACTGGGAATGGGGTCCTTCACTGAGCCATTTCGTTTCCTTTTTCAAATTTAATTAATTAGATAATTAATTTGAGAGACAGACAGGGAAGGAGAATGCTCCCATTTACTGCTCCCCTCTCCCAAATGCCCACAACAGTCTGGGCTGTGCTGGGAATTCAACCTGGGTCTACCATGTGAACGGCAGGGACCCAAGTCCTTGAGCCATCACCACTGCCTCCCATGCTATACATTAGCAAGAAGCTGGACTCAGGAATTATTTTTTTAAGATTTATTTGTTTATTTGAAAAAGCTATAGAGAGTGAGAATGAGTGAGCCAGCGAGAGAGAGAGAGAGAGAGAGAAAGAGAGAGAGAGAGAGAGAGAGATCTTCCATCAGCTGGTTCATTCCCTAGATGGTCACAATGGCCAGTACTGGGGCAAGTTGAAGCCAGGAGCCAGGAGCTTCTTCTAGGTCTCCCACATGGGTGGCAGGGGCACAAATACTTGGATCAGCCTCTGCTGCTTTCCCAAGCCATTAGCAAGGAGCTGGATTGGAAGTGGAGTAGCTGGGATATGATCCAGTACCCATTTGGGATGCCGGCGTCACAGGAGGTGGCTTTACCCGCTATGCCACAATGCTCTTATGTGGTACACAGACATCTTATGTCTTAACCTCTAGGCCAGACAGTAGCCCCCAGAGCCATTTCTTTGTGTTAAGGCATTGAGCTCTCCGTCACCCCACCCCCGCTTCTCCGAGTCCATTGGATGGGTGCTGCCTACGTTCTCTGTGCCAGTCACTGCTGCAGAAAACTTGTGCAGCGAGATCTCTACCTCTAAGCCATCTGCTGTTCAGTGGGGTGATGCTCAAGGAAATGTGAAGGGCTTGGGCATCTGCCATGTGGATCGTAGTTTCCTGGAAGAATGGAGACAGGTAAAGTTCACTGATCACTCATTAAGTGTAGCTGAGTCTACTGTGCATTTACCAGAGCTAGCCTAGTTTACATACATTTCTTTAATCTCACTGGGTGTTGCTCTTGTTCCCATTTTACAGATAAGAACACTGAGGTTAAGACAGAGTGGTAGTTGTCCTGAGATACCACATAGCCTGTTCTCTTTCCAGACTTGCTCTTGCTGTTCATCGGTGGCTGAGGGCGTGGCACTAGGTCCGCATGACCTTGAGTGTTATTCCCGAGCACGGAGTGCACAGGCACTGACTCCACTAAGAAAATAATTCTTTGGTCAGCTAAACCTGGCAGAGCTGGCTTTTCTACAGTTAAGTAAGTTTCCTTCCTGTGGGTTCCTCAGGGTCTTTGATATGTATACATTGTTTAAAGATTTACTTATTTGGAAGGCAGAGTTACAGAGAGATGGGGAGAGACAAGGAGGGAGATAGAGAGACCTGCCATCCACTGTTCACTCCCCAAATGGCTGGGAGCTCGCCAGCGAAGGGCAGTTATCATCAAGGCACAGGTGGGAGACTACGTCACAGGTCCACGAGAGAACTCACACACAGAAGTCAGGTCTCACCCAGGCCTCTGAGTCTATGCCTGCCACGGAGAGTGGAGACTGGTGCCCATGGCAGGCGAGCAGTTTCAAGTGCGCTGGGTAGCCAGCCACTAAACACAGAGCACCTGTGCCAACGGGGTAACTCCGGAGGGCCCTGGATGGGGCGCTGGGTACAAGGGGGTGGGGCTTGGGAGGAAAGCAGGATTAAGCAGAGAGGAGTAGATTCCAGCAAATTCTCTTAGGATCAAGATGGATAGTCAAAGATGCCCAAATAGCTGGTGACACCTGACTTCTGGGTGTGCCTGTGAGGGTAGCATTTGCATCAATGGACTGAGTAAGGAAGACCTGCCCTTGCTGACGTGAGCTGGCAGGGTCCAGTCTGTTGAGGGCCTGCATAGAACAAAATAGTTCAGGAAGGAGGAACTTGTTTGTTCTCTTCTGGAGCTGGGATATCCACCTTCCCCCGCCCTTGGACCTCAGTACTGCTGGTCCCTGAGTCTTTGGACTACAGGACTTAACACTAGTATTGCCTGCGAATGACTCACAGCCCTGGGCTCCCCGCTTCTTCGGCTCACAGCAGCATCCTGTGAGGTGGTTTCTATACTCCAGCCTCGTCTTTATCCTGTTGTTTCATTGTTTCTTGTGAACCCCACTGATAAGGCTGGTTAAGTGATCCTAGGAGGAGAAATTGAAGGGCAGCTGTATGACTTCCTGCACTGAACTCTTCTCAGCCCCAGCCCTGAGCTCTTCCTCCAGGGGCAGAGATGGAGCGGTGCTCCTTGAGGCAAGTTCCACGGGACACGTGAGCCAGAGCTGCTCAGCATGGCCTGCAGCCTGGGAGCAGATGCTAGGAGCTCAATGGAGAACCTGAGAGCAAGTGTTTGGAGATGTAGAGCAATTTCCCACTGCCGTGGTGAGCGTGCCTAGCATCAGGAAGCTCATCTCAATGATCTACGTATTGATAATTTAGGTATTGTGGGGCGTGATGTTGGGAGACTGGGTTGTACGTGCCGTGAGTTGTGTACCTGTCACACACAGTGGGGTGATGCTGGTCCTTCCCAGTTGGTGGCTGCAAGCGTTTAGGACCTACAGGGTTATCAGGTAGACTGAGTCTGGTTGTCCCAGTGCACTGCTGGGAGAACTGGAGTCGGGTGTGTTGCAAGTTGTGTTTGTTTGCATTTGTTCCATGACTGGCTCTGGATTGCTAAGTTGCAGGTTGCCAGCTAGGGCCCCACAGTGTTGGCTTGGCCTGCAGATGTTGGTTCCCATAGTGTTTTGAGAAATTTGAATTGGATGTCAACCATTTTCACATGGAAAGGAGATGCTGGCTCTCTGGGTTTCCCTGGCAAGCCCAGCCCCTACTCCTGTTTGCCTGCAGCTCGCTTCTGCTGAGCAGTGCCTTCCCACCAGATGGGCCGCGTGCCTATGTCCCACCAGCCCCTGCTGATCTCTGCTCTAGCCTGTTGCTCTGATTTACACAGCCAGCCTTGCCTCCTTAGCCTTTTTTGACTTGTCTGATTTAGGTCAATTCAGTTTAATTCATCAAAATGCTCTCCTCAGGTGTCTGTTATGTAAGAAATGATTCTTATTTTAAAACCCAGCAATAGTTATGGTCTATGGATGATGCAAAGAAAGTCGTAGCATATGTGAATGCATCAGAAAGTTCATGGGAAAAGGAATTAAAAGGTAAATTTATTTTGGTGCAAGGAAATTTGGAATCCATGCACAGGCTTTTCATAATATACATGTCTCATGAACTTTCTGAAGACCCCCTTCTCCCCTTAGTCTCCCTTGCAAAAAAGCACGTAGCCTCAGCAGGAGGCAGGTTGTAGACATGGGATGCAGCTAGAGTTCTGAGCAAGAAGGCATGTAGTTAGACCAAAAGATACTTCAGGGAAGGTGTCACTCAGTGGTGCACATTGTTGTGAATGTGTACAGCACTGCATCTTCACACAGCCTTCTCATACTCAGTGGTTGCTCTGATGACACTGTGGAGATGGGCAGAGTGAGCCTTGGAAGTAGTCTGGAGGACACACAGGCCAAGCAGGGTCTTGACCAGGTCCCCCATCTAGGATGGAGTGGAAGTCAGGCCTCTGTGCTCCGAACTAGTGCTCTTTCAAGCCAGCAGGCAGCATCCAGGAGGGTTGACCAGCTGCCTAGGGGTGGATCCTATGGCAGAGAAAGATGGCTCAATGTGATCAGAGACAGTGGCTCAATGATGATTTCAACATGGAAGAACAATCCTGCCAGGCATAACTCATCACAGGGCGAGTGGTTCACAAATGGCCGCACCCAGTGGTGTCATCAGCTAGGGGATGGGTTCTCAGTTTCAATCCAGGGCATGCCTTGGTTAAGGAGGTTGAGGAAAGCTCTTTGGCTTTGGCCCTTTTCCTGGGAGTTGAAGCCATGGGTGTCTGGATGATTGGGTGGGAGTCTTTGCTGGTGACATTCCAGGTTTCTAAATTTACAGGAATCAGGACAGTGAATGCAGTGGGTGCTGAGCACCTGAAAAGAAGCAGCAGGACTTGGGGGGGGGGGCGGGGCGGGCAATTCTCAAGGGAGCCGTCTCTTCTCTTCTAGCCTATGTTTTGTGACTCCATGTTGGAGCAGCTCCCTGAGTCAGCCTTCTGAGTCCATTCGGAAATGACCAACTGGCTGGTGCTTCCTCTGGGCTCAGTGAGCTCAGGGAAGTCATGTTCCAGAGACTTCTGTACTGGCTTCAAGGCGGAGAGCTCTTGCAGCCAGTCACAGTCAGAGCAGGAATGGAAAAGAGGAGAGGATGACCTAGCTAGCAAACTATGTCATGTCTTGAGTGTCTGTTACAAGTGACTCTTCTTGTAAGCATAGATGGTCTCACTTCAATTTCAAATAAACCCATTGAGGATGGTGTTAATATCTCTATTTCGTAGTCAAGGAAATGAAGCTTCGGAGACATTACATATCTTGCCCCAAGACAGACACCAGGATATGAATAGCAGGTTGATTCCAAGGCTATCATCCTGTAAACCATGCTGGGTCCCCTGACTAATGCTGGAGGTTCAAGAGCATATGTTACCTTGATCCATTTTCTCTTCCACCCAGGTGACACATGGCTGTAGACACAAATGTACAACCTCTGCCCATAAGCAGATAAGCACTGCATGTAGCAAATTACCATTAGACTGCAACATTGATCCCATTATACATCTGTAGCCCTTATGTTTGTGTTTGAAATGGTCTGTAGGAGTGAAGATGAGCAGGAAAGGAAATAATTACAAGTTATCTGAATAAAATCTGCAACAAATTACCTGTAAAACTATAACTATCCAAACAGGATGACATTCACTTTATAAGTTCATGACTCCATTTCTTTAAAGTTTGCTAAGAAGAGAGCAAAGTAATTACAGTTCTCTTCTGATTGATTAAACATGACATATATGCTAATATGAAAGTAACTCTTGTCCATTGTTACTCCATCTCCTGCCTTATGGTAATTTAGAAGGTGGTGGATAGAATCATTTCGGAGCTGCCAGTCTGGAATTTTCTATACTAAAAATAGACTCTGAAACTCCTTTGCTTCCAGTAAGCATTAATTCTGCCTTTCTGTGTTCCAGCTTTTCTATAGATGTGTGAAATGACACTGCAGCATTGTGTAGACTCTCCCCCTCCCTTCTTAAACAGCAGAAAATACGTTACTGTGATTGGTTTAGCAAAAAAAAAAAAAAAAAAAAAAAAAACCCTGCTAGAATTTACTTTCAAGCGATTGTGCAGTAGGTAGTCTGTTAGATGGAGTATTTTTCACTTTCTGAATAAAATAATAAACTAGACACATCTTAGCAAAAATAAAAACCCACAAAATTTAGAACATCAATAAATATGCCACTTGTCAAGTTATAAAGCGAGAGGGTTCAATTTAAAGAGGCAACTATTTGGAAAATAGGTCACAACCACATCCTTCAAAATTAACCCGCATTTTACAAAGGCTACAATCACTCGTGCAACAACTATTTTTAAAATCTGAAAGAACAAAAGAATTAGAAACAAAAGATGATGATAACAATACCGGTAGATCATGCACGTATCAGGAAGCTTCATTCTTGCAACAGCTCTATGGGTAGACAACCCTTATGAGTGCCTTCTCACACACAGAGTGGCCCCTCAGCATCTCCCCAACCACTGCAGTGAGATAAGGAGGATTTCCTCCAATGACACCAGGCAACACCTGGGTGCAAAGGGCAATTAGTAGGGGATTAATTCCACCTCCAAAGCTGATGCTGCGGTCAATGATGCTGATGTTTTGGAGATGCTAGAGGACCCACATTGCCATCACAGCATCTGGCTGGAAGGGGAAGGCTGTGTTCTCAGCCCCACCCCTTAGCACAGTAAGATGGACTAATTCCCTGCAGTCAGCTCCAGGGACAGGGACCTCTGCTCCTGGCTTCTCTGCCTCCCTTTGTTCTTCCTCCCTCCCTGAGTCTTAGGGCTGCCTGCAATGCTGGGATCCCTTAGAACTAGGAGCTTCCAGGTCTTTGCTTTCTACCATTTATGGCTCCACAGCCACTGTCATACACAATTAGGTAGCCAGAGGTGAAATGGTAATAATAATAATAATAATAGCTACCACTTACACTTGACCTACATTATGTTATCAACTTTGCACAGTTGGGATCAGGGAGATTATAGAATTTGCCTGTGGGTCCCATGGTTGGGAGGCTCAAGTTTGAAGTTCTTTGTGCCTTCATTTATTCAACAACTATGAAATAAGAGTGATGAAGCCCCAGTACTGAGTGTAGAAGGGGCAAAGGTGTTGGCCACAGAAGATGGATGGAGAGTAAGTAAAGTCTTCTCTCGTCATCCACAATGGACTGGTTCCAGGACCTGTTACAGACAGCAAAATCTGTGAATGTTTAAGTCCTATGGGTAAAACGGGGTGCTGTTTGCATATAAGGTATGCGCATCCTCCCATGTCCTTCCTATCATCTCTAGATCACTTCTAACACTGCATAAAACGTAGATGCCACATGAGTAGTTGTTAGACTATTGTTCAGGGGATAATCACAAAACTGTCTGCATGTGCTCAGTAGACACTGTTATTTGCTTCTGCCTAATATTTTTCCACCTGTGGTTGGTTGAATCCATGGATGCAGAACCAGGGCATCTGGGGGAGTGACTGCTGGATTACCACAGGGGCAAGGACAGGATTTGGCAGTGCAGCAGGTTGGGAAGGTTCTCAGAAGTCTCTGGGAGCAGGTGCCACAGGTGAGTTCAAGGGTGGTGAAGGGGTGGGAGACGGGCAGGGACTTGCACTGGGAACTCCACGAGTAGCACAAGTTGATGTGCATGTGCCAGGGACTGCAAGAGGTGCTTCTGTCTGGCTTCCTCGTGCCCTGGCCTGGCACTGGGAGGACAGCTGTGGGCATGCTCAAGGGGCACAGGGGTCCGGAAGCCTCCCCTCTGGCCTTCCAGCACCGGGTCTCTGAGTGTTCAGGCTTCACATGCAGTAGCTCACATCTGAAAGAAGTTGCCGAGTGAACAAAAAGCACACCACAAGGAATTTGCTGGTCCTTGAACGTCACAGCGTCCTTTCTGCTACCCACCACTGGCCAAGTCATTCACGGGCCCAGAAGCTCAAAGTGGGAGGGACGTTGGGACAGTCTCTGTGGAGAGATGTCAGAGAATTTGTGGCCCTGTTTTCAAACCACCACATCCAGGATACCCCACGAGTGCTGAGACCTAGTCTTAATTGTTTCAAAACAAAATTGGCTAATTCACTTGCAAGAGAATGCTTCCATCTGCTTGCTCACACCCTCGATGCCTACCGCAGCCGGAGCTGGGCCAGGCCGCAGCCAGGAACTGGCAACTCAGTCTGGGTCTCCCACATAGCTGGCAGGGACCTAAACATTGAAGCCGTCATCTGCTGCCTCTCAGGTGCACATTAGTAGGAAGGTAGACTCAGAAGGGGGGTTGGGACTTGAACCCAGGTACCCTGTGTGGGATGTGGGCATCCTAAGTGGTCTCTTAACCTCTGGGCCAAATGCCTGCTCCTATAAACCCTTTTCTAAGTTTCTGATTTTAGGCTTAGCTGTTTTCCCTTCAGGGCTGCCAGCCTTTTCACTCATATGTGTTTTTTTTTAAGATTTATTATTTATTTGAAAGGCAGAGTTGAGAGAGAGAGAGAGAGAGAGAGAGAGAGAGAGAGAGAGATCTCCCATTAGCTGTTCATTCCCTGCAATGGCCACAATGGTCAGGGCTGGGCCAATTCAAAGCCAGGAACTGGGAACTTCCTCCATGTCTCCCACATGGGTGCAGGGTCCCAAGCACTTGGGCTATCTTCTACTACCTTCCCGGGTACATTAGCAGGGAGCTGGATAGGAAATAGAGCAGCCAAGACTTGAACTAGTGCCCATAGGGGTGCCAGCTTGGCAGGTGTAGCTTAACCTGCTGCACCACAACACCGGTTCCCTCATTTTGTCTTTTCTCCACCCTGTGACCACACAGATGTAAAGTGACCTGGGAGTCACACCTCAGAGCTGCAAAGGTGTGAGGTCTTGGGAAGGGAGATGTGGTCACCCAGCCATAGCCAGGAGGCCAGAGTGCGCAGGCATACTTGGGAGGAGATCTTTGGTGCATTTTCTATCCCACCCTCTTCTCCCCTTGTGAGCTTCCTGAGACCTGCCCTTCCTCTTTCATTCCCAAGCCTTGTGGGGAGTTGGGGGAGAGCTCCTCTTGGTGGTACTCCTCTATGCGGTATTTGCTGGTGTCCTGATGGGGGCAAGTGGCATCCTTGAATGGGGATCACTTGTGGGGCTGGCACTGTGGTGTTGTGGTAAAAACCACTGTCTGCAGCACTGGCATCCCATATGGGTGCTGGTTCGAATCCTGGCTGCTCCACTTCTGATCCAGCTCTCTGCTGTGGCCTGGGAAAGCAGTAGAAGATGGCCCAAGTCCTTGGACCCCTGAACACATGTGGGAGACCTAGAAGAAGCCCCAGGCTCCTGGCTCCAGATAGTCCTAGCTTTGGCTGTTGCGGCCATTTGGGGAGTGAACCAGTGGATGAAGGACCTCTCTTTCTCTGTCTCTACCTCTCTGTCTTTCAAATAAGTACATAAATTTAAAAAAATGAATTGGGGTCACTTGGGGAGAGTTTAATAAGGAGCCATGGGCAAGCAGTGGGGAAGTCACAAGGGGAGGGAGCCACCCCCATCACCTGTTCTGTAGAAACAAAACATGGCTGGGTGACCCAGCAGCAGCTGTGACCTCTGCTGTAGGAGGGCAGTTCATTTGCAGGATGCCACGTAAAGGGGGCCTCATGGAAATTGCTGTCTCAGTCTGTATTCACCATCCACATCACCAGCCTGGTGCTCACCTTTGGCCAGTGGAACTGGGAGCCGTAGCTGGTGGGGGAGGGGAATGTATCTGGGAGGAGGCCAAGGAGGGGATACTTCATAAACTCAAAACTTCTGGTTGCTTTGTTAGCTTGTTTCAGGATGGCCCTGACTGGTGAGGATTGGGGTCTCTACGTCCCAGACAAGGCACCTTGGCTTTGAAACAGCAAGTGCACACGCAGTGCTGGCGGTGGAGGTGAGTGGCAGTGTGGTGTTCCTCACCAAGCCCTCTGGCTCCGGGCCCAGAGGATGCCCCACAATTGCCCCACAGCTGCCTCCCCCAAACATTTCCGACACTCATCAGTCCTAACGAGCTCCCTGTACCAACTTGCCTTCCCAAGCGTGCTGTTGCTCATTGCCAAGTGTGGTTAACGTGACTTAGGGCAGAGCTAACAAGCAGATATTCAGTTAGGAAAGTCAGGTTCCTTTGCTGGAAATAAGTGGCTGATGAGCACCTACCACAGGCGTCTAAGAGTGCAGGGAAGACAGTGGGTAATTATGGGCTGGCACAGCCTGCAGGTCTGTGCTTCTGCCCCCTGGAAACGCCCTGACAGTGAGTGATGGCTCCCCGCCTCCAGGAGGGGGTACTCAGGGTCACCCCAGCCCTACCTCCCCGCTCCCTCAGGCCCGGCATGTCTCCCCAAGCAGCGATCTGCATCAGAACCTTCCTTGAGCTGCTCTTGGCCTGGTTACTCCCCCCAACCCCTGGCATGAATATTGACCCCTCCCCCCTTCCCCTCTTCCCCAAACCAGCACAACTTTGTCCTAGGGACGCAGGTCACCAGGCAGCCATGGGAAATGAAGCGGAGGTGAGGTGCTCCGATCCCTGTCTGCTCCCTGACAGGTGGAATTGCCTTTAGAACGCTGGTGTTATGAGCCAGATGTGGTGGCAAATTCCCCTTCCGGTCTCCTGTCCCACTGCCGGGAGAGGTGGTGTCTTTACCAGCAAGGCAACCTTGTCCACTCTGAAGCTGTCTTGGCCTGGGGTGGCCTTTTCTGTTGGGAGAGGGGACCCCCACGCTGGTCTATAACCCCCTGTCTCAGACTAGAGAACTCATAGGAGAACCTGGATGGGGTTCAAAGCCTGTTTTGCCTCTTTCTGGCCTTTTTATATTGGATGAGACTTTGGAGATCTGGCATGAAGAGCCGGGTTCAAATCCTGCTCTGATTCTTGTCTGCTGTGTGAGGCTGGACAGGCCATTCCATCTTGCTCCCTGCCAGCCTGCTACTGGGCAACACGGAGGTGTTGGGCCCCTCCCAAAGGGGGTGACATTGCATGGGGCCAGCCACAGCAAGTGTTGCTTCTTGACCCTGCCCTGCCCCAAGTGCTTCCAGGCCCTGGCAGGAGCTGCTGGGGCCATTGAAACGTTTGTGTTTCTTGGGAGATAAGAGGAAACCACCACATACCTCTCTTTAAAAACTCGTTTTGTGGTTTCCTGGGTTATTTATAGAACCCTGACTGTTCTGGTCCTCTCCTCCCTACTCTCTCCTTCTGTGTTTGTGTTTGCCCTCTCTCCTGATAGGTCCTTCTCCCTGCCAGGGGCCTGGCTACAGTGCCTGTGGTTTTCAGATGACCCCTCTCTGTCGACAGGGGTCTCACGGCTGAGTTCTTGTCCGGCTTCTTCTCCACCAGAGGAATCTCCCTGTGGCTGGGTGGGAGGCTGGCTCTCCCAACCCACCGCCACCTCAGCTGCCCTGCCCAGCTCCACCCCTCAAAGCTGCTTTGCGCTTTTTGCCTGATGAGGCTGAATTGGATGACTGATTTTTGAGTCTTTCCATCAGAATATCCAATTCTGGGTTTCTGGTTGGAGGTTTTTTTTTTTCTTATGACCCAAGTTAATTCCCTCTGCATTTTCTGCAGCCTCCTCCTGCCTGACCTGGGCTCTGTCTGTCTCACTTGGGCAGACCCCTAGTCCATCTTCAATTTGTGATGGATTTTCTGACTGCTTAACCTTGTTTTCCAGACTTCACGGACTCGCTTCTCCATCTGGCCTGTCCTGTGGTGGAATCTCCGCTGAGGCTGGGTTCTGGTTTCAAACACAATTCTCAGGGCCAGGATTGTGGCACAGGGGGTGAAGCGGCTGCTTGCAATACTGGCATCCCATATCCAAGCACTGGTTCCAGTCCCGGTTGCTGCACTTCTTATCCAGCTCCCTGCAACAGTGCCTGGGAAAGCAGCAGAAGATGGCCCAAGGGCTTGGACCCCTGGCACCCATGTGGGAGATCCAGATGGAGTTTCTGGCTTCTGGCTTTGCCCTGTCCCAGCCCGGCTGTTGTGGCCATTTGGGGAGTGAACCAATAGATGGAATCTCTCTGTCACTCTACCTTTAAAACAAATTAGCATCTTTTTTTTTTTTTAAACCTCACATTTCTCATGACTCTCAAGCAGGGCTCGAGCATATTATTATCCAAATATGCATCCTTGGGTTAGGGACAACCTTGTCCCAACTGAAGCCTTAGAGTGACCTCAGAGCAGCCCCTGGGCAGGCGAGAGTGCTGCTGAGCTGCCCTGGCCACCGGGGCTGCCCTATCCCATGCAGCTCCATCTCTGTTGTTCTGAGACACGGGAGCTCCTTGTACTTTCCCTGCTGACGTTGGTTTCGAGGACATGGGATGAGAACATAACCGGTGATTCTTTAACTCCCTGGCTTTAATAGCTCTCAGATGGAAGCCAGTTCCTTTATTACACTAGGCTGCATGCCACCCAGGGAACCACCATTCCATCCTGGCTCCACCGTCTTCTGCCGCTGAGTGCCTTCTTCCGATGGCTGACCCGGCAATACTGGGGGCAAGCCCAGGAAAGGCAGCCCTCCCAAGTCTGCCAGCTACTAGGTTCCCACAGAAACCATCTGGAGTCCTAAGCTGAATTTGGTGCAGATTCTGATCAAGGCTTCAGGAGAGGTTGCATTTGAGTTGAAGTGAATTCAATCATTACTTTGAAATGCAAGCAGGCATCAGATTGAACTTAGCATGCTGGGTTTAGAACAGGTTTCCTACGTGGCAGGGGCTTTCATGTTTCTGCATCCTGAGCACAAGACTGGCTTGCCTTTCTTCTCTTTTTTATTACTTTGTTATTATTATGTTTTATCTGAGACACAGAGAGAGGTAGAGAGAGCTCCCATTTGTTGGTTCACTCCCCAAATGCTCTCAATGACTAGGAATGCGCTGGGCTAAAACTGGAGCTGGGAGCTCAATCCAGCTCTCCCACCTGGGTGATAAGAATCCATGTACTTGAGCCATCCCCACTGCCTCCTGTGGCTTGTGTTAGGAGGAAGCTGGAGCCGGAAGCTGGAGCTGGGTATTGAACCCAGGCTCTCCAATATGGGATGCGGGCATCTCAACCAGAATCTTAACCACTAGGCCAGGTGCCCGCCCCCCTTTTTTTTTTCTCTTTGATCAATTTTCTTCTCATCTCCAGGCCAAGGTGATGGCCGTCTCGTGGCTGCTCCAAAGTGCTATCACCTGTCCAGGGAGCACCGACAAAGTGGGGATGGTCTCAGGGTGAAGATGTTTCTTTCTGCCAACATCCAGGCATCTTAGAATATGATGAATCCTGTTCCTGACACTGAGTTTCCAGCTTCTCCACCTTGTATTCCTCCACCGGCATGGAGTGAGCATGGAAAGGCCTTGTGGCTAGTTTACTTCTCCACTCTCAGCTCACACCTCTGCCGGGTTCCCCTTGCTTTGGCATCCCCACTGGTCTCCAGCACAGATCCATCTCTTTTATTTCTAAAGGTCAGCCATTCCTTCTGCAGGCTGGGCACCAGGCCATGAATCACCAGGGTAGCTACTTATCTGCTGATTGATCGATCGAGCATCTGCTGTTTGGGGAAGGAGCTGGAGAACATCTGATTGGGAGGCCTGGGATGCTGCTTTGGAGATGACCTGACTCTGTCCCAATGCAGGGCCGTCACAAGTTAAAAAGATCTTTTTATGTGAGTTTCCCCGTACCTCTTTTGCAACATTAGCTGTTTCAGCTGCAGCTCCAGCGTGGCTGAGGGCAAAATAATGGTTCTCCTGAGTTACCCCATGGATCCTACCACTCTACAGGAGAGGAAGGTCCTCAGTGGTCCTGCCATCACCTTGCTGTGTGACTTTGGGCACACCGCCTCTAATCCCTGGGCTTCAGTTTCTCCTATTGACTTCAACAGCTGGCTGGGGTAGGGTAGTTTGATTCCTAAAGCTGCTATAACAAAATTCCTGAACCTGTGACGTAGGATTGTAGAAGGTTACTGTCTCATGGTTCTGGGGGTTGAAAGCTAGACCATCAACAGGGCTGTTTCCTTCGATGGCTGTGAGTGACAAACTGTTTCATGCCCGTTTCCTTGCTTTCAGGGGTTTGCTGGTCATCTTTGTTGTTTCCCGTCTTGTGGGTTCATCACTCCATCTCCATCACCATCGGCTCATGGCATCCTCTCTGGGAATGTGTCTTTGTGTTCAAATTTCCTCTTTTTAGAAATAGGACACGAGTCATGTGGTCATGACCTACCCTAAGGCCCTCGTGTGAACTTGGCCACTTCTGTAAAAGTTCTGTTTACTAGTAGGGGCACAGTTTGAAATCCTGGGGTTCAGAATGCAAACATCTCTTGAGAAAGAATAGACTTGGCCCTTAGGAAGTAGTTAAACCTCATGGCATTTGTAAAAGGTCCTCTCAGATCTCGCACTCTGGGTTTCTGTCTGTGGAAGAAGCCGCCAAAGTTTGGAGGAAGACACAAGGATCCTCCCTCACTGTAGGCCTGGGAGTTAGAGAACTGCTCCAATTAGCTACATGGCTCTGTCATCTCAGAACCAACAGATGTCATCCTTGATGCCTTCGCCTACACATCCTTTGGGAACCACACGCGTGCCTTGGTTCCCAACCCTATTAGCCATTTTTTTTTTTTTTTAAGGAATGGGGCAATAGCAATCAGATGGTCTGGTGGTTTTCAAATAGTTTTGATCTGGTAACTTTCCTTCTCATACATAATTGCTCACAGAACTCTAAACTGTAAAGCAAATATGACTTGTGCTTTTCTTGTTAAGGTCAGGTAGAGGTGCTTTGGGAGCTTAAGGACAGGCTAGAAAGATTGTTCTGGGGGAATTCTTGGGATTAAACTCATAACCTTGATTAGGGTAAAAGAGAGAGAGAGAGAGAAAGAGAGAGAGATTGGAAGAGAGAAAAAATATTCCTTCCACTGGTTCATTCCTCACATGGCTGCAACAGTCAGGGCTGGGCCAAGTTGAAGCCAGGAGCCAGGAACTCCATCTAGGTCTCACACATGGGTGGCAGGGGCCCGAGTAAGTACTCTGGCCATCATCATCTACTTTCCCAGGCACAGTAGCAGGGAGCTGGATCAGAAGTGGAGCAGCTGGGATCAAATTGGCACTCCAATATGGGATGCCAGTGTCACAGGTGGCAGCTTAACCAACCAGCTGAGCCAGAACGTTGGCCCCAAAAGCTATTTGATTTACTTCTTTCTGGGGGATGTTGCTGACATCAGTTGCACCCTGTTTTAAACTGTGATACCTGCCAAACGATCAGGGGATTTGTGTGGTGTCAAAATATTAACTATCAGAGATAGTATCTTAGAAAACATAGTTGTTGGCTGGCGCCACAGCTCACTTGGCTAATCCTCCGCCTGCAGCGCCGGCACCCCAGGTTCTAGTTCCCATTCGTCCCAGTTGCTCCTCTTCCAGGCCAGCTCTCTGCTGTGGCCCGGGAAGGCAGTGGAGGATGGCCCAAGTGCTTGGGTCCTGCATCCGCATGGGAGACCAGGAGAAGCACCTGGCTCCTGGCTTTAGATTGGCGCAGTGCGCCAGCCGGCGCAGCCATTTGGGGGGATGAACCAACAGAAAGGAAGACCTTTCTTTCTCTCTCTCTCTCTCTCTCTCTCTCACTGTCTAAATCTGCCTGTTCAAAAAAAAAAAAAAAAAGAAAGAAAGAAAACATAGTTGCTAAGTTGAAGGATAGAGCGAGACAAAACCATTTTGTGTTTGTGACTTAATGGGTTTGACTCACTTTCTATCATGGGATGGTGGAATCAACAACTTGACACTTAACATCCTTTTTTTGCAGCAACATTTATTTGGAGCTTACTGAATATATATAATTGGTGACAACAGAGAGGGTCGAATTGTGATTTTTCTTTTTTAAAACAACTTTTGTCTCAGGGGAATAATTTCTCACCCCTCTTCACACTTTACCAATGTCTGGTCTATGTTATCTATCTATCTATCTATGTATCTATCCATCCATCCATCCAGCCATCGCCTGTCTATCATCCTCATCTATCTAGTGGAAGGGAATATTAAAGGAGAGAATTTACTTCCCATGGTGCATCAGTCAGCTCTTTTGCATAACCTAAGACCTTTTTGGCTTCACCTTTCTCTTGGTCCAGATCTGGAAAAGCTCAACTTGCCTCCACCAGGCACCCCTCACCTCTTGACTCCAGTCCCCGATGGTCCTTGTGGACGCCATCTTGGAATCCTGCCCAGCA
This sequence comes from Lepus europaeus, assembly GCF_033115175.1. Lineage (NCBI taxonomy): Eukaryota > Metazoa > Chordata > Mammalia > Lagomorpha > Leporidae > Lepus > Lepus europaeus. The sequence continues at coordinate 67,075,645 of NC_084827.1, forward strand.
CTCATGCACAACCTGGAAGGGCGGAGGAGCCAGTGCCTGGGAGGCAAACCTTTGACCTAAGAGGGATGGGCTCCAGTGGGTAAATTTTCCCTTCCTTCTCCCTATTAGAGATAATCTGGAGAGCAGCTCACATGGCTATAGAGAGAGCAAAGTCTTAATTAGCCCCTTCATCTTGGTAATGCACCATCATATGGAGTGTCTCCCTTTTCCAGATTTAACCTCCCTAACCCTGCACTTCTGACCATATGGACTGTAGTGTTGGTAAAAGCATAGCCCATAAGTCTTTCCCTGGATCACCCTTTTGGGGAACCCAGGCTAAGCTATAGGGTGACCTAGTGGGAGAGAGACAGCGGGGCTCTGTCCCAGTGACAACTCCAAGCGCGGAATCCCTCCGCTCAGAGTCCAGTGTTGGGCCAGGTGGGGCTTTATTTGAGTTTTTCAGGGCTGGAGGGGAAGAAGAAAGAGGACTTACGGATCAGAATCCCTCTCGAAGCTGCGTAAGTAACCTGCGGACTTGCTTCTTTGGTGTAGCGTGGGGACACCAGTCCTCCCTCAGGCAGCAGTCATCTTGGATGAAGAGAGATTCCTGCAGAAGCAGGGAAAGGCGGGACTGGGCAGGCAATGGGAGCCCTGGCCTCTGGCCTTGGCAGTTCCATGAATGAGTTATGTGACCTTGGCTATGTCACACTGCCTCCCTGAGAGTCAGTTTCCTATCTGAACAATGAGGGGCTTAAATTACATTATTTCTATGCTGACTTCTAATGTTAATACCGCATGGCAACCTGTGTCACTTTCACTTCAGCTGCTCTCGTGGAAGATGCCTCAGTTCCTGCTTAGGAGGTCAGACTGAGGCTCTGGGGAGATTTCTCCATTTGGAAGTTAAAACCAAAAATATGTTTTTTTTATTTTTTATTTTTTTTTTTTTACTGGTATTTTCTTTTTGAAAGAAGAAAAAATCAGGGATTTCATTGGAGTCAATCTTATCCAGTCCGTCACAAGAAACAAATAGGGACTCTATGCTTACAGCCCATGACCTTGGCTTGCAGCTGTAATCCCTCACCTCTTGCAATTTATTATATCACTCCTAAGAGCAGAGGGGACCAGAGAACACAGCAGAAGGATGGGGCTCCCTCACCCTAACATGCACATGCACACCCCACTCCATCTCTTTCTGCCTCACTCCCCCCACCTTGTGCTGGGAGGGAAAGTCCTGTGTGTCTGAGGTCAAGGCAATGACCACACCCAGCACACTGCCCATTTGGGGGTGGGACGGACTGCACATGCTCTTTGGGAACTCTCAGAGGTCAATGCAAATCACTTTTGGTCATTGCCCAAACTGGAAAGAACATTTTTCCCCCTCCCGCTGGATCATTATTTAGAATTTTATACAAGCACACACTCTCTTCTCTCTCACATAAAGACACACACTCCCAAAGAGAAAAACTCATCCCTGAGTATTGGGTCATAAATTATACGAGGTCCATTTCATTAGAAAACACATTTCTCTAGTCCTATCTGAATGTTCTCCACGTACCCCAGGGGGCTTGTAATGTACACTGACATCTTACTTTCTTCCAAGAAGCATTCACTTGTATTGTTTAGCATGTGGGGCCTAGCTGGGCAAACAAATCCGACGCTGGAAAAATGAAGGTGATAGACTCACACAGAAAAGGCAATACAATCGTGCATCTACGCCCGGGCTCCAGGGAGGGCCGGTAGAATCTTTAGAAAAGCTGCATGAGTAAACATGGCTGAAAGACATGTCTGCCAGGGGCAGGGGGCTGCATAAACAGTGCAAATGCATAATTGCTACAGCCCGGAAGGAGAAAAAAAAAAGGAAGCCAACTGTTGCCACAGAGAGGCAGGAACAAGTCTTTTCTAACAAGCCAGTCCTTATGATGTCTGATTTTTAATTGAGATACTCTGCTGTCTTGGGCCATCCCTCTCAACCCCCATGCAATCCTTCCTAAGGCACATGGATTCTCTGAAAGCGAAGAACCACAAAAAGGTAAAAAAAAAAAAAAAAGTGGAGCAAATTAGAGACAACGCTGGGGCCTCTGTTTTCTGCAATTAACAAAGCTAGCCGCAGCTGCCAGACCTTTGAGTGCTCAGGTTTTTAAATGCTTCGGTTTTACCTTGCAGAAGATCAGAAAGCAAAGCTCATAAAATTGAACTCAGATGAAGAACACTCCCATCTTTGGAGTGCTACTAAACAATCTGCAAATTATTTAAATTAAACCAACCCGGCCCTCAACATCTGCACACAAAATGCTTCAATTCCAAGTGCAACTTCACTGGCATAAGAAAATAATAAGGGGAGTTCAATTTGTGTCAGCATGGCTCAGGAAAATAAGATATCATGTCTTGCTGTCTGCTTGATGTCAACCTCTCAGATGCGAGCCCTAATGCCTCATCCTAGACCGTCCGCACCAGAGCCTGCCAAACAGAGAAGTTCAGCCAAAGTTCACCAAGCTACTACCAAATAGCTTCCCCCCCTCTTTTCCAATCATTAGAAACCTTCTGTTTTATATTGCACACACGTGATTGTATCTACCTCTTAAAACATATATAACTCTATTAGCTTCTCCTGTTCTTGGGAATTCTGTAAATTCTTCTCTGTGATGAGTTTGTTCTCTGGCTACGCAGCTTTTTAACTTGGACCAGGAAGACTAGATCCTATCTGGACAGCCTGGTCAGGATACCAAGACAAAACTGGCAATATTCACAGTAATTTGAAAATAATTCCCCCTCCTTTTTGAAGACAAATAAAGTGCAAAAGAAATAAAGCAGACATTGATCTATTACTGTCTGAAAAGGATTCAGAATAAATTCTTTTTTTTTTTTTTTTTTTTTTTTGGCTCTCCCCCTCTCCTTCTTATCCAAATCAGAGACTTACTCAGGGAATGCCAGGGACTCTGCCCAAAGATTAGCATCTAGCTGTCAGAAAGATCCTGAGCTAAGACCATAGCTCTGATAGCCCCTTCAACTGGGCCACTGAGACAACCAACAGGGCAATTGCACAGGCCATTTTTCTCATTTTCGTTGTTTAGTCTTGACTTACTTTAAATGACTGCTCAGCTCATTCTTCCCAGTGAAATTGTGCACCCACACTTTTAATCATGCAAAAATCAACATTTTAATGCTGTTGGATGATGTATCAATTTAGGGTCCTGGGATTGCCCAAGAGCTAGAATTTCACTCATCAGCAGAAATGCAGGTTTAGTAGGTGTGGGAAGACAAAAATAAGTGCAGTGAAACCTTTGATCTACCACATGGTCTTTAAAAATACCTTTCCTATAGTGTAACATGTCACATTTAATCTATGTTTTACCTTTAGCATCTTCCAACCACATCTTTGTCCCTTTCAAAGACCCGAGCACCAACCATGCTCGCTGCAGCCATATGGAAGGGAAGTCCTGCTTCTCATTGGTGGTGGTAGTTGGGGGTGCAGTAGTATGGGAAAACCCCACCCTATAGGAGCAGTCCTAGGAGCCTGTGCCCTTCAAACTCTGTAGTAGGACACTGCCTTCTTACCAGCATCACACTCTTGAAAGCAATTAAAATATTGCTGAGATTCAGTTACCTTTGATTATAATTAGTATTTATAAAAAGGTTTTCTTTACATGTAGTGTTGGTTCAGATAACTATGAACCATGCTGACTATTTTTGGGTCAATAGCTGAGTATGGTTTAATTAAGCAATTTGACAGGCTATTACAAATAAAACTGGTCTGAATACAAACATTAAAAGGAACTAAATCCTAAAATCTGGCAATATTCTAGCCACATACTGGTCACTATCTGGGTTTCTTTTTATCTTTCATATCATAAAATAATTTAACTTAAACACTGCATTTAACAGGACGTGCCTGCTGATTCATCTTTTGGTTAATCTGGTACCAATTACTGGCCGAGATTTGAGAAATTCAATGTCTGTATAGATGAAATGCTTTAATACCTTAGATAGTAGCGGGTTTCTGGATTTAGCCTGAAATGGCATGGTCAGAAAAGTTTAAAATATTTTTGCTAGATTCAAAGACGAGCAAGATTAAAAATTCCCAAATGTGTATTCTGGAATCCCTCCAAAAACATTCCATCTTTATTCATTATTGGATATTGTCTTGATTAAAATTCCTGTTGGTTTGTTCTATGGTTAAGTAGTAATCTTGTCTCTTAGCATTTGGAATGTATTGGTATCATGTGACGTGCACAGAGCCCAAATGAATATAGAGAGATCTCTTTCACAAGTCAACAAGGAGGACTTGGAGCGTTCAGATTTCAGCGGAGCTGTCTGGGGGGAGGAGAGGGGCTCTCCGAGCCGGCACATTCTTTCCAACAAGTGAGTCAGAAAAGAGCTGTTCAAAGCAAAATGATTTTTCCTGTAACACCAATGTCCTGAATCAAGGCAGATTTCTCTAGAGAATATAAGATCCCCCCTCCCTTCCCTTTCTTTATCTCTTTTTGTTCTATTTCTAGCATTTGGTGCCCTTTATTGCTGGTTTCACCCAGTAACATGTGAAAAATGTACTCGGCAATGCAAAGCAGATGACTCGATCACCATCTTCTGAGTCACCATTCTGCTCTCTGCATTCCCGCAGCGCCTTTCAAACCCAGAGAAGGATTCCATGGGAGTCCGGTGGAGGGAAATGCCAAAGAAAAGATGGGTCTGCTCGTGCCACGGGGGCCTCCCTGCGCCACCCCGCACCGGCCACCTGCTTGGCACACAGCCTCTCCAGAGAAATCTGAAGGAGACTTGTGGGAGCGTGGGAGGCCACAGGCGCTGGCAGACATGGCTGGCCTTTTGTTTTGTTCAGAACATCAAGGCCACTTGGAAGCGAGCTCTGCGGCTGAGGTGGGAAGAGAGAGGACGTTGGCCAAGGACCGGGCCCCTTGAGGTGATGTAAGCTGTCACCACCTCTCACGTGCTGGATGAAAATGCATCTGTTAGGCAAAGTCAGGGTTGGCTGAGGCAGAGCCAGGTTTTGAGGGGTAAGCCCAAGTTTGGAGTGAGGTCTCAGGGAACAACAACAAGTCACTTCCCAGTCTTCCCCAGCGAGGTGGGCGGGGGTGTCACGGGGCTGCGGATGAAGATCTGACCCCAGGGCTCAAGTCTTCTAGGCCAAAGGACCAGGCTGCTTTAGCGGCTGTGAAAAGGAGCCCACGGTGGATGCTCGATGCTTTTTCTGTACAGCAGGAAGTGCAATTGCCACGATCTGATGCTGGGGAAAGCAGGCATGTGGTGAGGCCGAATCATAGGATGCGTCCACTGGGTTTAGCCCACGAACTCGCTCCCTAGGCGTCTCACCATCCGTAAGTAGAAAAGCTGACCGACTCCAAGAAGCTGCCCGCTTGTTGATGCATGCTTTAAGATGATCAGGCTTCCTCTCGCTCACCATCACGTGACCAGTGCCTAAAGCAGGCTACACATAAACATTTGTGAATGAACGGGTCAGTATCCTGCAAAGAATAGGAATCAACTATCAATGCAATGGCCAGTGGTTTTTGAATACCAGGAGTCTAAGCACCTGTTGTTGTAACAACTGAACTTTTACAAAAATTGGAGCTAAGGAAAGTGAGGACTGTTGTTGACCACTTGCTATGCAACAGGAAATTCCATGTGTTCTGGGGAAGTAGGTGTTGTCCCATTCTCCGGATTTGGGAACTGAGGCTTGGATAGGTTAAATCATTCAGCTAAGGTCATACACTTACTGAGTGATGGTTCACACGCAGGACTCCCACGCTAAGGTGGTTTTAAAAATCTAATTACTGTTTCACTTCTTTGCTGTAGACTGCCTGAGCAGCTTGACAGTTCACTCTGCGAACATGATGCCGGGGGGAAAAAGTTTTAAATAATTTCTCCTTATGGGAAGTTTCTAGAATTTGGAGTTTCAAACCAGATTAAGTAGGTGAAAGTGCTATTTTAGATTGCTTGTCTTGACACTAAAAATTTTTTTCTCAATCCAAATCCCATATAAACGTAGTAGCTGTTTCTAGCCAAGAGTTTTCAGGAGCAAGAACTAAATCAACGTGTCTCCAACCCCATGGGTGAGGAAAGAAGGGAGAGAGTGAGGTGGATGGTTGATCAGGTCTCAGAGGGTCATGCTTTCGTCCCCAACTCTACCGGTGAATGAGTGTGTGATCTTGGGTGAGTCTTTCCACTTCTCTTGAGGTCAGGTTTCTCCAGAATCAAATAAGGGATTAACACTCCTGCTTGGCTTACTGCTCAGATGTTGTTAGAACCAAAAGAAGTGATGGAAGTAAACACTTGTACTTTGGGAAATTTGTAACGTTTAATTGAAAGAATCTTTTATATTTGGAATGAAAATGTCTTACATTCTGTAATTATGGGAGTTGAGCTTTTCCCCATCAGCTTACCTACTTCCATCAATTAATTTAATTTGTATCTTAGGTGACAAAATACACTAAGGTACTTCAAAAGTTTATGGAAAATGAAAGTAAAAGATAAATTTATGCGGGACCAGTGCTGTGGCATAGTGGGTAAAGCTGTTACCTGCAGTGCCAGCATCCCATATGGGTTCTAGTCCTGTTCTAGCCAGTTGTAGTCTTGGCTGCTCTACTTCCGATCCAGCTCTCTGCTATGGCCTGAGAAAGCAGTAGAGGATGGCCCAAGTCCTTGGACCCCTGCACCCACGTGGGAGACCCAGAAGAAGCTCCTGATTCCTGGCTTCGAATCAGCGCAGCTCTGGCCATTGCAGCCATCTGGGGAGTGAACAAGTGGATGGAAGACCTCTCTCTTTCTCTCTGCCTCTCATTCTCTCTCTGTGTAACTCTGACTTTCAAATAAATCAATAAATCTTTTTTTAAAAAGATGAATTTATTTTGGTCTGAACAGTTGAAATCCATGCATGGTTTTTTTCATAACGCACATTTATACACTTTTTGAGGAGTCTATATATTTGTGAATTTAAAATTTGCACCAAAATAAGTGTATGTTTCATTTCCATTTTCAACAAACTTTTTGAAATACCTCGTGTTTCCTTCATTTGGAATTTCATTCCACTTATCCACTAAGTTAAAGAAAGCTCCTCCCTTTGTTTGTCATTTGTGAGTATTCTCACTTTTGAACTTTAGCACAGTCAGGATTGTCTGTTTTTCTCTACAGTGTCAAGAGCTACTGTTGGAATTCACTGCAGAGGGCACAAAGAGTTGAGACAACATAGGCCTCTGTGCGTTTGTTTTTAGGGTTGGCCCCAGATATGAAATATAATTATGGTGCTTTGTTGCCTGATATTAGACAAGTCTGAGGAGGCCTGGCGTACATTCCTGGGGCTAATGAGTAATTATGGTGTTGGTGATGATCATTCCTTTGTAAGGTCTCAGACTACTGGGCTTCTGGTTTCTCTGTAATGCATACATACCCCTTGAATTTAATTACCACCATTTTGGTACCTGACAAATATACTTCACTTCTAAAGCTTATATTTATGTTCAGAAAGGACTGGAGTGTGTGTGTGTGTGTGTGTGTGTGTTGTAACCACTACACCCCAGACATTTGTGAAAATATTCCCCCTAGTTCAGATTGGCCTTTTGATTTAATGATCCATGCAGTTGATATTTTTTTCTCCATTGGACAAATATTTTTCAAATTCTGTTTTTCTCCACCCACTTTCCTCTCCGTTCCTGCCTCTCTCTCACTCAATTTTATAGTGCTGTGTTTCCTTTTGAAAGATTAGGTAAGAGGGAACACGTGTGTAAAAGCCGTGGCCAAGTCCCATGTGCTTGGGGGCTGGTGAGATTGAGGCTAAAGGCCAAATGACTTCAACACCTGACAAGTGTGTGGATCTCATTATGGCCAAGGGGTCAAGGGAGGGGACTTAAACAAATCAGTGGAAATGTAGGATGCAAACTCAACACGCGGGCAGAAAGGAGGTCTCCACTATTACTACTAAGCCCTCCACGTTTTCTTTTTGTCTCCCATCAGAAAATGTCCCATCTACTCCAAATATTTCATGATTCATAGAGTTTGAAGCAGCGTTTGAGGTCATCTTGTCTGATCTCTTCATTTTGTAAAATGAGTAGTTTGAGTTCAGAAAGGAGAAAGAGTGTTTTCAAGGCCTCACAGCTAGCTGGATTGAATGCCTGATTCCATCCCAGTGTTCCTTTATTTAGACCTGTTGTCATGGCCTTGGCCCAAGCACTCAAAGAGGACCCTTGAGCACCTGCTCTGTGCTAACCGGAGGCAGCTTGGTCTTTGAGGCATAGTTTTGGCCTCCAAGGAATTTGTTAGCCAACTGGAGAGTCAGGACTCACATGGACACAGCACCCTCATCACAGCTAATGGCAGCTTAAAGTTCCAAGGTGATGTGCAGAGAGCAGAAGATGGTTCCTGATGATGTCAGAGTGTGCAGGGGTTAAGGGAGGGCAGTCTACGTGGAGGACACTGAAGGAAGAGGCAGACTCTGAAGCAGGTTTTAAAGATTTGAAGATTTGAAATTTCTGGATGGGAGCAGGGCTTGAGAAAGGCTTTTAGAAGCCTGAAGGAACGGAACATGAGCAAGGAAGGGTTCAGTGTGAAGAGAGATCAGCTTCACAGTCCACATCTGGCAGGTGTGGGGATGAAGATGACCTTTAACGCCAGCCTAAGAGGCGTACTTCTTTGGGTGGAGGATGGGGATCTACGGAGGGTTTTAAAGAAGGCGGTGAGCAGAAATAGATGAAGATGAGTTTGGTTGGAAGAAGGTTTGGAAGGAGGAGGTAAATCAGAAACGGGGCAATGTCGAGTATTTTGCTGAAGTCTCAATGTGAGAGGAAGGTGGGGACTGCAAGGCAGTAGCAGATGCTCAGGGAATCCCTCAGCTCTGCAGGGGCTGCCCTGGGTGGGAGTGAAGTCTACAATGCTGGCAGAATGAACAACACCTGAACTTTCCAAGAGCCTAAGAGGTTTGCTCTGATCGTCCGTGTGGTTTTTCCAAGTGAGCCAGTGAGAAATGCGATTCTTCACCATTTAGAGAGGATAGCTGGAGGCAGGGGAGGAGAAGGAATTGCCTCATAGAACTAGGCTGTTTCAGGTTCACACTGAAGGGCCCATTGGCTGAGCACACGACGGGCCTGCCTTCTGACTCAACCTCCAACTCTTTAAGGCAACTCTGAGGATGTGGTCATGCCCCCCGCCGGCTGCAGACCTCACGGTTCTTGTCTGTACTTTGTAGGTGTGGTAATGTTTGCTCAAGCCACCTCACAGATCATTGGAAGGATCCAGTGAGAGAGTGGATGTGAACCACAAGCACGCTCTCATCAGTATCTCACAGAGCTGCCACTGCTGCGATGGGAGAACATTTGATGCAGAAGCACCACACAAAGGAAAGATTTCCTTCTAAGAAAGTCAATTCCCTCGCCTTGGCACTCCAGCATTCTTGGACATTGTCTTGTCACCTTGCCTATTCGTTTCCCATCTAAGAAGCCATAGAAATGGAACTGGCTTGAAGGTTCTGTTCCAACTGATTACCATGAGCTGCCCTAAACCAGAACTGATCAGACTCTGCTGGCAGGGCCTTTAGCACTTGGGTGGCCTCATTCAGAGCTGAAAAATCAACCAAGGGGTGGGGGTTTGGGGTTGTCAAATGCTCATTCTTGAATAAAGGGGGTGATGGTTTTCAAACTATATTTTTAATATTCTTTCTAAATTGTGATGACAACCCTGGATTAACCCATGGCAGTGTCTAAGGTTCTCTGAGCAGGGCTTGTCTTGATTACAGGTTTAGGTCCCAAGTCCTTTCTAAACTGAAGAATCAGTTCATCTAGAACTCTATAAAACCTTCCCTTCCAAAGGAAGGGGCCTGTGCTGGAAGCTATGGGGGTGGGGCTGCAGAGAGAGACAGGTTGAGGATCTTGTGATGTGGGACCCTCCAAGTTCATGAAAGAAAGAGAAACATTCAAAATCTGTTTGGTCTAGATGGTGAGGAGCATGGGAATGCATGGTAAAGGGGCATTTGTTGAGGGTTTACTACATGCTAAAGCTCACCTTGGATGCTGATTTTACAGTCTGAATGGAAGCCACTCTGGATCTTTGCTGGGAGGCTCTGGGAATTTGGGGAAGGATTTCAGCCTTAGGAAGCTCATCTGGACTGCCATGCAGAGGAGGCCAAGGACATAAGATCACTTAGAGGACAACAGCAGACACCCCCTGTGTTAGGCAGGGGCAATGGGGATAGAGCAGATTTAGGAAATCATTTGGGAGAAAAAGTGAAAAGACTTGGCCCTTCAGAAAATGATGCCCATAGGTTTTGCTCCCTTTATCCCAGCCAGCGTCCAGCTAGCGAGATGCTCAAGCTGATTGTACTGGACTGCCTGTTGATTCATCGCATGGTTCCCTATTATCCTCAGGAAAGTTTCACTCTTTATCCTATTCAGAGATGTGGATAAAAATTTAGCTGTAAGTGTACTTATTACCCTGTAATTTTTATTAGCAAAATTGTGGAAAAGAACTATATGTCAGAATAGGGGAAAGCTCTTATATTGGATGGGATGTTTGCAATTACTAAAAATCATGTTTCTAATGAGTATCTAATGATAGTAAATTCACCTTACATAAGTTAAGAGTACAAATAATACAAACTACATATAAAAATTATATGCTCCTGAATCTTTAAAAAATGCACATAGAGATAAAAGAACAAAAGAAGATAGATCAACAGGTTAAGTGTAGTTATGTTAAGTTGTAAGATTCCAACACTTGTTTATTTTTTCCTTCTACATATTCACGTCTTTCCAATTCTATGCTAAGAGACATACAAATTTTAAAGTCAGAAGAATAAAACTCATTGTGGAAGGGAAAAACTCAAGAGGACCCCACCTAAGGGTTCAGAAGATTAGGTTCCAGTGTTAGTGTTGCCTTAGACTTAGGCCATTCACTTAACCGCTATGGTTCACAATTTCCACATCTGTAAAATGGGTATAGTAACACTTGCTGATTTGAGGGCTGTTGTAAATGTCAAAAAAGTAGAGATGTGAAGTGCTTTGTTAGTAGTAAGGTGCTTCAGGAATATATAAAATTCTGGCTATCACTGCATTACTTCCTCCCACTGGGACTGTTAACTGGCTGCTAGAGGTCCCCCAGCTGAGGGAGTGGAGCTGGCATTCTAACCTGGAGGAGGAGGGGGGAGCTTATCCCAGCTAGAAGACATTTTGTTGGAGTAGGGACTATCAGATTTGGCCAAAGATAATTTCATTGTGCTGAAGAAAATGTAGACACACTCTTGGAATGCTAAGGAAATGGGAAGAGGTTGGGGGAAAGCAGGCCTAGCCTCAGCAAGCCTATTGGGAGGGCACTTCTCAGTCTGTCTGCAAGTCTGGCTTTTCCTTCCAGCCCTGGGACTTCAGTCCTGGGGAACCTTGGATCAGATCTTACCCACTCTGCCCCTGGGGTTCTTGTCTGGCAGATGAAAGCTTGTGAGGGCCTGTTCCCATGTTCTGTGGGTCCTCTTATCAGTGTTGTAGTCAAAAGCCAAAGTGAGGGGAGGGTGAGGGATATGAATAGAACACACACCAAAAGCGGCAGGGGAAGAGTTGGGGTGGACAGGCAAGAGACGCATATTACAACCAACCAGCATGCATCCCTGTGCCTCTGCTACATGAATGTCTTCAAGCTTGAGGGTAAGAGCCCCCAGACACTGGTTAGAGTCCATGCTCACTTAGGGAGACAAGACAAAGACATGCTGAAATCCTGAGTGCCAAGAAGGCATCCAGAGAGTGGGCACCCAGGAGACAGAGGAAGTGGGTGAGGATTGAGGTGATGAAGGAGAGACTTAGGCAGCCATTAAGGGTCTTCCTGGATAGAAGAAGCAGGATGCCTGGGTATGAGGGGAGCAAGAAGTAGACAACTTCTGCCAGTATGGAAGCTTGTTGAATTATCTTAGATCATTCACCTCAAATAAACTTCTGCTTCTTCAGTTTGAAAATGGTGCTAATAGAAATTCATAGATTGTTGGGGTGGTGAAATTATAAGGGACCAGGGATGAAGTTTGGGTGCATAGTAAGTGTTCAAAAGTGTTTCCTTTCTTCTCTCTTTTTTTTCCTCATGAGTCAGACAGTGTCTAGCTCCAGACCACTGATTGCAAATTGGTGGTCCATGAGCCAGACCTAATCTATACATAGGTTTTGTTTGGATCACAGAATTCTGGCTTACACTATGTTTTAAAAACATTTTGAATCAGTTGGCAACACTTAAAAATTATGAGATTTTACATAAATATTCATATTTCTGGCTTTTCTTGAAAAATCTGATTCGGCTGCAGGGGGGTCCATGTTACTACTTGGCACCTACTGGCTGGCATTGATTTGGGGCTGCTCCTGTGGGTGGGACCTGCATTCCCCACTTCTCGGCAGTCTCCACAACTCCCTACTGAGCTCCAGCACTGAAGCAAGTGTCAACTGCAATTTATCATTGTGTTTGCACTATTTTTTTTTTAATTCTTAAATTGAATTAAGACTTGAGTGAAATTTCTTTTTATAGGAAAAGCAGAAAAATGAAAGATTGGCTGAAAACATCATAAGAATAAAAAGAAAAGAGCACTTTTTTTTTTAAGAAGTGAAGAAAATTCTCGTACAGAGCATGACTATATTGAAAGAATACATTTGGTTTGCCTTACTTGTTTGTGTTTGCCTTCCAGGTTTTTATTGACATTCGAGTTTAATGCCCTTGGCTTGAGCTGCTTGCACTTCCCAGGATGGGTTTGTGGAAAATATCAATCCATCTTGATAATTTCCTGCTGAAGGAAGCCACACAGGCATCAATGGTGGTTGATATAATGTCCATTGTATTGGCTAAAAGACAGGGCCTCTTGCTACCAGGATATCTATCCACTTGCCACGATAGCAGATGATGCATCTGGGCTTCGAGCTACTTGGTCCCTCAAGAACTTTCTGTAAGCCTCCCCCCCACCAAAACCAAAAGAGGGTGGGCAGATAAGATGAGCAGGAACTGAGGGGCAGGGATGGCTTATGAAGCACTGTCCTTTAGAAATACAATGTGAATCACATATGCAATTTTAAGTTTTTTGGTAGCTGTATTATAAAAAATTAAAGAGGCAGGTGCATTTAATTTTAATATTATTTAGCCCAATGCAGATACTCCTCAATTTACTGTGGGATTATATCTTAAAAACTCATCATAAATTGAAAATATTGTAAGCGGAAAATGCATTGAATTCCCCTATCCTGTTATACAACCTCCCTTGGTGAAACAGTGCACTGTTGAGTCTCTGTTGTTTCCTGTTGTGATTGGAAATCGAGTTTGCTATCTCTCCCAGCATCACAAGAGACAATAGAACCACATAATCTCAAGCTTAGGAAAAGATCAAAATTCAAAATTTGCAGTATAGTTTCTACTGAATGTGTATTACTTTTGCATCATCATAAACTCAGAGGATGGTCTGTATTCTAGATGCAAATTTTAATTCCAACATTTTCATATGCAAATAATGTAAAAACAAGTGAGCTATTTTTGCGTTCTTTTTCTCAGAACAAAGTCTGACATATGGTGTGTATTTAGCTTGTACAGCATACCCCCATTCAGGTGGCCACGTTTCCAGTACTCAGTAGCTACCTGTGCTAAGTGTTGAGTGACCACACTTGGGCAGGGCAGGCTTCGAAGGTAGATAGGGGCATCAGTAACTAGAGAAGCACGCCTGGCTTTGCTGACAGCTGGCCCTGATTGGCCAGACCTTGACCTCTCCCTCCCCAGGTTTTCCAGAGCTGTTATCAGGGGTCATTGGCCCAGGAGGTCTTGCATTATTTTCTATATCCAGTACCTGCGGCTCTCTTCTCATTTTAGCAGTAAGCAAGCAACATGAGGCCAGGCCTACATAGTTTTCTTTCCGTCTGAACTCTGCTGGATGTGGGCTGCTGTGGAACACCATAGCAGGTGCTCAGTATGTTTTTCTTGAGTACACTTTTTTTCCCCCCCTCAAATAAAGTTTGAGTTCTTCCATGATAGAAAATTCACAAAACTGAACTTTCTGTTATGATATAGGGTGTTGACTTTGGATTTTCCTGTTAAAGCTCCAAGGTCAAAGATTGAATTCAGCTGGCGCTGCGGCTCAATAGGCTAATCCTCCGCCTGCGGCGCCAGCACACCGGGTTCTAGTCCTGGCCGGGGCGCCGGATCCTGTACCGGTTGCCCCTCTTCCAGGCCAGCTCTCTGCTGTGGCCCGGGAGTGCAGTGGAGGATGGCCCAGGTCCTTGGGTCCTGCATCCGCATGGGAGACCAGGAGAAGCACCTGGCTCCTGCCTTCGGATCAGCGCGGTGCGCCAGCCACAGCGCGCCAGCAGCGGCGGTCATTGGAGGGTGAACCAACGGCAAAGGAAGACCTTTCTCTCTGTCTCTCTCTCTCACTGTCCACTCTGCCTGTCAAAAAAAAAAAAAAAAGAATTGAATTCAATCTGATTTTCGGTGTTGACAGACACTCATTCTGTGACTCACAGATGCATTAACAAACATGTCAAGCATATTGCTAAGCACCAGGAATTCCAAAGGTCACAAAAGCACATTTATTTCTCAATCATTACTGAATAGTTACTACTCAGTTGTAAAAACAAACATATGCTGATCCAACAATAGGTGTCAAGTGAGAGAGATCCAACAATAGGTGTCAAGTGAGAGAGAGTGAAGCATTAAGAGTCCGGATGGAGGAGTGGCCCATCAGTCTGGGAAGATTAGGGAGGGCTTCTCAGAGGAGGTGATGGTGAATGGGGCCCTGAGGAATCAGTAGGCATTCTTCAAGCAGCCAGAAGGGCATGAACTTGTGTGCTCAACACCTGCAGAACTCTGGAAGAGGGCCCCAAATTGGGGCTGATGGCCAAAGCAGATGCACCAGCTGTCTTTCCATCTTGGGTTCATAGGTGACGCTGCAGTCTCTTAATGTGAGATAACTGGTTTGCTATTCACTTAGCCTTCTGTTGCGTTGTGACTTCATCAAGATGCTACAGGGTGTGCAATGCCTCCCTCTATTGACTGCCTCAGAAGACATTCATGACCTTGACCATCGTAGAGGTCTTTAGGCAGCTTCACTTGTTTTTTCTACAAGAACCTCTTGGGCCCCATCTCAATGCCAATGCACCTTAAACAGATTTCTGAATAACTCTCAAAATTAAATACCATTAAACCGTAACCAAAATGTACATGTGGATTTGAGATGTGTCAACATGTGTTTTGCATCTTTCACTTGTGTAATTTATGTATCTTTCATGGCCTTTGGACAGACCCCATGTGTTTCACATATGGCTGGTACATTTCTTATTAGGAATGGTATAAAGAGGGTCAGAAGAACCAGACTACTGTATTGATAAACATAAGGTTTAAAATCCACTGATAAAAAATGGCTTCTGAGACACCCCGTTAATGGGAAGAACATTTGTCTTGGGAACATAGAACTTTATGACTTGAAGGGGCCTTAGAGGGAATCTGGTCTATCCTAGTCTTTGTGCACAAAGCAACAGAACTGGGTGTTTAAACGACTTGTACAAAGTCCTCAGATACTAGTGGTAAAGCAAGGATGAGATCTTAAGCCGTCTAAGATTCAGCCTCGCTTTTTCTCCCCCTATTTCCTGCACTACTTTACTCCTGATTCTCATCAGAACGGCACTGTTATTTTCCAATTTAAACTGATTTCTAGATGGCAGTTCTAGAGTTTCCAGAATCCAATGAGGAAGACGGGGGAAAAGATGGAGATCTGTGAAAAGAGGGTCGTGTGGTTGCAGCTTAGAACTGTAACCCCAGGGCTTAGCACAGTCCTTGGAATATAGTAATTCCTCACTTAGTGTTTTGTGGACTGAGTGAGCACTGCCACCAGCCGAGATGACGCCTAATGTACTATCAGAACCTGCGGGAGTGCCCATAAGTGTTACAAGGCCTATAAAAGAAAAATGAGAGCCACAGTTGGGGTCCAACAAATGCTTTGCCAAGGAAAACAAAGCAAACTTGGTCTCCTGTAGAATATGTCTTACCCAGAAGCAGTATTTAAAATTCGTTAGCAACCATGAGCACACAGGCAGCAGCCCTTAAAAGAGAGGCTGCCTTGAGAATCTGAACTTGAGCCCACTGGCTGAATGCCAGCCTTGCCTCTTCTCTTGTTTGACTGTCCTTTGAGATGCTTGGAAGGTGTTTTCTCTCTGCTCCCATCCAGTAATTCCCCTTTCCATGTACTTGGAGAGAATGGACCTCCAATAAAACTGTAGAGAAGGAAGGCAACAAGGATGGGTCTTATTACACAGAGCTGTAGCTCAGTGAGTGAAGTTTTGTAGGTAGGAGGAGCTAGCAGCACTGTATGCTGGAGCTAACTTGGGGCCACTTCATCGTTTTAGCATCTCCATAAACAAGAGAATTGAAGAAGGATAGCTCTGTAGCTGGTCTGTACTAGATGAGCACCTGCTAGACCCTGGAGTTCTGGATCCCTATGCACAGTCTCCTGCCTTCTGGCTACATGAGAGGACTCCAAAAATTCATGAAAAATTGGATGAAAATATGAATTTATTTTGCTGCAAAAAATTTTGAAATCAATGCATGGTTCTTTTTTAATATTTTCTTTGAAAAATGCAGTTGCAGAGGGAAAGAGAGAGAGAGAAAGAGAGATTGATCTTTCATCTGCAGTTCCCTCCACAAACGGCTGCAACAGCTGGGATTGGGTCATACTGAGGCCAGGAACCAGGAACTCCATCTAGGTCTCCAACGTGGATTGTAGGCACATTATCAGGGAGTGGTATTAGAAGTGGAGCAGCCAGGACTTGAACTGGTGCTTTGATAAGGGATGATAAGGGAACTGGTACTCTGATAAGGATGTTAGTGTAGCAGGTGTTGGCTTAACCTGCTGCTACACATTGGCCCCTGCTTAGTTTTTCCTGACATTCATTTCAATGAATTTTTTGAAGACCCCTTGTATATCTGATAAAAGGTTTTATTGAAACCAAAGTGCTCATCAAGTAAGGTAAAGGGAACTATGCACACCACACCTGCAGGCAGCACCACATCTGAATGCATCTGCTCTAATTTTAAGACTGGAAGGCAGCAACAGCCCAACATGGAACATATTAAAGAGATTACATAACAAGTGGTCTGGAATAAAATATCAGGTGACTTCTTGAAATATTCTGAAGGATGCATGAAGTCTTGGTTTTCAAGAAGCAAAAAGAAAACATTATGAAGAAACAGCCAAAAATACTGAGGAGAAGGATAGCAAAGAAATGAAACATACAGGGGCTGGCATTGTGACACACCCAATTAAGCCACCATTTGAGACACTGGCATTCCATATGAGAGCTGGTATAAATCCTGGCAGCTCCACTTCCAATTCAGTTCCCTGTTAATGCACCTGATAAGCCAGCAGAAGATGGTCCAAACTGAGCCCCTGCCACACACACGGGAGACATGGATGGAGTTCCTGGCTCCTGGCTTCAGTCTGGCCCAACCCTGCTTGTTGTGGACATTTGGAGAGTGAACCAGCGGATGGAAGATTTCTCTCTCTCCTCTCTCTCTCTCTCTCTCTCTCTCTCTCTCTCTCGTGTGTGTGTGTGTGTGTGTGAGTGTTAGGGGGTCACTCTACCTTTCAAGTAAATAAAAAAATCTTTTAAAAAAATGAAACATGCAGTTCAAGAATTTAATTCTCATTGAAGACAGAAAATTGCAATTCACTGATGATTTAGAGACTGATATAATGATGTTGAAGACATGATATATCATTTTCTTTATTTTGGCATGAAGAAGGAAATGGACGCAGGGATGAATGGAGAAACAACACAAAAAGAAATCAAAAGCATGGACTGTGGCATGTCCCCCATGGGTGCAAATCCTGACCCTCTCTGTCCTTGCCCTGTGACTTTAAGCTAGTTTTCTTACATCTCTGTTCCTCTGTGGTCTCAACTATAAAATGGGGCTAACAATGGATCTGTCTTAAAGGAGTCAGTGATTTTAAATTAAATCATTTATTATTGATATCATGTTTATTGGGCTGGCATGTAGGAAACTCTGTAATAGGTTTTGTTCAATAAATGAAAACGGTGATCCAGAAGATTACATAGAGGACAAATAATGAAAATTAAACTTAAGAACCTAACCATCTATAGGGAAGATACTTAAGGAATTAGATCAGTAGTAGTCAGAAACAAAATCACTGTTTTTAAATTCCCGGGTTCCAGTAACCCATTCTGACCACCACTTGCTCTTGCAGCCCAGCATGGTATTTGCTCCTCCACAGTTTTCGGCATCCCCATCTGGAAGGGTACCTCTGTCTTCATTGCTATCCTTTCCTTTATTTCATATCTCTTCACTGGTTATATCCCCACTTGCAACTGACTCCCACTTGAATGTGAGTTCCAGGGGTATAAGGACTTCATCTCTCCTCTACTATTGTCATAGGGAAAATACTAAATTTTACTGGGAAAGTGAAGAAATTTTCCTGTCAAACAAAAACAGCTGGCTGAATATCAGAGGGGCTTGCCATGTCAGGTGACATTTAGTAAGATGCTGTTCTTAGATGTGTATTGGCAAACTTTTGGAAAAGAAAGAGAACTGGAGGCATTTGTACTATCCCCATCAGGTTTTCTGCATACAGGTGGACAAAAATGTTTCTGACCTCATTTTGTCCTTTTGGATATGACAGAAAACAAATGGAAAAACGTTTACAAATCTTTTCAATGGAAGCATTGTAGCGAAAGAACTGTATATTTATGAGCTAGAGGAATTAGATGCTTAACCACTATATTCAAAAAAGAATGAATCAAAAAGAAGTTCTGGGGTGGGGGCTGGGCATTGTGGTGCACTGGATTAAGCTGGCTCCCCACTCCCATATCCCGTGTCAGAGTTCTGGTTTGTTCCCGCAACTCTGCGTGCAATCCAGCATTCTGCTTGTGTGCCTGGGAAGACAGTAGATGAAAGCCCAAAATATTTGAGTCCCTGCAACCCATGTGGAGGACCTGGATGGAGTTTTTGTCTCTTGGCAGTTGTGGGCATTCAGAGATTGAACTAGTAGATGAGATATTCTCTCTCCTCCCCCTCCCCAATCTTGGCCTCTCTGTCATTTTGCCTTTCAAACAAATGAATGAATAAACAAATCTTGTGTGTTTGTTTGTCTTAAAAGAAGACCTGGGTGAGGAGGAAGTGGTAGGTATTCATACTTCACTCCTGGTGGTAAAACCCACTCATATGCAAAAGACTCCCACATTTGAATCTTTGGCACTTGGAATGAACTGAATAATGCTCTCACATACAGTACATTTCTTCTTCCTTGGAACTTGTGAATACATTATTTTATACTAGGGAACTTCAAAAAAATTCATGTAAATTGAATCAAAAGACATTTATTTTGGTGCAAAACAATCCATGACTAGTTTTTTCATCATGTGCATGTTCCATTTGTTTTTTGAAGACCTCTTGTATGATAAAAGGGACTTGTGGTCATGAGTAGGAAGTTCAAGATGGGATGACTATCTGGGATAACTCCAGGTAGGCTAATGCAATCACAAGGAGCCTTAATAAGAGGGCAGCAGAATTTAGACATAGCAGAAACTCAGGAGCCACGAGGTGCAGGCAGTGTTTAGAAGCTGAGAAAGCCAAGTAAACAAGTTTCCCTCTGAAAGCATCCAGAAAGAATGAGCCCCCAAGCCCCTCCACCAAATAGCAGTAGCCCAGAACAACCAAACCGTCTTGTGTCCATGTGTTCTTTGAATATTGTGCTAAAACACAAAATACAGTTGGTTAACTTAAAGTATACAATTCAGTGGCACCCCAGGGCATTCACAATGCTGTGCAACCATCACTTCTCTCTGGTGTCAAAGCATTTTCACCACCTCAGAAGAAAATTTCTTGCTCAATAAATACTTTTCTTTCACTCTCCACCACCCCAATTCCCTGGAACTGGAAACCACTCATCTGCTGTCTCTCTCTCTGGATCTGTCTATTGGATATTTTAAATATAGGGAATCATACATGATGTGATCTTTTGTATCTGGGTTCTTTCACATGGCAAAATGGCATTGAGGTTCATTTAAGTTGTAGCACATATGAGTACTTCCGTTCTTTCTCGTAACTGAATGAGACTCCATTGCATGTCTATACCACAATTGGTTTATTGGTTTATCCATTCTTCTGTTTATGAACATTGAAGTTGTTTTACCATTTGGCTATGACAAATAACATTGGCATAAAAGTACCCATAGAAGCTTCTGTGTGGACATGCAGAATCACTCTTTGGTATCTGTAGGGGATTGGTTCTAGGACTGCTCATGGATAACAAAATATGCAGATGTTTAATATTTGCAGACAACCTATGCAAGTCCTCTGTATACTTTAAATCACCTCTGAGTTACTTAATATCTAATATAATGGAAATGCTGTGTAAATAGTTGCTACACTGTATTGTTTAAGGAATAATGATAGGAGAAAAGTACATATTCAGTAAAGACATAATTTTTTCCCAAATGTTTTCTAACTGTGGTTGGTTGAATCCACGGAGAGGGAATCTACAGATATGGAGGGCTGACTATATTTTCATTTCTCTTTGATAAATATTCTGAGTAGAATCGCTGGATCATGTGGTAACTATGATCCATATGCTAATACTTAACTATCTATGCTTAACATTTTGAAAACCTGCCAAGCTCTATTCCACAGTGGCAGCATTATTTTGCACTCCACCAAGAACGTACAAGGGTTCAAATTTCTCCACATCTTTGCCAACACGTGTTATTTTTGTTTCCATTTTTTTTATTGCCATCCTAGTGAACACGGAGTGATATATCATTGTGGTTTTGATTTGTGTTTTCTTAATGACCAGTAATGTTTAAAATACTGAATTTCTTCTTGTGTACTTATTAGCCATTTGGAGAAATATCCATTTAAATAATTTGTTTTATTTTTAAATTTATTTTATTTATTTGAAAGGCAGAATTGGAGAGAGAGAAAGAGAGAGAGAGAAAGAGAGAGAGAGAGATTTTCCATTTGCTGCTTTATTTCCCAAATGACCACAATAACCAGGGCTGGGCCAGGCCAAGGCTAGAAGAAAGGAGCTTCTTCCAGGTCTCTCACATGGGTTGCAGGAACCCGAGCACTTGGTTTATCCCCTGTTGCTTTCCCATATGCATTATTAGGAAACTGCATCAGAACTGGAGCCCCAGGACTCCTATGGGAGCAATAAGTGCCCATATGAGATGCCATAATAGGGGTGGTGTAATCCACTATGCCACAATGCCAGCCCCTTTGTTCAATTTTAAATTGGTTTGTTGATCTCTAAGTTGTTTATTTGTGAGAGTTCTTTATTTGAGATTAATGTCTTATTAGATCTAATCTATAATTTACAAATATTTTCTCCTATTCTGTAGGCAACCTTTCGTTGATTATGTCCTTGAGTTCCCAAAAGTGTTTCATTCATATGAAGTCCAATTTATCTTTTTTTCTTTCTTTTCTTGTGATTTTAGGGAGAATTCTAGGAATCCATTGGCAAATCTTAATACGTACTAAACTGATCTTCCGTATATAAAGAGAATTGAAAATGAATCTTGATGTGAATGGAAGGGGAGCGGGAACAGGAAAGGGGAGGGTTGCGGGTGGGAGGGAAGTTATGAGGGGAAAGCCATTGTAATCCATAAGCTGCACTTTGGAAATTTATATGCATTAAATAAAAGTTAAAAAAAATGTACTCCTATGTTTTTTCTAATAGTTGTACAATTTCAACCATAATATTTAGATTTGTGAGGCAGACTCATGAATACCCAATCCCTGGGGAGGGTTTCCACTGTAGGGAGGATAGGAAAGAGAATCATTGTGCCAAACACAGGAGTAGGAGTGGAAACAGTTCTGCTCACTGCAGTTTGACTTACTGCCTGGTTCTAGTGGGGAAGAACACACACACGCACACACACACATACACACACACAGAGAGAGAGAGAGAGAGAGAGGGAGAGAGAGAGAAAGTATATGAAGCAAATTATTCACTTACAAGGAACAAAATAGCACTTAGTTCTATTGCAAGCCAGTCTGCCAAGGCTTAAGGAAATTGCCCAGGGTGGACAGAATCTTGACTGCATGTGCTCCACTTACACCACAGCCGAGGGACCCTGAAACACAGGGAATGGAAATACAATTGCTTGCTTTTTCAGATGATTCACTACTGGCGTATAAAATGCTACTGACAGCTGGCGCCGCGGCTCAATAGGCTAATCCTTCGCTTTGCAGCACCGGCACACCGGGTTCTAGTCCCGGTCGGGGCACCGGATCCTGTCCCGGTTGCCCCTCTTCCAGGCCAGCTCTCTGCTGTGGCCAGGGAGTGCAGTGGAGGATGGCCCAAGTCCTTGGGTCCTGCACCCCATGGGAGACCAGGAGAAGCACCTGGCTCCTGCCTTCGGATCAGCGCGGTGCGCCGGCCGCAGCATGCTGGCTGTGGCGGCCATTGGAGGGTGAACCAACGGCAAAAAGGAAGACCTTTCTCTCTGTCTCTCTCTCTCACTGTCCACTCTGCCTGTCAAAAAAAAAAAATGCTACTGACACTTGTCATTGAATTAATTTTGCTGAATTTGTTTATTCTAACAGTTTTTTTAAAGAAAGCTTTTATTTATTTATTTATTTTTAAATTTTTTATTTCATAAATGTGAATTTACAAAATGCAACTTTTGTATTGTTGTGGCTTCCCCCCCAACCTCCCTCCCTCCCGTGGCCCTCCCCTCTCCCTCTCCCATCCCACCCTTTATAGAGTTTCATTTTCAATTACCTTCATATACTGAAGATCAACTTAGTATATACTAAGCAAGGATTTCAACAGGCTGCACTCACACAACTGCACAAGGTATAGGGTACTGTTCGACTAGTAGTGTTTTTAAGTTTCATAGTAAAACACATTAAGGACAGAGATCCTACGTGGGGAGCATGTACCCAGTGACTCCCGTTGTTGATTTAACAATTGGCACTCTTATTTATGACGTCAGCAATCACCCGAGACTCTTGCTATGAGCTGTCTAGGCTATGGAAGTCCCTTGAGTTCACCGACTCTGAACTTGTTTAGTCAAGGCCGTGTCACAGTGGGGGTTCCTTCTTCCCTTCAGAGAAAGGCGCCTCTCTCCTTGATGGCCTGTTCCTTCTGCTGGGGTCTTGTTCACCAGGGTAGAAAGCTTTTATTTAGTGAATACAAATTTCACAGGTACAGCTTTAGGAATACAGCAATTCTTCCCCTATACCTGCCTTCCCACCCTTACTCCTGTCCCTCCTCCTACTCCCTCTTCCATCCCATTCTTTATTAAGATTCTTTTTTTTTTGACAGGCAGAGTGGACAGTGAGAGAGAGAGACAGAGAGAAAGGTCTTCCTTTTCCATTGGTTCACCCCCAATGGCCGCTGCGGCCGGCGCACCAAGCTGATCTGAAGCCAGGAGCCAGGTGCTTCTCCTGGTCTCCTATGCGGGTGCAGGGCCCAAGCACTTGGGCCATCCTCCACTGCACTCCCGGGCCACAGCAGAGAGCTGGCCTGGAAGAGGAGCAGCTGGGACAGAATCCGGTGCCCCGACCGGGACTAGAACCTGGTGTGCCAGCGCCGCAGGTGGAGGATTAGCCTATTGAGCCTCAGCACTGGCCTCAATTATCTTTAAATACAGAAGATCAATTTAGTATATATTAAGTAAATATTTCAACAGTTTGCACCCACAAAGTACTGTTTGAGTACTAGTTACAACATTAATTCACATGGTACAACACATGTTCTGTTTTCTTTTCTTGTGGCATCTTCATTTGTCTTCAGTATCAAGGTAATGCTGACCTCAGAATGTGTTAGGGAGTGTTCCTTCCTCCACCTTTGACTTTGAGTACGACTGGTGTGAATTTTTCTCTATGTGTTTGGCAGAATTTATCAATGAAGTAACTTAGTCCCAGACTTTTCATTTTGGAGAAGTTTGTGAATACTGATTTTGCTTAGTGGTTCAATTTCTTGCCTTATTATAGTTATTTTGAGATTTTCTATTCCTTTTTACACAAAAATTTGTCTATTGCATTTTGTTTAATTTGTTTTTGTAGAATTGTTTATAGTATTCTCTTATACTTCTTTTAGTTTCCATAAGGTTGATCTTAATAGCCTCAATTCTTATTTATTAATTTAATTATCTCTTTTTTTTTAATGTATTTATTTATTTGAAAGAGTTACACACAGAGAGAAGAGAGGCACAGAGATAGAGAGAGGTCTTCCATCTGCTGGTTCACTCCCCAATTGGCCACAACAGCCGGAGCTGTGCTGACCCAAAGCCAGGAGCCAGGATCTTCCTCCGGGTCTCCCACATGGGTGCAGGGGCCCAAAGACTTAGGCCATTTTCTATTGCTTTCCCAGGCCATAGCAAAGAGCTGGATTGGAAGTGGAGCAGCTGGGACTTGAACCGGCGCCCATATGGGATGCCGGTATTGCAGGCAACGGCTTAACCCACTACACCACAGCACAGGTCCACTCTTCTTTTTTCTTAGTCAAGCTAGCTAAAGATTTGCATTTTTTAAATCTTTTCAAAGGAGGAGTTTTTATTTTTATTGTTTGTCTCTGTTTATCTATTGATTATTTCATTTATCCCTGCTCTAGTCTTTATTATTTCCATCCTTCTACTGGCATGGCATTGAGTTTATTCTTTTTTTCTAGTTCTTTAAGGTTAAAGTTATGTTGCTGATTTGAGATATTACTTTTATTAGTGTAGGCATTTATAGCTATAAATTTCCCTCTGAGCACTGCTTTTCTGCATCCCATATGCTTTAATCTGTCTCATTTTAATTTTCATTAATTTCAAGTTATTTTCTAACTGTCCTAATAAGTTTTTGATGCATTGTTTGAGTTGTTAATAGTTGCATGCTTCTGAATTTCTTGGTTTCCTTTCTGTTACTGATTTATGACTTTATTCCATGTGGTCAGAGAAGATATTTTTATAATTATCTTTTTAAATTAATTGGGAATTTTTTTATTGTGCTGTCATTTGAATACATTTTGCCTCCTGAACTTATCTTGGATTTTAAATCCCAGAGTCATGGGTTGGTGTTGCTGAGAAAAGCTAAAAACTTGCCATGGAACTCCAAATCCTATTAAGCTGGGTAGTAATAATGCCATCTTAGGTCTTAAAGTGATCATATTAAGTGTTTAATTGATCACATAGATATGATTAAGTGTTAAATGGATCATATAAGTAAGATCAAGTGTCTGGTAATAACAATAGGTAGGATTAAAAAGAAGAGAATGTTCCAACATGAAAAGCAGTCCACACAGCCGACTCATAGAATGACAAATGCCTTAAATAGCACTCTGACATCAGAATCAGCCCTCAAGGCATTCTGATCTGGCTAAAAAGCCCATGAGAGCATTTCAGGCATGGAAAGCCAAAACACTGTGCCAAAAATAAAATGTCCTACATGAAGGATCTCTGTGAGTGAGACCCCGGTGGAAAGAAGGGGCCATCAAAGAAGGATGTATTTTTCTCTGAAGGGAGGATAGAACTTCCACTTTGCTTATGGCCTTGTCTAAATACTGACAGAGATTATGGACTCAAAAGGCTTCCATGACCTTGGCAATTCATGTCAAGAGCCTCGGGTGATCACTGACATCATTCGTAAGAGTGTTAATTATTAAATTAACAACAGGAGTCACTGTGCACTTATTCCCCAGGCAGAACCTCTGTCCTTAATGAGATGCACTATGAAAATTAACTGTAAAACATGTTTTCAACTGTTTTTTATATTTTGTGTGTGTGTGTGTGCAAATTGTTGAAATCATTACTTAGTACAGAGTTGGTCTTCTGTGTATAATGTTAATTAAAAATGAATCTTAATGGAGAACTGGACTGGGAATGGAAGAGAGAGGAAAAGGTGGGTTGGGAGTAGGGATGGGAGGGTGGGTATGGGGGGAAGAATCACTATATTCCTGAAGTTGTACATATGAAATTTATACTCATTAAATTATCAGCTTCTTTGGGAAAAAAAGGACTGAACTAATTGGTATAATAACTGTTTTGTGCCCTACCACTGGAGATCGTATCACCTTTTCAAACACGCAGAAAGCATACATAAAATTGACCATACAATAGGTTCCTCAAAACCAAAAATCTATGAAAACCCTTTCAACAGCAAAATTTCCCAGCTACAATATTCTAGCACTAAAAATGGAAGGACACACAGAGAAAGAAATGTACAACCCCCAAATCCTAAAATAACTAACAATTAAAAAATACACTCTTAAGTTATAATTGATTCAAAAAGAAAATCAAAGCAAGTTGTTTAGAAAATAGTGAATAAGAGGGCCAGTGCTGTGGCGCAGTAGGTTAATCCCCTGCCTGCAGTGCTGGCATCCTATATGGGTGCCGGTTCTGGTCCCAGTTGCTCTTCTTCTGATCCAGCTCTCTGCTATGGCCTGGGAAAGCAGTAGAGGATGGCCCAGGTCCTTGGGCCCCCTGCACCTGTGTGGGAGACCAGGAAGAAGCTCCTGACTCCTGGCTTCGGATCGGCATAGCTCTGGCCATTACTGTCATTTGGGGAGTGAACCAACAGAAGAAAGACCTGTCTCTCCCTCTCATTGTCTGTAACTCTAACTCTCAAATAAAATCTTTAAAAAAAAAAAAAAAAGAAAATATTTGGGGCCACGGTGTGGCCTCTGCATTACAAAATAAAGCCCTGGGTGTCCTCATTTCTCACTGAAAAAAAAATAATGAATAAGGTTTTAGAACCTAATCAAAATGAAAATATTCCATATCAAAATCGATGTGGCATGGCCATTTTTCTTCATAGGTATACTCATGGCCTAAAATAAAACAATGGTGGTGTAATTACAAAGTAGAAACTGAAATATACCAGCCAGCAGTCAGTGTCAAAAGCTATTATTAAAATCCAATTTAAGTACAACAAGCAAAGGAAAGAAAGCAATAAAGATTATTAAAGTATTAATAGTGAGTAAGAGAAGCCAAAAAGTAAATGCAATAATTTATGTTTTGAAAAAAGGCAAATATCTCATAAATATAAATAAGAGACAATAAGAAAAAGATAATTGAGTATAGGAAAGGGAAAGACAATTAAGTATATTAAAAGATACAAAATTTTAAAAAAGATAAGACAAGTCTGTACATTTAAGAAAGATCAACTTTGCCTAGAAAAGGAAAATTAGAAGAACTCAATAACCATGCAATTAAGGTATTCATTAAAATGCTATTTTTTAAATGATTTTGGGACAAGAAACTTCTAGCAAAGTGATATTTCTGTTTTCCAAGGATCATAATTCTCATGCTATGTAAACAATTCCTGAGGAAGGAAAAAATGAGCTAATCAATTCATTTTATGAAACTAGAGATACCCCAGTATAAAAACCTGATAAATACAGTACATAAAAAGAATGATAAAATAATATCATATGTGAATATAAGATTTAAAATTCCAAGTTAAACTTGAACAAACCAAATTCAACAACATAATAAAAAGCACATTTCTCCATGAACTAGGAGTGTCTATGCTTAATGGTTTAATATTAGGATATCTTTCTCACTTCTAAAATCTATCTTTCCTTTTTGTATGGTTTCACATCTCTGAAATTACCATGTATTTTATAGTAAATGAAATATGGTGGCATAATAGTACTCATGCTAATCTGATTAGGAGCTTAAAAGGCTTTAAACGTAATTAAATACCCACTTCTGCTTTTGAAATATGTGGGGTCTCCAAATATACATAGACAATTTATATATATATATATATTTTTTAAAAAACTTTGCATGGATTTATAAACTCTTTTACACCAAAATAAACTCATCTTGTAATTTATTTTCCAAAAATTTCTGGAAGTACCCTTGCAGTTTGGAAGCCAGGAACAGTAGGATACTTCTTAATACTATAAAAAATTTCTAATTCATAACAGCATTTTACATTATAGTTAATAAAAGTAAAATACATGATGTATTTTCACTAAATGTTAGAAACAAACCAAGAAGGCCAGCTTACACTATGAAAAATAGAACATCCAAAATGAGGAGGCACATTGGCCACTATTGCAAATGATATGACTAAAAGACAATAAAATCCTAGGTAATTTGTGAAAATTACTTTATAATTGATAAGAAAGTTCTGCAAAATTTTCTGATATAAATAGGCAACACTTAATAGGTTTTCCAATTGCAAACAATATCCAGGTAAAAGGTATAATGGGTTTGAAAAGTTATCAGCAACGTGGAAAACAAACTGCTTAAGAGCAACAGGAGCCAGAAATGTCTGACAGCTCCAAGAATAAATCTACTGAATTTCTCTGCAAGATGTGAAGATTTTGAATAATCCCTGTGGTTTTGGGTGGGAAAATGGTACATTACAGAGATGTGCATTTCTTTCAGAGTAGCTTCTAGTTTTAAAGTAAGTCCCTTCAAACATGACAAAATGATTCTGAAGATCATCTGGAAGAATGATGTGGCAAAAATAGATAAAAGTAAGGATAGGGGATTATCTCCATTGAATATTACTATATATTAAAGCTATAATTCAAATATACAGAGGAGAACTTCAAAGTTGTCGGTTCTGAAAGATCCCTGGCCATGTGAACGAGGATGAAACAGCACGTCGGTACACTGACTAGCAGGGGAGGATAAAACCCACACTCATACATTCTACCATCCAAGAGCCCACATGCCAGTCAGATACAAAGGCTTAACAACAAATATTTATGTTGCTATGCAAATTAACAGATACATACAAATAACAAAAGAAGGTACAACTGTAGATGGTATATCATACAGCAGAACTAATCATGTTCTATGAATGCTAATAGCAGCACATGGGAGTGTATTTAAAATGTGTTCTCAATTTTATTAAAAATATGTGTGCCATTTATGGTGAGGGGAAATTCAACAAAGCACCTATTAATAATGGATTGCAAAATGCTTTAAATCCAATATAAGCTGTAATCTTTTTCTTCACATTCTTTTTTTTTTTAGCCAGAAAAATCTAGTCTTCGACCATGATATTGTATTAAAACTTATCAGGAGAAATTTAAGTCCTCTTTGCTCTGTATCAGTGCTGTATGTGTTTTGTAATAACCAAAAACAATGTATAGTCATGTTGCTTGAAAAATTCTTACTATTCCCTGGAACCTTACCATTGAGTTCTAAAGAAATAACCACTTACAATTTTTAATTGCTATAATTAATATGATTATATTATTAAAATGATATGCCCAATTTGGCTGTCTTGTTGAAAAATGTTACTTTTGGTATCATGTGTAAGACTTGTTAATGTTGTCATTACTTAACTTTCTTCAAAATATGTTTTATGTGCTGTTTTTGCTGTTTATATGTTGGATAAATTGTGTTCTCTATTTGATTCTCTCAACCAAAAAATATGTATGTGTGTGTGTGTGTGTGTGTGTATATATATATATATATATATATATATACATATAATCAAATCACTATATAATGCATTTTTAAGGGTTTTAAAATGTATTTGAGAGGCAGAGTTACAGACAGAGAGAGGGAGAGACAGAGAAGTCTTCCAACCACTGATTGACTCCCCAAATGGCCACAATGGATGGAGCTGGGCCTATGTGAAGCCAGGAGCTTCTTCTGGGGCTCCCACATGGGTGCAAGGGTCCAAAGACTTGCATCATCTTCCATTGCTTTCCCAGGCACTTTAGCAGGGAGCTGGATATGAAGTGGAGCAGCCAGGAATTGAACTGGTGCCCATGTGGGACACCGGTGCTGCAGGTAAAAGCTTAACCTATTATGCCACAGCACCAGCCCTTGCTGCGCTTGTATATACACCCACATCTTAACAAAATTTGAGAGGATGTTATATATACACACATATTATATGTGTATTCATATATACAAGGGACACTTCAAAAAGTTTATGAAAAAATGGAACTAAAAGACATGTATATTTTGTTGCACAAAATTTCTAAATCCACGCACATGGGAGTTTTTCAAAAAGTCCAGAAAAATTCATATTAAAAACTCTGCATGAATTTCCAAAAATTTTGCACCACAATGAAGTTGCCTTTTAATTCTGGTTTCCACAAACTTTTAGAAGCACCCTCATATATAATGATGTTCAGAAAGGAAATATACTCAAGTCTTAACAATATGAGCTTTAGATGATAGGATTACAAGCAAGTTTTAGTTTATTTCTATTTCTCCGAGTTTCCCAAACATCCGAAATGAAAGTAGAATGGTTGTGGAGAACCCAGAGAGCAGAGATAATGAAAACCAACAGATAATCTTTGGCTCTATTCCTGTTCACTTCCTCTCTCCACTCTCTACTCATAAAAACTAAACAAAGCCTTTGTCAAAGAGAAAAACCAGAATGACTTTTTGTGTGTCCTATGTATCCATCTTGGAGGAGAGGGATTATGAGGCAGAAAGAAAAAAATAATGGTAGCATCTTTGATTTGGAAGAAATCCCTGATACAACTCATCTCAACGCTTCAATTTACTTCTTGGTTTTTCTCTTGCACTTTCTTGGTTTTTTTTTCTTGGTCTTTATCCCATTTTGCTGGTGGGAAAGGTCTTAACTGGGTAATTTTTATCCTGTAAATCATCTAATCTCCCAGATGTACCCCTTGGCTCAGCCTCTAAGGTGGAGATCCATTCATCGAACAATTATTTAATGAAAACTATGAGCTGGGCTGGTGCAGGTTGGGGAAGGATATTGTATTTTATTTGTAAATTTTCAGACTCTGTGTTCTTATGGGGACCTCTCTCCTGACAGCCCTGGTCTGCAGGATTCCTGGGAGAGCACTGAGTTTACCTGGGGTGCCAGGTGGCCTCCAGTGCACTGGGATAAAGTGGAGTCTGACCACAGTGTTGTGTGCCTGTAGGGTGTTTTCAACTGGTAAGAAACTGCACAGGTGATAATATCCCCACCCATGCAGACCATGAATTAAGGGTGGGAAGGAGCATGTGCCAGGAATGGGGTCACACTCATAGCTGGGCTTGTCTCCCACTGTCAAGCCAACACAGACAATCCAATTTACTTTTTATGAAAGAAGAAAGCTAGAAATAGACCTTATTATGTAGTCTGCAAAGTTCCACAGAGATTTTCCATCACTAAATTAAAGATCCACTACTTTCATTTTAAATGGTGCCTCACAGCCTTGACAAACGCAAGAAGCATTCCCAGAAGAAGGGAACAGGGGATAAGGGAGCCCGGCTAACCAGAGAGGCCAGTTCAGAAACCAAGGAAAAAGAAAGACACACTGTTTCCATAGAGTTTACAGCACTAAAGAAACTTGAAGCCAGGAGCTTCTGAACTGACCATTCCCCACTCACCAAAATTGGAAAAACCCATTCTGTCTGGAAATCAAAAGATGTTAAGTCTGAAAAAGCCATTAAAGACCTTATGTTTTGAGTAATATTAGTTTTTTCAAGATGAAAAGACAAAAATAGAACCAAAAAATGGTCCATGGTCTGATACATTTGGGAAATTTTCTATACAACATCGCCTTTTTGGAAACTCATAATAGTGAGGAAAATTTAAAAACCTTTGAGAATTCCTTCAGTTAAAGCTAACCAGCTTATTTTATTTTGCTTAACCCCCCATTTTCCAAGTCTCTTTGGCCTCTGTTGTAGATTTGTCAATGACTTCCTCCCACTCTTGCATGCATAAAATGCTCCTCTCACCTGAGTTTGTCAATTTTCTCTACACTTGAATCTGAACAGGTTTCTGAGGAGTGCTATTGTGTCCATCCTAGGCCCAGCACTTGGGAGACTCAATGGCTTCTGTTTCTGATTTTTTAGGGACTGGCTGTCCAGAGTGTGGGCTGGACTCCCAAGGGATTAGAAGTTGAATGAAGGGGGTCTCTCAAATAGGAGGTCATCTTTGATGCTTTAGTCCCAGCCAAGTTCCCATACAGAGTACAAAACACAGAAACATATGCAAACCAATTCTTATTGAGGAGAAGACTCACTCACCCAAATTCAGCAATTCACAGAATGTAAGACACAATAAGTCATTCTTATTAGAAGATCTAACTTTGGGCATTATTTATTACTCTTCAATAGATAACTGATACAAACATGTAATTATTTGTGCCATATTATTCTGCTCTTGCAGAACCCATCAGAAGTCCATGAGGGGAAATGATGATAACACAACTTCAGTATACACATGGAGGGTGTGAATCTCAAGAGATGGGGATTGACTGACCCAGTGTCAGTGCTGGCCAAAGCTGGGCACATTCTTTTTTTTTTTAAAGATTATTTATTTAAAAGGCATGAAAGGCACAGTGAC
This sequence comes from Lepus europaeus, assembly GCF_033115175.1. Classification (NCBI taxonomy): domain Eukaryota; kingdom Metazoa; phylum Chordata; class Mammalia; order Lagomorpha; family Leporidae; genus Lepus; species Lepus europaeus. The sequence continues at coordinate 67,107,847 of NC_084827.1, forward strand.
AGAGAAGGAGAATGAGAGAGTGAGAGAGCGAGAGAGCAAGAGCGAGAGAGCAAGAGAGAGAGAGAGAGAGAGAGAGAGAGAGAGAGAATCTTTGTTGATTCACTCTGAAATGCCCACAACAGCTCATGTTGAGTCAGGCCAAAGCCAGGGGCCAGGAACTCCACTCAAGTCTCTCACAAGGGTGACAGGAACCCAAGCACTGGGCCACCAACCGCTGCCTCTGAGGTGTATTAACATGGAGCTAGACTGGGCATGGAGTAGCTGGGACAGGGCATGGGGTAGCCAGTGTTGCAAGCAGCAGTTTAACCCTTTCAGCTACAATGCCTGAGAATCTTGTCAGAATGAAACACTGTACCACTGCACTTGATACTGGGAAATTTCTACTTTTCCCTGAGTGTGTGTGTGAGTGTGTGTGTGTGTGTGTGTAGGGGGGAGGGATTAGCTACTGATGACACAGCAGGGAGCAAAGTGCAGTTTTCAACCTTGCATTTGGGAATCACCTGTGAAGCATTCAAAGCTTCCAAGTGCCAGAATATCTGAATCTCTGGGAGTGGGGCCTGGCCACTGGTGTTTGAAAGCCTCCTACCCAGGTGATTTTAGTATGTCCTCAACTAGGTAAGTAGCTCCCAGTCAAATTGTAAGGCCAGGGATTTGTCATTGCCAGATTTTTCACGCATGAGCATCAAGGATCTGTGAGGGGCTTTACATATTCAGCTTTTTGGGCCATGGGCTGCAGGCAGGGTCCAATGTTCCAGCACAGGAGGTCCAGGACTTTGAAGCTCAGGAGTGTTCAGAAAATGACCTCCTCCTACTATTAACAAAATCATTAATATTTATTCTGCATTTCCTACCACCAAGAACTGTTCTGAGATCTCTGCATGTCCAAACTGGTACAAAATAGGGACATATCTGACTATGCTTCCAGTTAGTTTAAGTCTCATGGCATCAATGAGAGGATTTGAATCACAGAGGTGAAGCAACTTGCCCACGTTCACACTGTCAGTGATAACCCATGCAGTGCAGAGAAAAATCCTGATCTTTAAGCCTACAACCTGCTGCACTGGTTCCATCTTCTAGGGACATGGTACCCTGCACTGCTTCACACATGTTAAGATGAATCTGAATCCCTTGTGGCCCTTCTCACAGATCTGACTGATTCCTGGAGGACCCTGGAGCTGCAGGCTCAGGGAGGAGGCTGGGATAGCCAGGGAACAACTTTCCAGGATGGACAGTGCTGTGTTGAGGCTTACATCAGTAGGAAGAAAGGGATTCCTAGGACATGACCCATGTGAATGCAGGAGAAACAGGGAGAGCTCAGCTCTGCAGAAGTAGCTGAGGTAGCCAAAAGACAGACTACAGATGGAGAGGTGGTAGCAGTGGATGATGTTCACCATTTTACAAGATTTTTTATTTATGTGTCCTAGGTAGACTGAGTGTGTTTCCCATGACCACTGCTCTCACTGCTTTAATGATTTGCTCACAGGCAGAGTAGCTCTGTAGCTGTGCTCAACCCCAGAACTACTCACTTCAGGGGCTTCTAGGAAGTTAGATACCCATTCAGGTTTTGGTTGGTTGTTGGTCTGGGAGGTGACATAAACCCTCTCTACCCCTGATACCTGCACCTTCAGTACAGCTCAGCTATACACAGAAATTTTCTTGCAATTTCTTTGGGAATCAAGGGAAAAAGAGCTGGTTCAAGTTCGGGTGTGGGTCAGAATGCAATGGAGAGATGAGGTTTAGACACAGGAGGTGAGGCATGAGTGAGAGAGATAATTTGGTAGAAACAGAGGCATGAGGCAGATCATTACTATGGAAAAGTAGTTGCTTCCCCAGATTCTGGGAGTCTCCAGAGATGGTGGGAGTTGGAAATGCTGACTTTTCCAGACTACCTGGGATGGGGTATTGGGCTTTCTTTCTTTGTATACTGAAGGTCATCGGCAGAATCTAAAGATTCCTGGAGACAGTAAGCCTTTGGGTTAAAATGAGTACTTCCAAAAGTTTTTTGGAAAATAGAATTGAAAGCTAAGTTTCAGTGCAAAAAAATATTTTGTAATCCATGCAGTTTTGTTCATATAAAAGGCTCATGGAAAATGCATATTTATAAAGACTATGTGTAGGGCAGCATTGTGGTGTAGTGGGGAAACCCATTGCCTTCAAGGCTGGCATCCTACATGGGCAACAGTTTGTGCTCCAGCTCCTCCACTTCTGATACAGCTTCCTGCTAATGGCCTGGGAAAAATAGCTAAGGATGACCCAAGTGCTTGGGCCCTTGTGACCCACAAGGGATACCTGGATGAAGCTCCTGGCTCCTGGTTTCAATCCAATCCCACTGTAGCTATTGTGGCTATCTGGGGAGTGAAGCAGCGGATGGAAGGTCTCTCTCTCTCTCTCTCTCTCTAGCTCTTTCAAAATAAATAAATCTTAAAAAAAGTATGAAAGAATTATAAAAAAATTTTGCACCAAAATAAACATAGATTTTATTTATTTATTTTCTGATTTTTACTTGAAAGGTACAGAGAGAGAGAGAAGTCCATTAACAGGTTTGTTCCCCAAATTCCTGAGGCCCAAATGTGGGGCTGGGAATGGAATACAGGTCTCCCATGTGCTTATCAGGAACCCAATCACTTGAGCCATCATGGCTATATACTCGCAGGAGGCCAGAGTCAGGATCCAGAGCCAGGAATTGACACTGATGTGAGACTCCAGTGTCTTAACTGGTAGGCTAAATGCCTGCCCCTATTTTTTTTTTTTTTTAAATTCCATTTTCCCCCTACAAATTCTTTGAATTCCCCTTGTACAAATTAGGGACATTGTAGACTATTCATGCAGTTAGTGTAGACTGGAGATTGAAAGCAAATCAAGAGGATTTTGTTATTATCAAGTAGACAGACATGGGGTTTAGGGACTGGGCAGAGGAAGGAGACTGTTGGTGAAAGCTGTAATTAGAGGTGATAGCTCTGAACAAGCCCCTCTCCCACACGAGCCCCAGTGCTTCCAGAGTGAAACCAGGGCTGTGCTGCCTGCTCTGTGGAGGGCACTGCTTCAGCCACACATGTCTCCTGAGGCCCATGGAATCTGAAGTCCTGCTGTTGCATTTGTCCAGAGTCTGGGTAATTTGTGGTGCCAGGAGCACTTGAGTCTCCTGGACAGACAAATAAGCCCCTGCCAGATTCACTTAGGATGAAACTCAAGTGAGTTCCTGTGTGTGTGAGCTCCTCTTTTGTGTGAATGTTGAATCCAGCTGTTGCAGTCTCCATCACCTAAACAGTGTAATCTACCTAGACAGGGGATTGCGGCTCACAGAACTGCTACACACATGCGCGCACACACATACAGGCTTTATTTTATTCCCTGGAAACCCTCTGATGTAGGCTAAACAGCTATTTTTATTTCCATTTCACTGATGGAGTGATTGAGGCTCAGAGAGGCTGATAACTCACCAAGCATACACAGTTGCAGTATGCTGAGTTAGCAGATTTGTTGTGTCAAAGTGGAGTTTCTTATTTCCAGTATACATTTTTAAAAATTGATCTCAGTTAGTGCTTGCTTGAGAACGTTATGCTCACCTAGAGCAGGAAATATGTCTTCTGTTGTGTTAGAATCATGGGGTCTTTCAGGTCTACATAAGATGTCCAATGTGTGCTGCTTTGTGGAGTCCTGTCACTAAGGGCCACCTGTGCACCTTGACATGTCCCCAAATTTAGATCCAACATTTACTAAAATGCAGTCATTCACCTCTGCTGAGCTCCACATGTCTTAACACCATTTTGGGCCTTCTTTTTTTTTAAAAAAAGAAAATTTATTTATTCAAGAGTCAGGGGGAGAGAGAGAGAGAGAGAGAGAGCAAGAGCGAGAGCAAGCAGTTCAATCCATTGGCTCACTCCCCAGATCCCTACAATGATTGGGGCTTCACTTGGGCTTCACAGGAATTGAGAGCACAATCTATACCCCCATGAGGGTGGTAGGAGCCTAATTATTTGAATAACCACCATTGCCTCCCAGGGTCTGCATTGACAGGAACCTGAAGTCAGGAAACCGAGCCAAGGACTAATGCAGACACCCTGAGATGTGATACGAGTCTTAACTGCTGGGCTAAAGGCCTGCTCCTGAACCTTCCTCTTAAAGGGAGACGTAGGAGAAAGGTGGGCCAAGCGCAGTTCTGGACTAGCATATGGCAATCACATTACTTATTTTTACAAAATTCATATGGAGCACCTGCTAGGTGCTATGGTCTGTGCTGGGTTTCAAGGCATAGTGATAAGCTAGGCAAGTGCAACCCTGCTGGGCTGGAGTTCATTGTTTAGAGAGGAGAGGCAGACATTATGCAGATCAGTGTAGACTGTGGTGGTGACAAGATGATAAAGGAAGAAGAGAGTGCAAGAAGAGCAAAGGAACTGGGATACCAAGGGAGGCTGCCTGGAGGAGGTGAAACCTGCATGATGAATGATAGGTTGGGGGAGTGTGGGAAAGGAGGTGAGGGTTAGGAGGAAGTATAGGGTTGTATCAACGCAGGAGACAAAGGCCTTGATGAAATTTAAAGAACTAAACATATCTGAAGCAAGGTGTGTGTGTATGTGTATGTGTGTGTATGTGTATGTGTGTGTGTGTGTGTATGTGTCTGAACCAGGATGGGGAAGGACTGGTAAGGCTGAGGAGTCACCAGGGGCCTGATACTGCAGGGCTTTTTGGCTTTATCCTTCAAGCAATGAGATAAAATTCATTCCAGGATGTTCAGGCTCTTATTTTCACTTTCAGAACTCTCTCTGGCTGACACAGACCATGACTTGTGGCACCAGGGATGCAGGCTAGGGTGAGTGAGGGAGAACTGGAAGCCAGCCACTGCAGTGATCCCACTAAGACTGGCAGTGGCTGGCTTGCAAGGCTGTCAGCCATGAAGCTGGAGACAAGTGGGTGGATTTGAAGAAGGGGAAAACAGAATGATCAGGCCTCAGGGAGGGAGATGTTAGGGGCAAGGATGATGCCCATGGTTCTGATCTAGGTAGCAGGAAAATTGTGGGGTCATTTTTGAGTGGGAGTGAATGGAGATGGGGCAATGTGTGGGTGTTCAGGCAGGTCCATGCTGATTTTGAGATGCCCATGGGATATGTTGTGGACTCTTGAGTTCTGGGATGAGACAAGCACCCCAGGGTGGGAAAGCCACTTGCAAGTACTCACACAGTGGCAGGAATGTCATCACACAGGGAGGAAGCGAGGGGTGAGTAGAGAAGAAGGGCTGGGACCATGCTTTGAGAGACCCTTGACAAGGAACCCAGAAAAGAGGCTTCTGGAGAAGCAAGAGAAAGGCCAGAATAGAAGGAAAGATATGGGCTACAACTGTCCATAGTGACCTGGAGGTCAGTGCCGAGAAATGCTGGGGGATGAGGGTTTGCTGAGGAATGGGAGAGGAAGAGGTAGAGTCAATGCATGAAGTCAAGTTCAGGTTGAAAACTGTGATCCGGCAAAGGTTGTTTCCCTCTCTGGGTCTCAGTGTTCTCACCTGAAAAAAATGGATGATTGAGCTGTCAGATCCAAAGGCATTCTCTAACTCCCGTGGTGAGATTATTTCCCTTAGCAGTGTGTACTTGCAAGAGCTTTGTTATGACACAGCTTCCCTTGGCTCTGCAGGGTAGTGCTGCCTGGTGGAACAAGGCCAACCGGGAAATCTGGTCAACTCCACATTTCTTCTGCTTGATGTTAGATCCTTGCCCCTAGCTATTGCTATTCCTCTCTGGACTGTCCCAAACATGCTGATTTCTACACCTTGGGAACACTCACACATCTGCTATTTCCTTGGAATTGAATAAGGAAAGTTATTGTACCAGCTTCTTACCCTTGTAAACTCTAGGAGGCAGCAATACTGGTTGAAGTAATTGGATTTCTGTCACCTGTCTGGGAGATTTGAGTTCCTAGCTCCTAGCTTTGACCCAACCCACCATGGCCATTTGGGGAGTCAGCAGTGAATAGGAGCTCTGTATGTCTGTCTTTCTGTTTCTCTCTGCTTCTCAAATAAATAGATAAAACTTTTAAAGCAAATATTTTATTTTATTTTATTTTTTATTTATTTGAAAGAGTTACAGAGAGAGGTAGAGACAGAGAGAGAAGTACTGCACCCACTGGTTCACTCCCTAGGCAGCCACAACAGCCGGTGCTGCGCTGATCCAAAGCCAGGAGCCAGGAGCTTCTTCCAGGTCTCCCACTTGGGTACAGGGGCCCAAGGACTTGGGCCATCTTCTATTGCTTTCCTAGGCCATAGTAGAGAGCTGGATGGGAAGTGGAGCAGCCGGGACTAGAACCGGCGCCCATATGGGATGCTGGTGCTTCAGGCCAGGGTGTTAACCCGCTGTGCCACAGCGCCGGCCCCTAAAGCAAATATTTTTAATGGAGAGACAGAAAACACTTAGTAGCAGATGTAGTGGATGCCAAAGGGTTATTCTCTAGAAAATGCCTTCTGGTTTTTTCCTGTGCTAATTCCCTACACATTTTATAACTTAGGAGGAGGCCTGTGGTTATCTTGTACTCCAGGTCAACTGAAAAAAACTAATAATACAGAAAAAAAAAAAACCTGTTAAATAAGGTAAGCTTAACAATGCCAGTGCAGTGAAGCTCATAGAAATAATAGAAGCTCACACAGACAGAAAAGTTGTAGACGATGCACCTCTTGCTGGGTGTCCATAAAACAAATGTTTGGGATTGATTCAGACTTGAATTCAAACTGCTCCCTGTGATAGTCTTTCCCCAAAATGATGGTGCTGAGTGGTGAGTGAGTCTCTGCCTAGAATCACAGTGTTGAAACTTCACTTCTTGGGGCTGGCGCTGTGGTGCAGTGGGTTAACACCCTGGCCTGAAGCACTGGTATCCCACATGGGCGCCGGTTCTAGTCCCGGCTGCTCCTCTTCCGATCCAGCTCTCTGCTGTGGCCTGGGATAGCAGTAGAAGATGACCCAAGTCCTTGGGTCCCTGTACCCATGTGGGAGACCTGGAAGAAGCTCCTGGCTTCGGATCGACGAAGCTCTAGCCATTGTGGCCATCTGGGGAGTGGACCAGAGGATGGAAGACCTCTCTTTCTGTCTCTACCTCTCTCTGTAACTCTGTCTTTCAAATAAATAAAAATAAATCTTTTTTAAAAAAAGAAACTTCACTTCTTGTAGCATGTTCATCTGGGGTATCAGGAGGCCAGCCACATGCAGTGCTGAAGGTAGAGGAGATGTTTTCTGACACTGCCAATGGTCTTTTTAGTGAAGAGTCCTGAAGGGAGGGGAGGGGAGTAGGGGCAGGGGTGCACCAGCTCATCTTTTTCTAGCGATGCTCATGAGGTGACTTCTGCTCAGGGCAACTTCCACTCACATCCTCTTTCCAGGCCTGGCAAACCAGATGAGCTCAGGTGTCAGATTCTATGGGAAGTGTCTTGGATCTGTTCATCATGGCCTCCCATCCCTCCCCGAATGTGATCCCTTGCTTCCCTGCTCTGTACTCCTGAATTCCCTGTGCTTCCAATGATCCTAACACCTATTCAGCTGCTACACAGTTTGGTAATTCTGGTCTGTTTTCCTCATTAGACTGTGACTTTCTTCTGAGTGGAGTCTGTGGACGTATTCTGTGTGAGTGGTGTCTGGCATAGTGACCAATGTATAGGAGGCAGCCAATAAATTTGAATCAGGGAAATGTGCTTGCAACATCACTCAGAAAAGAATGGGGAAATCACCTTTCAGGGCTGTGGAAAGAGTACTTGGGAAGTGTATTAGTCAGCTTTTGGTGCAGTGAGAAACTACCCCAGTGACTTAAGACACCAAGCATCCAATTCTCATTTACATTAATGTGGGTTATGGGAAGACTGGGGATTTGATACAAGCTGCGTGCAGATGAAGATTGGTTCCATATGTCTTATCTGAGACCCTGTCTTCAAGGCAGAAGAGAGAAGCATTAGCTAAGTCAAGATGAATCATTAGAAATAGCCTTTGCTTAGACACTTGACCTAGCAGTTAAGATAGCCACATCCCACATTAGAGTGCCTGGGTTCAGTCCTGGGCTCTGGCTCCTGATCCAGCTTCCTGCTATTTCAGAACCTGGGAAGCAGACATTGATGGCTCAACTGATTGGATTTCTGCCACCCATATGGGAGACATGGATTGAGTTCCTATCTCCTACATCAGTCACCTGGTCAGTGAAGGTATTTGAGGAATGAATCAGCAGATGGGATTCTCTCTCTCTCTCTCTCTCTCTCCCACATAAATTTCTTTCTTTTTTAAAAAAGCTTCTACTTTGATTGGCTGGGCAAATGCACTCTGTTTACAGGAAGACGTTGCAAAAGTCACATTCAAATAAAATGGAGATCTAGTCTTAGAAGGGAGAGATGGATAGTTGTAGATATCAGTACAATCAAAGACAGGGATTTTGTCTTTTATCACCCCTGCTTTTTTAATAATTTTACGTGTCTAAAATGTACTACTTCACAAGTTTGGTGAAGTATTCACCTGTGAAATTGCCACCACAATTTAGATCCAGGGTAGGTAACTTATAGATCATAGGCTAAAGATAGTCTAGCACTTGGTTTTGAAAATAAAGTTTTATTCCGGTCGCTCCTCTTCCTGTCCAGCTTTCTGCTGCGGCCCGGGAGTGCAGTGGAGGATGGCCCAAGTCCTTGGGCCGTGCACCTGCATGGGAGACCAGGAGAAGCACCTGGCTCCTGGCTTTGGATCAGCATGGTGCAGCGGCCACAGTGGCCACTGCGGGGTGAACCAACGGAAAAAGGAAGACCTTTCTTCTCTCCGTCTCTCTCTCTCTCACTGTCCATTCTGCTTGTCAAAAAAAAAAAAAAATAAAGTTCTATTAAAACACAGTTATGCCTGTTCATCTATGGATTGCCTATGGCTGTTTTTTTCTCTATAGTGATAGAGTTGGTTAGTTACAACAGAGAGTATGTAGTGGCAAAGTCAAAAATACTACCTATCCCTTTACAGAATAACATTTCCCAACCCATAATCTGGATAACAAACACATCAGCTCCACAATCTAGATAATGAACACAAAATTTTGGGGTATGCCTGCCTTTTCCCATATTTCTTCCACTCAGCCAACTGCTGATATGTTTCTTGTTTGACTTTCTCATAATTTTATATAAATGGCACCCCACGGTGTATATTGTTTCTTGAGTCTGGCTTCTTTCACTCAGCATGATTATTTTGAGATTCACCCATGATGTAACATACATCAATAGTTCATTCCTTTTTGTGACTGATAATTATTCCACTGAATGGATATATCACAGTTCATTCAACTGTCTACCTGTTAAACAACATTGGGTTGCTTCCAGTTTGGAGTTTTTACCAGCAAGGTTGCTATGAGATTGACAGAATTCTTTGCAGGGGGTTGAACTTTCATTTCTTTTTAGTAAATATCTAGAATTAGAACAGCTGGATCACGTAGTAGATGTTTATGTAAATTTTTTTGGACTTTGCCAAGCTGTTCTCCATAATGGTTGTTACCAGTGGTGGATAAGAATTACATTTCCTTTGTATCCTTACTGTACTAGTCTGTTTTTTGTTGCTATGATACATTACTTGAGACTGAATAACTTATACAGAAAGAGGTGCATTTGGCTTACGATCTGGTGACTGGAGGGCCCAAATGTCACGGTGTTGGCATCCTGGCAAGGGATTCCTAGATGTGTTACAACTAGAATGAGAAGTAAAATACGACCTGGGTATGCTCAGAAAGGCCAGTCATGTGCGGTGGCCTCACTTTATAACAAATTCTTGTAAGAACTAGCTCACTCGGCAAGACTAGACAATACTAGGAATGGAATTGCTGAACGAGGGAGTAAATATATGTTAAATTTTGTAATAAACTAAAAATGGTTATCCAAGGTCATCGCATCTTTTCATCTTCCCACTAGCAACGTATGAGTGCTGCTCCCCTTTTCATCTCTATCAAAATTTCGCTATCAGTATTTTTTGTAATCTTAGAATTTCTCCTAGGCACACCACAGTTCCCTGATGACTAACAGTGTTGACATATTATATTATATTATATTATATTATATTATATTAATGTGCTTAGTCATCATTTTGTAACTGAATTTGTTAAATATTTGTTCTGTTCAAATATACTCATTTTTATTGGACTGTTTCTCAATATGTTGAGTTAAGAAAGTACTTTATACGTTACAGAAAGTCCTTTGACATACATACATACATATATGTATGTGTGCACATATATACGTATGTGTGTACATATGCACTCAGAAACAGACACTCAGCTACACACATGGAATGAGGTCATGTGATAAAGGATGAAGAGATTGAAGTGAAGCAGCACCAAGCAAAGGAACACCCAGGACTGCTGGTAGCCACCAGAAGCTGGAAGAAGCAGTGAAAGAAAGTTCTTTAGAGCCTGCAGAGGGGCTGTGTCTGCTGGTACCTGGAGTCAGGCTTTTACCCTCCATTCTTGTTTTAAAGCCATCCAGTTTGTGATAATTTTCTATGGCACTGCTAGAAAACAAGTGAGGTCTGTAACATTTCAAAATCCCTTTTCTCTGTTTCTCTTGCATTTCTTACCCAATTCTGCCTCACTTTGGAAGTGCCTTGAATCAGGCATTTTTCCAGAGTCCCCTTTCCTAAGATCTCCCCTTCATGCAGATGTATAACAACTGCTGTGTAGCTCTTTCATAAAATGAATGCATAGCCTGGGTTTTCTTGTTTTATGAAAGCATGCCAAATCAGTCCTGTCATCTGGGTGAGTGAACAAGGTTTGAAGACCCTTGTCTTGTCAGTGTGATGCCAGAGGAGCAACGTCTTGTAGAACTCATGTCTAAGATGACGTCGGGGCCTAGACGGCTCTGGTTGGTGTCGGGTTCTGTTGAAGTGACACTTCCCGGTCCAGCCAATCTGTTATGCTTCATGCAACTCTAATTGACAACATGGCAACAGAGACTTGGAAGCATTTCTCCAAAACACTTCAAATTTCCTGTGATGCAAATCCCTTTAGCTAAGTAAAGCAGTGGTAGGAATAAAGACATCCAAATGGATCCTGAAAAAAGTCCTCAGAATCTTTTAAGACCGTGTCGGCATGGTCTGAAAGGCCAGTGGTAACCATACCATCAGTCTACCCTGTTTTCAGCTAAGTGGAGCTTAAAAAAAGTAAGCTTTAAAAACGTGATATTCAGCTAGGAACCCTTTATGTTATTGACTCTGAATGCAAAGAAAATTCTGGACCACTTTGCACTTGGGTAGGCAGCCCCATTTGTGAGTCAGGCAATACCCCCACATGGGCTGTAGAAGGAACTTTCCCCAGTGTATGGAATGCTTCCAGATGTTAGAATAATTGACAATATTCTAAAAATGAACACCAGTTGTTGCATTTGGTTTCAACATTTTTGCTTTATTTTCTGCCATGGTTGACTCTCCTCACTGGGTGATTTCCATTTCTCCAGGACGCCTAATGCTCACCTCGAAAGGTGTGATCTCCCCACACTTCATTCCCTGGACAGGTTTCTTTTTAACAAGCTAAAACAGACATAACTAGGGCACTGTTTCAGGCCGAGATGACAAATGTGAAACTGAAGAATATTGAAAGCCATTCAAAAATTGGTTCGCTAAAAGACAGTGCTGTATAATGAAACCAAATGCACAGATCGGAATTTTTAAAAGAAATCCTAGTGTGAAGATAAAAGGACATGAAAGATAATAAATGTTGAAATGATACACCACCTAATGGTATCCTGTCAAGGAAGAAAGATAATATGATAACTTACAGAGCGTCCCTGCGCCTCTATAGGTACTTGACCTATAGTTTGCAGAGAAACAATCTTTTTGTTTCATCTGGCTCATATTAAAAATAGGAAAAACAAAACCAGCATTTTTTTCCCCACTCTCACACAGATGGTGGAAAAATCCATGCAATTTTTAACTGTCTGAAATTCTTTAAAGCAATATAAGACAGAAAGAATTATTAAATCACTTTTCCATTTCATATAATGAAAAACTGTGCTACCACAGTGGGGTTGGAACCATCAATTTTGGAGCAAGTAGGAGCTCCGATTGGTCCTGCAGGCAATCAATCACTGAAGTCTTGGGGCCCTATCTCCAAAACCATCTTGCATGGGAAAATGAAATTTAGAAAATAATAGTCTGTGATTTACATATGAGGATACTTCCAAAAGTTCATGGAAAATGGAACTAAAAGGTTTATATTGGTGCAAAAATATTTTGAAATTCATGCACAGGAATGGTTTTCAAAAGAGTCACAAAAATGTATGTTATGAAAAAAATTATACATGGATTGCATTTTTGTTGCACCATAAAAAAAGTGATCTGTTAATTCCACTTTTGAACCAACCTGTTGAAGCACCTGTACACATCACATAAGTGTAGGCGTTCAGAGGGGGATATCTACACTTGTCTTCTTTTATTAAGTTTTTTATTCACTCAAATAATAGTCCAGGCATTAGGAATTCAAAGGTATGTAAGGTTCAGGCCCTCCCTTTGTGCTCAAGGTCTACTGGGATGGAGAGATGAACAAATAAATGACATCAGTGCATCTGGACAGATGCACAATCTTTGTTCTATATTGCTGACATTAATCTGTATGTTTAGCTGTTTCTGGATAATCTGGGGTCAGATTCAAAACTGTTAGAGGGGACCTGGGATTTCTGTTACCTCGTCTGTTTACATAAAACATGTGGGCGATAAGCTCTTCTATGTTTTATTTACTTCTGTATTTGGACTTGCTTCTCATACAAGGATATTTAGTACACTGTGTAGAAATACATACAGGTGCTGAATGTTTAATACTTGAGTGAAACTGGTTAAGAGAGACCAGTTGCTCTTTTGGAGAGAACCTGGTTGGAGAGATGCATTAGAAGTCATGAGTTTTTATAGTTTGTGGGTGTGCAGAGTCCCTGCAGGTGATCTAGAAGGCAGTACCTACTGAGAAGACCCTGTCCTCTAGTAACTCCTAGCTGGTTGGACAGACTGCATAGGTCTCAAAAATTATGTAACCACACACACATCATCACTTTATAGTGTCTTCGTGGATTTAATGCTGATTACCTCATGAGCAGTTTGCTGGAAACAAAGACCAGAAGTGTACAGAACTGTCAGCTATTCCTATCGATATTGCTCCCCAGGCCCAGCTTGTAGGAGTTGAACATGCTGATGAATGGATGGCCAGCCCAGGGCATCTGCATTTCTATTGCATTTCCTAGCACATGTGCCTGCTTGCTTGCTTCCTTGCACATGTCTTCCACTGGAACTGGAGTACCCCAGGACAGGGATGATTTTCCTCCAAGCTCCTTGAAGGTGGAGTCTGTGTATATACCATCCAGCTAGCTGTTCCCTGCTCTTACAGATTAAGAAAACATACTTAGAAGGAGGTTGTTGGTTGGCTGTTCTTCATGTGGGTCAGAGAGGGAGTGGGCTTGAATAGAATAAGAAGTAATCGGAGGAAGATCAATTGAGAAGGCTTGAGAGAATAGTGCAGCATGGGGGAGAAGTCTACTGCTTGGCATGGCAAGGCAGCATGAGTTCAAGGGCAGGAGGCTGCCTGGGAAGACCCCTCAAGGACTCCTTTGAGAGTCTGAGTTTCCTCTATATTGTGGTTGGTAGTGCTGTGACGATTTTTCTGGGGAGCTTATAGAATTCTCCTTACCCCAGAACAAAGATAGAAACCCAAGAAAAGTTATGTACACATACAGAAAAACAACAGTATTTAAAGAATAGCAATCTGGGGCCAGTGCTTTGGTGCAGCATGTTAAGCTGCTGCCTACAGCCCCCACATCCTTTATGGGAGCCTATTAGAGCCTCAGCTGCTCCACTTCCCATCCAGCTCTATGCTAATGCACCTGAGAAGGCAGTGGAGGATGGCCCACGTCCTTGGGCCCCTGCCAACCACATGGGAGACCTGTAAGATGCTCCTGGTTTTTGGCTACAGCCTCATCCAGCCCTGGCTGTTGCGACCATTTGGGAAGTAAACCAGCATTTAGAATCTCTCTCTTTCTCTCTGTCTCTTCCTCACTCTCTGTCTCTATCTCTGGAAGATAGAAGACTCTATCTTCCAAATAAATAAATAAAATCTTTAAAAAAATATCTGCATCTCTCATGGGAGTGCCTAGATTTGATGTCTGGCCCCAAGATTCCAACTTTTTGCTAATGCAGACCTGGAGACACAGCTGTGATGGCTCAAGTAATTGGAATCCTGCCCCCAATTAGGACCTGCTCTGAATTCTCAGCTCCTGCCTTTTCTTTGACCCAGGCCAGGCAATTGCAGGTATTTTGGAAGTGAACCAATGGATGGACACTTCATTTCTCTATGTTTTTCTCTGCCAAATAAATAAATATATATTTTAAGAGAAAGATAAATTATTTTGCATGCTAAAGTAGAAGAGTAGCTTGGTTAAGAAGGCTGATTGCTTTTTAATTTAAAGGATAAAGTGTTCCCCTTACAGATCAGGATTTTGTGATTTCAGAAATGGCAAGAGGAAAGCGAAGGGGTGTGCTATTGAGACTAGATCCCATGATGCGGAGGCATGAGGGGGCAAAGAAGAGAGAGCTGGAGAGAGACAGATAAGCCAAGTGATTGCTCATGGAGAGGTGCAGGGAGGAAACCTTAGAAACAGGACTGCAATGTCTCCACTTAACACCCACACCTGCAGGAAAGTGGTGTTCTCTTAGCAGGATGCTCGGGGATGAAGAGGTGTGAGAGCTGTGTCCTATTATGGGATGAGTTAGGTCCTTTGATAACTAAAGAGAAGGGGATTTCAAAAGATTGGGAACCTGGGCGCACTTGCGTATGCTTGGTGATGCCTTTGCTAAATGGGTCCTAGCCATTCAATTCTTTTGGTAGAGAAGCAGGTTTTTTCCCAGGAGGTTATGCCAGAAGCTGTCCTATCTGGGAGTGTCCATAGCCTGATGGAGCAGCCCCAGATCCGGCTCCACAGTCTGTCACCCACATGCATTAGGGTTGTTACTTCTGGGGGTAGTGGTGATGGAAATGTGTCTTAGAAACAGCACTGTCTTCTCAGAGGGAGCTCAAGGGGCACATATCTAACCAGATACACCCTCTTTTTTTTTTCAAAGATAATCACCCCAACTAGGTCCCAGGAAGGTATAAATGATGCTCCTTGCCCTCAGAGGAACGTTGACGACTAGAATGCAAGTGCTGGGCAATTCAAAGCATGCGATTCATCCTTTCAGCACATATGTGATGCACATTTACTGTGTGCTAGGCATTGCCAGGTGCGAGGCAGGCAGGGATGACAAGACACTGCCATTGCTTTCTTGGAGCTCCAGTCTAGTAGGGAGGGAGATGGGTTTAGACCAAAGGGATCTAAACTGACAGGAGGGTGCCTAGGGCACAGTTGGAGGCACAAGGCTAGGGTGCAGGGAAGGCTCTCTGAGATGTCAGTGAGGAGGAGAGCTGGTTGGAGGAGCGGCCAGCCCGGGTTGCATGCAGAGACATACTAGGACTGTGGGGAGAAGAGTGGCTTCCAGCCCAGAGAGTTTTCTCAGGGAAGACAAGAAGGAAGGCACACTGTGGGGCCACCTACAGGGGCCTGTACCCCCATTGTGATTTTCTTGCACTTTCCAGTAAGTGGCCATTCTCTCTGCTGGGGTCTCCTCACCTCCACCCATGTTTACCATCAAATAAACACTTTGTTCCTTGCTGCCTCCATCTTGGCATGTGGAACTTGTGGGGACAAATAAAATCCAGAGCCAGGCTACGCTGGAGTGACCCTGTGCACAGTAATTATTCAGACCCTGCAGTATCTTCCTGTGCCTATTGTCCTGGGGTGCTGAGGAGACACTAATCCATGACAACCGCGTGAGCTTTGCACCTGCTTGCAGCCTGGTCTCCACTGCTGCAGTGGGTTGTGTTTGCAGGGCCTCAGAGCCCCTGGGACACAGGTAGGAGTAGAGTTTCTGCTTTTGCTTGCAGAGAAGGATAACGAAGTCAAGGAGGGGATTTCACAGCTCTTTGAATTGAGTTGCCTGTTTGTTCTGGGTTATTTTTTTCTGTTGCCTAATATAACCCATGTTTGTTGCTGAGTAAATATTGATCCTGCTGCAGTCAGCATTAGTGGTGGAAGATGCTGGAAAGTAATCAGCCAGCTAATCAGGTCTTTTTCCGGGAGGAAGGTGAGTGACATGCAGTTGCTGCGAGGTTGGGGGGTGATGCCCACGCTGTCGACAATTCAATCAACACTTTTGTAATTATGAGATTCCTTTTGGCCCCTTATAAATAGGCAAAGCTCTAATGAAATCAGTTTTTGAATAGTTATAAATCAGTCTGTAATTTAGATCCAGGCTATGTGTGTCTGCAAGTAGAAATTTCCCCATTCCCCACCTGTTTTTCGGGGGGGGGGAGGGTTTGAGATGACGACTGGCTGAAAATTGAATTACAGGTTATTTGGTGATGTGATAAAATCCTCATGAATTAGAATGGCACCAGTGTTGAAGTGATGGTAATTTCCACTGAGGATGAGCTCTAGCTGCATAAGGAAGGATTTGCTAAGCAAATTAATAGTGTAATCAAGGTTACCAGCATTCTCAGCTGGCTGCCTTCAAGTTCTTCAGCCAGTGGGAGAGTGATTTGTATGTTATTTTGCAGAATCTTGAAGTCTGAGCTCACTAAGTGTGACTATTCCCATTTAAGCGGCTCTATAATATACCCTCCAAATGGCCCTCCATCGTCACTTGGATACCCTAGGGAGGAACGTTTTCTACTTTACAAGGCAAGTGACAGTTTGGATAGCTTTAACAGAAAGTACTTCCTTGGTGGAGCCAAAATTGTTTCCTTACTTTTAGCCGTGGGCCATACAAAACAAGCATAATCATTCTTCTAGATGCTTGTAGACATAAATATTTGTGTGCTTTTATCTCCACTTAGAATCCAGGATCTCAGAATATCAAGGAAAAGATCTTTAAAGTCAATTATTACAACTCCTTCCCTCCCTTCCCTCACTCTGCCCAAATGCCTAAATTGCTGTTTTCATGTCCTATCCAATATTCATCCAGCCCACACTTTCAAGCAGTGTTAAAGAACTCACTGACAAATGTTTTTTCTTCCAAAGCTTTCTTTCCTCTAGATCAGCCTCTAATGTAGACAAATTTTCGTTTTGAGTTTCAAGAGCTACAATGTGACATGTGATTTGGAAGTGGAAAGAGAAAATCAATTCCAGAAAGTTCTGTGTTAGTATTTCCCATTCCAGCTTGAAACTTCTGGAAGGCCCTTTGAAGGAGGATATATTTAAATTTGTAAATGAATTAAGAATCCTATAATAATAATCTTCTAGATGGACCTTTCCCTCAATCCCTCTTAGTCCAGGAAGGTAGGACCTGCATTCTTACCACTGTTTTAGGCAATTGCTGTGAACTTCAGCCCCTTCTCATCCCAAACTCATTCGGTCATCTACTTGACAATTGCTTTCACTGGGTGTCAGTATCCCAATTCCAAGTTCAGGTTTTTGTCTCTCACATTCACTTTGCTTCTTACCCTTGATTTCTTGTCTCTTGGGATCTGCCCTAACCATTTCTTACCATTCAACATCTCCTAAGTCCTCAGGAGAATCTTTCTGTTGCCATTCCACACCCCAAACCAAGTAGGCAGTGCCCTGTGGGGCTAAGTCTGGCCCTCCATTGAGAAGGAGACATTCCAGCGGCTGCTCACATACAGTTCTTGCCAGTCCATCCCAAGGCTAGCATGTTAGTATGCTTTATATACCTCCTTCTGAACCTGGTCTCCTAGGAAGTCATGTTTACCCCTACCACATGCCAAGCAAAGGAGACACAAGTTCATTTTCCCACTGAAAGAACATTTGGTTGGATGTAGTATGAATGCACTCCATGTGTGCCTGTGCAGCCTGATCTTCCTTATCATGCCCGAGGCTCCACTTCCCAACCTTCTTGTTCAGGAATAGGGAGGATGCTTCTCATAATTTGTTCACTGTTCAAGAAGTTTCAGGAACTGGTGAGCAGGTGGGGAGATTCAAGATGATTTAAGTGAGCCTGGCAGATGTGCTGTCAGTGAGAGGGTGGTGACATGACAGGGGACCTGGAGCGGGGATGAACCTGCGATGCAGCCTAAGAACAAGCAAAATAGCTTAGAGGAGAGAGACAGAAGCATGGCTAGCCTTTGGCTGGGGGTCAGGTGGTGGAGCATAAGTAGAAAGTGCTGAGAATCAAATCTGAGAGACAAAGTTGAAAAGAGCAAGTTAATAGGGAAGATACTAGCTATCAGTATATTAAAAAAAAGAACAGAATTTATGGTGAGAATGGGAAAGGGATGAGTAGTCAGACTAAGATCTGGAAACATGAGAATATGTAGTAATTTTAAAATGTATATTTTCATTTTGTTTGAAAGGCAGAGTGACAGAGAGTATCATTCCATATGCTAGTTCACCCCCTTTATTGCTTGGAACAGCCAAAGGCTGGGCCAGGTCAAAGTCAGGAGCCCAGAACTCAGTCTGAGTCTCCCAGGGAGACTCAGGTAGGGACCAAAGGTTTTGAGCCATCACCTACTGCCTCCCAGAAGTATGTATGTATTAATATGAGGCTAGAATTAGAAGTGGAGCTGGGACTTGAACCCAGGCACTCAATACAGGAAATGGGCATCCCAAGTCGTATCTTAACCACTGCACAAAATGCCCACTCTTGTAACTTGTTTTCTGTAGTGCCTGGTACAAAGGTTGAGTTGAGGGCACTTACAGAGTGTTATGCATTTGGAGGAGGAAGAGGTGGGCTCAGCAAGGTTTTGCAGCCACTCTTTAGCAAGTATTTGGGTAAATGGCAAGGGAATTATGCCTCACTGTTTTCCAAGTGAGGTGAAGTAGAAATTGGTTATTAAAGCTATCTTTCTTGCTCTGGTCTATTGTTTAGTGTAAGAAGGGGGAAAACAGTAAATATTTCTGGGGCAGTTTATTTTCTTATTTTCTTTGTTCAGCCAATAGCAGCAGATTTAAACATTGCATTCAGATTTCAGATTGGCCTGGGCTGAGAGGCAGATTGGTATTTGTTAGGAACCAAGAAATCCCTGACTGCTTGTCTGGGGATTCTGTCCAAGTCTTCGCAGACAGAAGGCAATTAAGGCTCCAGTCTCAGCAAGAAGCAGGTGTATGAGGCCAGGTACCTATAATCCCCCAGGACCCCTGCAGAGCCAGACTTCCTGTGGAAACTATTCTGCCCTTGGTCACTCAGGGATGCATCTTCACTAAAATAGGGTAGGGCAAGGTTCATTCCAGCAGATGTGTTTCAGGGAGAAGCCCTTTAAGGATGCTTGCTTGACGTATGCACCGTGGGCTGGATAACAGACCTCCATGTCCACCATCTCATTTCCTTGTAGAAACAATCCTAAAAGAGCACCTTGCTGTCAAGTTGTTATTCCCATTTTACAGAAGAATAAATGGAGGCCCCTAGGATTAAAGAAACCTGCATGAGAGTATGAACACGTAACTAACAAAAATAGAAACAAGATTAAGGCTCATTTATTGTAATGCATAACATTATCTATTAAAATGCTATTGGCATAATAATTTGTATTTATAGATCAAGTTAGATGATTCATATTGTCTTTATACTTTTCCATTGAACAATGGCTAGTTACATAAGGTTTTTACAAAGTTCACGGAAAATGAATATTGTGCAAACGTTACACATGGATTTCAAATCTTTTTAGATCCAAATAAAATGATCTTTTAATGCCATCCACAAACTTTTGGAAGTGCGGTTCTACACCTATGTTTATACTCTGCTGTGTTTCAATGGTTTTGAAGTAGCTGAAAAATATAATAAAACAGTGCCTTCAAAAATATGAATAGAATAAGCAGCTGTGATAAAAGGTTTAGGTCAAGACACAGCGATGGAAGTGGTCACGAAGGTGCTGAGGCTGGCAGAGGTAGTGTGGGAATCAGCATTCGTGGAGGAGCATTGGGGAGGACTGAAGTTTCTAGGTTGTGGTTGAGGGGCTGCTGGAGGTGGTAGGTATGATAGGAGTGGCTATCAGCTCTAAATGAGGCATACACAGCAAATGGAAAATAAGGGTCAGGAAAACTGTGGTCCGGAATGAGATTAAGAAGAGGGTGAAAAGGAAAAACCAGAGGTAGAGTAGGAAGCAAGTAATTTTTACTGTACCTTCTACTGTTCCTGAAGCACAAGGTTGGCTGTGTTCTCAGCAGCTCCAGTCAGCTGGCAGAGCCATCCATGTGGTCATGGTAGCTGACATTTGTTGAGTGCATACTACGATGATATTCTAAGCATCTTCCATGCAGATCTCATTTAATCCTTACAGTAACTCATGAACTAGGCTTCTGTGACTGTTCACACCTTACGTATGGAGAAGTGGAGGGTCAAAGAGGTATAAGTAATCTGATCTCTATTCTATTATATAAGGTGCATTATCCTACCCTGTAGTCAAGATTCTGTGAGCTTTTGGGAAAGTGAGTTGTCTACACAGGTTCTATACATCATCCACGATGGAGGATAAAGGAAAGATGGTTCTTTTTTTTTGGGGGGGGGGAGAGGGAGGTAAAATAGCAAGGTTTATTAGGGAAGGGACATCCATAAGAATGGATGGGCACCTCTTCAGACAGGACTTGAGAGAGTGCCCAGTCCCTTGGATTGGGGGGGTGGGAAGGAGCGAGGTTACATGGTTGAGTAGTAGAGAGATTACACCTGACCAGGTCAGGCGGGCGGCCCAGCAGAGAGGCAGAGGGCTGAGTGTGCAGTCCGGTTGAGGCGGGGGGGGGGGGGGTTCTAAGGAGATGGGTCTTGCTTCCCCACCTCTGCTCTTCTTGGAACAAAGGGCTTTTTGGATGTAAATAGAAAACCTTCTGAGTTTTCCACTGAAGGTATCAGACAGGAGGAAGGCTAGCTGGCGCCTGTCCTGAGTTTAGAGGAAGGGTGAGCAAGACCTCCTAGAGAATCGGGATTGGAGCAGGGTGTTCAAAATGCAGATACTGGGCTGCATCTGGGAGATTGTGGAAGATTTATCAGGCGGAAGGGGTGGGGACCTCCACCGGCAGATTATCAGGTAGAAGGGGGCAGGGCAGAATGCTAATACTAGGCTGCCCCTGAAACATTATTGGGATGACTTTGAGATGCAGATGCATATGCTGGACATAGATGTCTTCTCTTTAGGCCTTTATGTCATACACACATAAGCTCATAACTGACTTCCTACCTAACATTCCCCCCTCAAAAGGTAATACCCAAAATTCTTTTTGGGATTATGGATGGAGTTCCGTTTTCTGTAACTTCTTCAAAGCTGGCATGTGGGGGTTGAGGGGGATTTGGGTATTTCCTCTTGCTATCTGTCTTATGGTGTGCAACAGTGGCCTTGGAAAGACTGTCCTGCTAGGTCCAGAGGGCTGCTCAGGTCATCCAGTGGAATGGGCTTTTAGTCTGTTAGAGACAAAACAAACAAGGGCATTAAAAACACACACTCTGCCTGTCAAAAAAAAAAAAAAAAACACATGGTCCAAAGAGAAGCAGCAAGAAGTTATAGAAGTTATTGGGCCAAGGAGAGGAAATAGTCAGGATTTGGATGACCAGATGTCAGGCCAGAAATCTCAGCCCTGCTTGGCCTGGTCCTGGAGCTGTTTGGCTTTGTCCAGGAAAAGTACAAATTTGGATTTGTACCTGTCTAGTCTGATTGACCCAGAGACAATGTTCTTCCTGGAACATGGCACAGATACCCCCTGGAGCAGCAGTTAGCATGTCCAATATTTCTTTCTTTCATAACTTTCTGTGACTTCCACACACCCTCTTCAACTTACTTGAAGCGTTCCATCATTTCCATTCCAGTCTAGAGTAAACTAGCCATCAGGATTCTTACAAACCATGTCATTTCCTTATTTAAAAAGCTCTTTCCTTTTTTTTATTTTTGTATTAAAATATTTTATTAACAATAATTACAAGTTTATGAGGTACAATGTAACATTTCTTTTTTCTTTGTCCTTATAAAAGAATTTTTAGAATTTATTTTAAGGTTTAACAATGCTTAAGATTTTGTCATATTCACTTAATATGTAGTTATTATACAGATGTATACATACTATTTTTTCTTGAAAATGCACATATTAATATAACATAATTTGGGATTCATGACAATGTTCATAAAACGGGGAAAGAGGAGTATATTATCAAGTAGATAGTATAATTCAGTGAAGACAATGTTCGTAACTATAATAATATGACATCAACAAAATTTTCATTCCCTCTTTATATAAAGACACACCTTCACCTCCATGTTTATGGAAGCCCAATTCACAATAGCGAAGATAAATAATCAACCTAGATATCCATAAATGATGACTGGATAAAGAAAATATGGTACATGTACACAATGGAATCTTACCCAGCCACAAAATAACAATGAAATATTAACATTGCAACAAAATGGATGGAGATCAGGCTGTTTTTTTTTTTTTTTTTTTTTTTTTTTTTTTTTACAGAAGATCAGTTTAGTATATATTAGGTAAAGATTTCAAAGCTCTTTCCTTTTTAACCCTTCTTACCAACAACACTCCTTCCTTCTAAACCTTTCTTACCAAGCACACATTTTTATACTTGTGATGTTTTCCATAGAGCCTGGTTGGCTCTTTCTATCTTACCGGAAGACTGAGGTCTCCATGCAGAGTGAAGGGCCGGGTTATTCCTAGGGCCTTACAAATCCCTTGTGTAGTCTGGGAGATGAAGGAAGACCCACTGTTGCTTTGTAAAGATTTTGGGAGACCAAAGCGTGGAATAACTTCCTTCAGGAGAGTTTTGGTCACTTCCTGAGCTCTTTTAGTTCTGGTTGGGAAGGCTTCTACCCATCCAGTAAAGGTGTCTATAAGTACAAGCAGGTAGGTACCTATAGCATTGACAGAAGCTGTGTAAAATCTGTTTGCCAGCCTTCCCCGGGGTAAGTTCCCTTTTGCTGTATAGACCCCTGGGAGTTATTTTCTCTTGTCCTTACCTAGTTCTAGAGCTCTAGCTAAGTGATCAGTTCTGCTAACTGAGCAAAAGTTCCTGGGGGCAGAGCACGCTTCAATAACGTGCCATGCCGTAACTGTTGCATACCCTGAGAAGCAGGTCCCATCTGACAAAGCTGCTTCCATCTATGAACCAAACTTCATCTGCATTAGTCAGGGGGCTGTCTTTTAGGTCCCTTCTACTGGCATAGATCAAGTCTATAGTCTCAGTACAGGAGTGGAGGGGACCACTTTCCCTTGGAACTGGCATTAAAGTAGCCAGGTTTAGAGTAGAGCAAGGTCTTATTTTTACCTGAGGGTTTTCTAGAAGGAGGACCTGATATTTTAGTATTCTATAATCTGTGAGCCAGCGAGAGCCCTTTTGCTCTAATAGAGAATTTATTTGATGTGAGGTATAAAGGGCGATATTTTGCCCCAGTGTAATTTTAGATACCTCCTCTGTCAGCAAGGCAGCTGCTGCTATCATCCTTAGGCAGTGAGGCCATCCTTGTGCAACCATGTCTAAGGTTTTAGAAAAGTAGCCCACAGGTTGCTTAACAGGTCCAGATCCTGAGTTAACCCTCCTAAGGTGACTCCCTGCCCCCCAGAGAGGATATGGGCCATGCAGCAAATTCCTACTTCTGCAAACTTCAGGCAGTCCCAGTTTTCTCTATCAGGTTTCTAGATACAGGGAAACAGCACAGTTCCTAAACCAGGCTTTCGACAGGCAACCAAAGCAGAGCCCCCTCCTTTGGGGGAAAGAGTAAACCACAGCCTTTGCTCAGCTGAAGGATGCTATGACTAAGCCCCTGTGCTAGGAGAGATGGTTCTTGCTCTTACTGTGGGATTATGAGAACTCTGCTCTCAGGATACGGAGGGATCCACAGCCACAAGTTCAGCCCATAAACCTCTAATCTTCAGGTACATGGAGAAATAGATTTTTGTTTTTGTTTTTGCAAGCCATTTCTGGATGTCCACGCCTCGTCAGTGCAGAGCCGCTGGTACATGTGAGCCAGGGTGAGCTTGTCACTATCCATGAGAACATGATCCGGGAAAAGCATGGGCTGTGGTGCAGTTTCACAGACTGACCAAGTGCTTTTCTTTTCTTTTCTTTTCTTTTTCTTTTTCTTTCTTTCTTTTTTTTTTTTTTTTTGACAGGCAGAGTTAGACAGAGAGAGAGAGAGAGAGAGAGAGAGAGAGGTCTTCCTTTCCGTTGGTTCACCCCCCTAAATGGCCGCTACGGCCGGCTTGTTGTGCCTATCCAAAGCCAGGAGCCAAGTGCTTCCTCCTGGTCTCCCATGCGGGTACAGGGCCCAAGGCCTTGGGTCATCCTCCACTGCCTTCCTGGGCCACAGCAGAGAGCTGGACTAGAAGAGGAGCAACCAGGACAGAATCCAGCGCCCCAACCGGGACTAGAACCTGGGGTGCCGGCGCTGCGGCTCACTCGGCTAAACCTCTGACTGCGATCCAAGTGCTTTTAAAAGAGATTTAGATGTTGCTGCTGATGTTGGTGGTCTGAGCTGTCAGTTGCTACCCACATTACTGGTCATCCCCTCTCAGGCCCATTTTATAGGATCTCTGGGTGACCTTTCATGGGCTCTGCCTTTCCTCCACTGTGAATACTTCCTTTCCCGCTGCTAGGAGGCTCTGAGATGGCCCTGACACACAGGCTTTCACGCATGCCTTTGTGATTAGCTCCCTTCCCCTGCCCAGCCATGACAACATGTGGACCCAATGTCTATTTTTGTTCTCCTTTTCCTTCTTTTTCTTCTATCTCTTTGGCCTGTACTCTCACTACTAAACCTTTTTGTACTTCCCAGCTTTTTAGAGGAGGGGCAGAGAGAGAGAGGCCACCTGGCCCACTGTCCTCTGCCAGGGGCCAGCTCTAACCTAGCACCTAGGTTGTTGAGCACCCCGATAAAATTGAAACTTGGTCCAGGTGAGATTGTCTATGACTGGAGTTGAAATAAGGTCATCAGCAAAATCTTCCTCCTTACAAAGCACCATTCTGCATTTATTTTGCCTCCTACAAAATGTCATTCCAGTATATCACTTCTCATTATGGAGACAGCAGGTGGATGCATTAATAGTAAAAGATTGGAGCTGGTGTTGTGGTGCAGCAGGTTGAGTTGCCACCTGTGGTGCTGGTATCCCCGTATGAGCACCTGTTCAAGTTCCTGCTGCTCCACTTCTGATTCAGCTCCGTGCTAATGAACTTGGGAAAGCAGTGGTTGCTACCCATGTGTAAGACCCAGATGGAGTTCCAGGCTCCTGCTTCAACCTGGCCCAGTCTTGGCTGCTGCAGTCATTTTGGGGAGTGAACCAGCTGTTGGAAGAGCACGCATTCTCTCTCTCTCTCTGTAACTTTGACTTTCAAATTAAAAAAATAAGTAGCACAATTGCCAAGAATTTCAGAAAATGAACATGCTCTGATGTTCATATCAGAACCCACCAAAATTAGAAATGTTCTCCTTTTAAAAATGTTGCTTTCCCCCTCCTCATGATGGAGAGGAAGCCACGAAATCTTAGAAGCTCTAATAGGAATGAGAAGATGAGGAGCACATGGGAAATATGTTTGCACTTAGGAAGCTCCTGGAGTGGTGATCATGTTTTTTCTCTGCCATTGTTTATAGGAATGTCAGTGTTGAGGAATTTTTTGTATTAAAAAAAGACTTAAGATTGTAAAGTTGCTAATAAAGTTTTTATGTGGTAACAATGCCACTTGTAGAATTTATACTGTAACCTCAAATGTAAGTTATGTAAGATTTTCAGGGGGAAATAGTAGCCATGGAGTGCCTAAGGATGACTCCTACAGCAAACACATGCAGCTTTTGTCAGAACTGATTATAGAATGGGGAGTGAGGAAACCCACTGATCTGAATAAAGTCCAAAATGATGTGAATGTTCACAGCCATGAGATACTCTTTATATATACACCAAACTTCTACACGTCAATGAAAATTTTTCAACACCACTGAGTAAAATCGCATGATGTCTGGCAGTTACTACCACAGTTCAAGCTAGAAGGACACCTGCCAATTTTAAATAACCTCATGGCTTCTATTCTTTGATATTGGCTACAAGGGGTGACGGTGTTCATTGAATTGTGCTTGGACTTTAATGACAGCCGATGGCAATGGGTATAAGCAAATGCATATTTCTAGAAACATATCCATTTGCAAAGGAATTTTGTTCAAGTTTAGAGAAGTGCTTAATTCAGAATGTGCAAAGCAATAAAGTGAATTTTAAAATGACTTTTATTGACTTCAAAAATTGTGAGCTAAAAGCACTTTGAGTTCATTTAAAAAGCAATTTTATTGAGTTAATGGTGAGTATAAAGAATTAAATCAATAAAAACCCCACTTGCCATTAAGTTCAAACACAGTGAAAGCATTTTATTAACTATGTTGTTTTAAATTCAACAATATATGTTCCTCTTGGTTGTTTTGTCCTCTCCCTCACATTTCTCTCCATCCTGAGGCCAATTTGCTGAGATTTTATTCTCTCTCTTGAATGTGGGCTTCAAAAATCACTAGAATGTGTAAACAGACATGTATATAATCTAAACCATGAGCAAAATTGACCTGGGCTAGATCGTCCGACTACTGTGCTTGACTTCATCACATGAGTTAAGGACAGATCTATGTAGCTCATATGTTCTTACATTTCTGGAGATAAAAGAGCACTTCTGAAAGTTTGTGGAAAGTGGGATTCAAAGATAAGCTTATTTTGTTGCAAAAATTTTGAAATACATGCATAATTTTTTCATACTACACATGTTTCATGAACTTTTAATAGACCCCTTTAAAATTTCAATTTTTTCCACAAAAATAAACTTTTTCCATGAACTTTTTGAAGTTCATATAGTATGGTGTCCTAACTAGTGAGGTAAGCCCACAATAAACAATGGCTTCCTAGGCCCTTTATAAATCTATTATAAGTAAATGGAAGTGAACCCTCACATGGTAAGTATTAGCTCAAAACCTGACACTATCATGGTCAAAAATGATTAAATTACACCAATTTTATAGAGCGCTCTGTAGTCCATTCGTTCGTTGCATCAGTTATCTAACTGACTGCGTTCTGAGTGCACAGTAATAAACTAAGAGGATGGAGAACTTAAGGTAGAATGCAATAGAGACTGCACATAGATGAAGTTCCAAACAAGCATGTAATTAAAAAGTGTGATGTGCACTAAAATGCACATTTTCATGGGAGAAGAATGGAAGAAAGCAAAGCAGGTGGCCTGTTGGTAGTGTCAAGGTATAAACTGAAACTGAGTAAGCCAGGGAATCATAGGAAGAGTGATGCAGCAGAGGGAAGAGCAGGTGGGAAGGGCAAAGAGGGATGTAGGTGTCTGTAGGTCACGGGAAAGGACAGAATTATTTAGCCTTGCTGCTTCAGCTTTCTTCTGAAAGGCTAGCTTTTCTCAACTTTGTACCTAGATGCTCTGTTTGCCCAGGCCCCCGGGATTGATGCCTTAGGGAGATGGTCTGGCCAGCTTGGCCATCCACTGCTGCCCACGTGCTGCAAGGGGCTGCCCATGGTGCCCATGGCTCCCCTTAGTCTGTTACTTTGATAGCTCCTATTCAGAGTGTGGACTTAGAGTCACAGGAATCAGCCAGCAAAAGGAAAAAAAATGCTGGACTGCAATAGGAGCCTGATCAGGGCAGCTTTGTGCTCCACAAGAAGCTGCTCCCTAGGAGGGAATTGTAAGAATCTATTGCAAGAACAATTGCTGAGTGCTTACTATTTCCAGGGACCAGATATGTGTACACTTATACATTTACTACTCAAATGTAGCCCAGTGAGATAGGCATCATTACTCAGGTTACCCCCTTTTACAGATGTGGAAACTGGGCTTAAGGAAGCTGAGTGACTTGATGTCACAGTGGAGGTGTAGAGGGCTCAGGCCCTCTGATCCTAGAGACTTGGCCCTTAACCTCTGTGCTATGTAGACTGTCTGCCCCCATCTCACGCCATCACTGAGTATGCTGAAATGATTTGCACTTTGGCTTTGTATAAAGGATGGTACCAGCAAGCCATGGACATGTGAATCAAGTACGGTCTTCTGTAGCTAACACAGCTTTGCTTGTTGAACTCATTCAAGAAAGAGGCAAATTCTCATACAAAAACTTGGAGCATGAAGGCTACAGGTCTCACCAGGTGGAGAGAAGCAGCCTAGCTTCTGCCTTTTGAGAGAGGCCTCAAGAATCAAGATGTGCTCACATCCTCTCGGGGATGCAGTTAAGATGGTTTCTGGTGGGAGCCCAAGAGCTAAATGGGTACTGTCTACTGCTGTGTAGGCTTTCTAGTTTCAGGATGATCTGAGGGATCTCAGCCCAGTCTGTGGAGGGCACTAGGATTGTTAATTACCCACCTGGGACAAGACGGGAGAAGGTCACTGCAACAGTGGCAGCAGGGATAAGCAGGAAGGATTCCAGAGACAGGTGAATTCCCAACTCCAGGATCATTTTCTCCATTGGGAGATTATCCTCTCTGATGCTACCCTGAAGACTGATGTTTCCAGGCTGATACTCTTCTTTGCCTCATTCCATGTGGCTGCAAAGTATTTCACAATTCCATGGGTATAATTCTACTTCCAGAGAGCTTCCAAACAGGAAGAGTTGCTTGTGAAACCAGAGGGAAAAGGAATGCCTTATAACTGCAATTGTAATCTGAGTTTCTAGGCTGCTGAGAGGGCTTTTTGGGTAACATAATGAATGCATATCCAGCAGAGGTGGCTTTGGAGGGGTCCCTTTTGGACTCTCTAGTAGTGAAACAGAGGATGGGAGGTGAGGGCTGATGCAGTGAAATGCAATCAAGTTGGTTTGTCAGGGTGTCCATTCTTTATAACACCTGCCTATCTATTACACCGATGCTGTAACACAACTGTCTGGGAATCTATCCTCATTCTGTGTATGCAACAATGCCAGCCTAGCCTGAAGTGGGTGGGCACTGGGAGGGAGGGGATGGAGACCAGCTTGTTATCCCCTGCTTTGGCTGCACAGAATGTCCATGCTGACAAATTGACACACTGGCAGGGTGATCAGCACCAAGTGAGGTTGTCAACTTCTGTGAAGCCACTAGCCTAACCTCTCAACCATCCAGACCACTACTTCAGCACTTGTCATCTTCACAGAAAACCCAAACCTGTCTTGAATCTCAGGAAAGGAAGTTCAATTTCCCTGAAAACTACTTTCAGTATTTAGAACAAATAAAGCAACAGCTTCATTGACTGTGAATGGGTGAGTGGATTGTTAAGCTGTAGCATGCATATGATGGGATTTGAGTCAGGAACAGTAAGGAAGGTACCATTGAAAACAAGGACATGGATCAATATTAAAGATACCATGTGAAGTGAAAGAAGGAAGACCTAAAAGGCTACACATTTTATGATTCAACTTATATAGAATTTTGGAAAAGGCAAAGCTATTGGGAAAACCAATTCCTATGGCAAGTAGTTTTCAATTTCAGAAGTATCTTGGGAGCCTCCAAGGGGTTGACAATAAAATAGCATTGTGAGAAACTTAAATCTTCACTTCATTCAGAGCAACTTCCCTTTTTTCTATTTTATACATTGGGGTTCAATTTCTTTGAAAAGCTTTTTCTATGCTTGGAATTGTGAATACGTTAAACTTTGTGAAAAAAACATCTTTCTTAGAAGTAAGCTAAAACACTGATTTATGAGAGACCTCATGGAAAGGCAGTCCTTGGAAAGGAGAACTGAGGGATCCGGTTGACGGTCAACACTAAAGCCCCAGACCCGTGAGTGATGTTGTCCAGTCCCAACAGTACACCCAAATGAATCCTTAGCTGAACATCTCCACTCCCTCATTGATCCAACTAGTTTGTGAACTCCTGAGAGGAGAGAATTTGATTGACTTTGTTATCTCTTTACTTACACCCAGGCACTTAAAATATTGTCTGCAGTTTCAGGGAGAGTTACTGAGTCCCTAAAGTAACACTCAGAGTCCATGGAGCTTCAGTTTAGTATCTCCACATTGGAGAGTAGCAAATATATCTTCTCTTGCTTAATTATAGTCTCATATCATCCAGTCTGGGTGTACCAGTTATCTACTGCTGCATAAGCAGTCATGCCAACACTTAATGACTTTAAAGAACAGCTTATCATTTTCATGATTCAAGGTTGATTGAACCCTATTCTTCTGTTCCTTGGAGTGTTGGTTATTCATATGGTTATGTTCGGCTAAGGATTCATTTGAATGTACTGTTGGAACTGGACGACATCACTCATGGGTCTGGGGCTTTAGTGTTGACCATCAACCGGATCCCTCAGTTCTCCTTTCCAAGGACTGCCTTTCCATAAGGTCTCTCATAAATCAGTATTTTAGCTTACTTCTAAGAAAGGAACTGGCGGCTGCTAGATCTCTTAAGGGCTAGACCCAGTTGGTGGCATCACCTCCACGTTTGATTAGTCAAAAGAAGTCTCAGATTCAAAGGGAAAATAAATAGACTCTGCTTCTGGACTAGAGGAGTACTGTGCACATGCAGAGATGCTGGGACTGCTGATGACTATCTTTGGAGACAATCTACCCTACTAAGTTCTTACAAAGTGTGAGAGAACTCATCAATGTGAAGGGTAAATCCACTGTATCACCCAGAGCAATGAATTCCTGGGGCATAACCTGAGCATTTATGCTTTATTCTCAAATATTCACTTTCTAATTGATTTTTTCTCTTGTATTAACATGAAGACCATCAAAAGGTACATGTGTCTTTTCCCTGTAAGCTTTGATTTTCGTGTTCAGTCTCATTTTTTTTTCCTGATGATTTTTTTTATCCTGATGATACACTGACAGCAGCTACAAATTTGATCATACAGGGTAGACTTCATGAAATAGCTCATTTGCAGTTTTCTCATCTCAGAAATACCTGCTTTCTCTAGACAAACTAGAAAATCCCCAAAGAGAAGAGGCACAAATTGTATTTCAGTGAGCATGTTTCATTCTAAGTGGGAAGATATGTTTGTGTGAACTGTTGCAAAAACAGTAGTTGGCGAAGGCAACAGATCCTCACTGTTTTCCTTCTTTCCAAGATGATAAGGTGGATGGGTTTAGAATTCTGTATACATCTCAGGTAGCATAAGCTACCTTGCTGTCTGTATTTTCATCATCCACAATAGCTCCTTATAATTTGATAAGAAATCATTTCGTATTCATCGGAGTATGGTATAATGAAATAGAGTATCATAAAAAAAATTCCTGAGAAGCTCTGATCCAATACTTACTACAGTTATCTACCCAAATGTTCTATTCCAGCTGGCAAGTCACTTCTGCTGCTCAATGATGCTTTTATTCTTTGCCTAGAATACTTCCTCTTTCATCTTGTTGCCTCAGTTTGATCCATTCTTCGAGGTCCAGCTCATGACTCTCAGTGGTCATAGAATCTTCCAATGTCAGGACCATGGTGCTACAGAGCCAGAGAGGTGGAAAGCATTTCTGAGCTCCTAGTCCAGTGGTTTCAAACCATCTAATTATAAGGTCTAAGGTGGGGCCTCTGCTGCATGGGGGGTGGTGGTGCTGTGGGGACTCCATAAGTCAAGCTCTGTAGCTTTCTACTTCCATTTCAACTTGGATACTCCCCACTGATCTATTTAATCTTGATATTCCATGTAAATTGTTGTGTAGTTTTTTTTATATATAAAGGATTTCATGCTAAAAGTAAAAATTGAAAACCACAGTCTTAAAGCAACTTATTCTTTCCTTTTTAAAGTAAGAATAACTAGCTTAGAGACCAGAAGTGAGCTGCCCAATATTTAGATGAGCAGCCAAAGGCACTGAACTCAGGAACTCTTGATCTTGACCAACCACTGTTAACTATTCACTGTTAACTATACACTGTTAACTATCTATATCATATAGAGAAGAGTGAAGTACATCCAGGCCAAAGAAAGAGAATAAAGGTCTCTCTATACTGCTTTGTTGCATCTTAAGAAATCTTTATTTGACTGGGATTCTGCCTCTTTGTTGGAATTTTCTGTATTGCGAAGAACGATTATTGCAAGATTATCTTGTGCTGTGGGACGGTCTCTAGAGCCTGCTGGGAGCTTATTTTGCTAGCTCAGCTTTTTCTCAGCCTGCCCTGCCTGGATGATGTCAGCTGTGATGTTGTTTCACTCAAGAATCCCCCCTCCCGCTGCTCACTGCCTGGGACTCTCTTTTGGTCCAGCTAACGATGTCTTCATCTTCCCCCCTTTTCCCCTGTTCTCTCCACTTTTGACATCCTTGAAGCTGATAGTGTTTGTCAGGTCTGTCTTTAACTCTGAGGAAAGAGCTGGTGGAGCCATCTGTGGGTTTTGGAGAGCATCCCTGCTTGTAATTACTTTTCCTGGAGTCACCCTTGATGAGGCGAAAGCCCATTGTTGCATTATTACCAGTGGTCGCCTGGGCTTTCTCATCATAGAGTGAGTCTTGCGGGGGCAGCAACCACGGCTTGATGGGGCTCAGAAAAACAATAGTTGTTGATTTCTCCACAGACAGTTGAATTAAGTTGGTTCCCAGGGCAGGGCTCCACTTGGTCCATCACATCTTTTGGCTGCAGAGTTGCCTGCAATGGGGGTAAGCTTTTCATCACTTCTCAGCCCAAATGTCAGGGAGCTGTCAGAGTCTGGGCAAAAATGGGGAATGGACACTTTCTCCACATGGACAAGAAGTCCTTGTTCCAGAATAATGAGCAAAGATGAAATAATCATAAACCCTCTAAAGCCATAGTAATTTGGGTTAATCATCTCAAAGGACAGCAAGAATCACTGAAAGGGATAAATTCAACTAAAAGCAGCTCAAGAGCTGAGTGAGAGCTGAGCGAGAGCTTGATGTTAACAGAGAAATACACGAGGAGTTCAAGTCGGCTTCTTTTTTAAATCCAATGCTTGTTTTTTATTCATTGGATGCCTTTATGTTGGATCCTTCCTCTCTTTGTGTCTTAAGTTTCCTCGCTTACAAAGTGTAGGGTTTGGAATAAACAATCTGGGGAGACATTTCCACATCTCTTAATCTATCACTTGGAATATTTGTTGTGTAGCATCCCCAGGCAGGGTAGTGTTCTGGGTCCTGCAGGAGACACGAGGGTAAAATATATGGAACTACTTTACTCCATCAGTGTTTTGGGGGGTGAGGGGAGGAAGGACCACCATTAAATTCAGTTCAAGCAGAAGCAATTATGTATTAGGTTAGTAAGTCATTGTCAAAAGGAATTGACTGTATGTGAATAGAATGTTACTAATTAGAACGTTAATTGTTTAAATGTAAATGATTGCTTATGAAGTGCTTAAAAAGACCACTTCTGCTAAATAGGTTGAGCAATCCTCCTGCTCTTTTTAAGTTGTTTAGTTAGTCCTTTTTTTCATAGACCATTATTATAACTATGATTTATGCTCTGCCTCCTTCAAAAAGGATTCAAGGAAACTTAGAGTAGGAAACACATACAAAACATGACATTTAACATTTTTAAAAGAAAAAAAAAAAAAACAGAGGCTGACATTGTGGCAGAGCAGGTAAGGCCGCCGCCTGCAATGCTGGTATCCTATATGGGCAACAGCTCTAGTCCTGGCTTCTGCACTTCTGATCCAGCTCCCTGCTAATGGCCTGGGAAAAAGAAGAAGATGGCTCAACTGTTTTGGCCCTGCACCCATGTGGGAGACCTTGAAGAAGCTCCTGGCTCCTGGCTTTGGCCTGGCCCAGCCCTGGCTGTTGCAGCAATCTGGAGAGTGAACCAGCAGATGCAAAATCTCTCTCTGTCTCTCTGTCTCTGTCTCTCTCTCCATCTCTCCTCTCTCTGTAACTCTGAATCTCAAAATAAATAAATGAATCTTTAAAAAGAAAAAAAGGAGTCAACAGAAAGCAATTATCACATGGGGATAAAGGCTTTGCAAATACCAAGGATGGGTTAGTTTCTGCACTTGTTTTCCTAGTTCACTATATTTCCTTTGCTTTCCAAACAGGACAAACACAGAGCACAAGCATTCCATAAGTGCCATCAAGTATTTACTGTATTCCTAATCCTATGAAAACCTGGGCTTCCTTTCCTTAAGGAGAGTGGGAAGATGGATTGGAGACAAATTCTTGGGTTGCTTTGTGATTAGTGCAAAATTCATTGCTCTCCAAGTTATTTTGTTTATGTAACTATCACAAAAATATTTTGGGCATATATCCCTCCAATATATGTATATTTATTTTTATATACACTATATGTTGGTACTGGCATTGTGATGCAACAGGTTAAGCCTCCACCTGTGCATCCCATATTGGAGTACCAGTAAGAGTGCCAGTTGCTCTGCTTTCAATTCAGTTCCCTGTAAATGCAGGAAAGTAGCAGAAAATGGCTCAAGTTCTTGGGCCCCAACTCCTCATGTAGGAGACCCAAATATAGTTTTGGGCTCCAGGTTTCTGCCTGGACCAGCCCCAGCCATTGCAGCCTTTTGGGAAGTAAGCCAGCAGATGAAAGATCTCTTTTTCCTTCTATCTTTCACTCTCTCTGTGGCACTCTGCCTTTTAGATAAATCAAAAATTCTTTTAAAAATTAGAGAAATTTAAACTATGTACAGGAAACATATTAAAAAGTTTTATTTATTTATTTGAGGAGTAGAGTTCAGACAGAGAGAAAGGTCTTCCATCCACTGGTTCACTCCCCAAATGGATCACAACCCTGATCTAAAGCCAGGAGCCAAGAGCTTCTTCCAGGTCTCCCATGTGGGTACAGGGCCCCAAGCACTTGGGCCATCTTCCACTGCTTTCCCAGGCCATAGCACAGAGCTGGATGGAAAGAGGAGCAGCCGAGACTCAAACCAGTGTCCATATGGGATGCTGGCACCACAGGCGTAGTCTTAACCCACTATACCACAGCACCGCCCCAAAATGATTTGTTTTTTAAAGATTTATAACTCTGGTGACAGCACTGTGGTGCAGCAGGTTAAAGCCCCAGCCTGCAGTGCTGGCAATCCAAAGAGGTGCTGATTAGAGGCCATGCTGCTCTTCTTCTGATCCAGCTCTTCTTATGGCCTGGGAAAGCAGTAGAAGATGGCCCATGTCCTTGGGCCCTTGAACCCATGTAGGAGACTTGAGAGAAGCTCCTGGCTCCTGGCTTCAGATCAGCTCAGCTCTGGCTGTAGTGATCATTTGAGGAGTGAACAAGTGAAATAGAAGGCTTCTCTCTATTTGACTCTACCTCTCTCTGTAACTCTGTCTTTCAAATAAATAAAATAATTCTTAAAAAATATTTTATTTATGTATTTATTTTTAGAGATTTATTTCATTTATTTGAAAGACAGAGTTATATAGAGAGATAAAGACAGAGAGAGAAGTCTTCCACCTGCTGGTCCACTCCCCAGATGGCTGTAATGGCCGGAGCTACATCCATCCGAAGCCAGAAGCCAGGAGCTTCTTCCAGGTCTCCCACATGAGTGCAGGGGCCCATGGATTTGGGCCATCTTCTACTGCTTTCCCAGGCCATAGCAGAGAGTTGGATTGGAAGAGGAGCAGCTAGGACTAGAACTGGCACCCATATGGGATGCCAGCACTTCAGGCCAGGGCTTTAACCTGCTGTGCCACAGCGCCAACCCCAGTTTTTATTTATTTTAAAGGCAGAGTTACAGAGAGGCAGAGGGAGAGAGAGAAAGAGAGAGAGAGACTTCCATCTGCTGGTTCACTCCCCAGATGGCTGCAATGGCTGGAGCTGCTCCGATCTGAAGCCAGGATCCAGGAGTTTCTTCCAAGTCTCCCACATGGGTGCAGGGGTCCAAAGACTTGGACCATCCTTTACTGCTTTCCCAGGCCATAGCAGAGAGTTGGATGGGAAGTGGTGCAGCCAGGACTCAAACCAGCACCCATATGGGATGCTGGCACTGCAGGTGGTGGCACCACCCACTACACCACAGTGCTGGTCCCAATTTTTTTTTTAAGTAAAATGGTTTTGAAATAACTTTGCTTTTGTCCAGGTTTGTGCTACTTCTGCCTGGTGGGTCACCCAGGCCTGCCCATGGCTGACTCGAATGATGGACACGGTCAGGGCTTGGTTCTTGATGCATCCCCTTGGGCTGCCCACTGAGCTGCTGGGTTTTATGTCTTAGAATCTCAAGGATTCTATCAGTTTTTTTTTTTTTGACAAGCAGAGTTAGTCAGAGGGAGAGAGACAGAGAGAAAGGTCTTCCTTCCATTGGTTCACTCCCCCAAATGGCCGCTATGGCCAGCGCTGCACCGTTCCGAAGACATGAGCCATGTGCCTCCTCCTGGTCTCCCATGTGGGTGCAGGGCCCAAGCACTTGGGCCATCCTCCACTGCCTTCCCAGGCAATAGCAGAGAGCTGGACTGGAAGAAGAGCAACTGGGACAGAATCCGGCACCCCAACCGGGACTAGAACCTGGGATGCCGGTGCTGCAGGCGGAGGATTAGCTAAGTGAGCTGTGGAGCCAGCCAAGGACTCTATCAGTTTGCTGGATGGCCACAGCAAGTAGCCCCGACCCAGAGGCTCCAACCAGGGCCACTCACTGCCTTACAATCTCAGTGACGGGGACATGGTGTCAGGAGGGTGGCTTCTCCCAGAGCCTCTCTTCCCAGCTGACAGATAGCTGGCTTCTCCCCATGCCTTGGCACAGTCACCCCTATGTGTGTCTGTGTTCTAATTTACTGTTCCTTTTTTTTTTTAGATTTATTGATTTCAAAGGCAGAGTTACAGAGAGGGAGACACAAAGAGAGAGATTTTTCCATCTGCTGATTCATTCCCCAAATAGCCGCAGCAGCCGGGGATTGGCTAGGCAGAAGCCAGAAGCCTGGAACTCCATCCTGGTCTCCTATGTGAGTGAGGGGTTCCAAGCCATCTTCTCCTGTTTTCCCAGGTGCATTAGTAGGGAGCTGGATTGGAAGTGGAGCAGCTGGAACTCGAACCAGCACTCATAGGGATGCTGGCATTGCAGGCAGCGGCTTAACCCACTGTGCCAAAACACTGACCCCTCATCTCTTCTTCTTCTTATCTTTTTTTTAATTCACTCTTTTCTTTCTTTTTTTTATTTAGTAAATATAAATTTCCAAAGTACAGTTTATGGATTACAATGGCTTCCCCCCCCCAATAATTTCCCTCCCACTTGCACCCCTCCCATCTCCCACTCCCTCTCCCATTCCATTCACATCAAGATTCATTTTCAATTATCTTTATATACAGAAGATCAATTTAGTATATATTAAGTAAAGATTTCATCAGTATGCACCCACACAGAAACACAAAGTGTAAAATACTGTTTCAGTACTAGTTATAGCATTAAGAAAGAAAAAAAAAAAAAGAAGAAGACCTAAATGAAAGATCTCTGTGAGTGAGATCCCAGTGGAAAGAACGGGGCCATCAAAGAAGGAGGTACCTTTCTCTGAAGGGAGGAGAGAACTTCCACTTTGACTATGACCTTGTTGAAATAAGATTGGAGTTGGTGAACTCAAAAGGCTTCCATAGCCTTGGCAATTCATGACTAGAGCCTAGGGAGATTACTGACGCCATAAACAAGAGTGTCAAATTGTTAACAACAGGAGTCATTGTGTACTTACTTCTCATGTGGATCTGTCCTTAATGCGTTGTCCAATGTGAAGTAATTCTTCTTATATTTTTTATTAAAGATTTTACTTATTTGTTTGAGAGGTAGAGTTAGAGACAGAGAGAGGGAGAGATAGAGAAAAGTCTTCTATCTGCTGGCTCACTCTCCAAATGGCCGCAATGGCTGGAGCCGGGCTGACCCAAAGGCAGGAGCCAGAAGCTTCCTCTAGGTCAACAACATGGGTGGAGGGGCCCAACCACTTGAGCCATCTCCACTGTTTTCCCAGGCCATAGCAAAGAGCTGGATCAGAAGTGGAGCAACCAGGCCTCGAACTGGCGCCCAAATGGGATGCTAGTACTGTAGGCAGAGGCTTAACCTACAACACCACAGCACTGAAGAAACTTTAAAAAATATGTGGAATGTGTATAAATATATAAAACTAATTTATTTTAAGTAGGTAAATAATCTTTCTGCAGTTGAATTAACCCTTATAAGTTGTATAGCAATGTTTTAATAACAGATAACTAAATGTATTTGGGGAATACTTTTAGACTGATGGCAAACTTGTAAAGATTTCATATGTGCCCTTCACACAGTTTCCCCCAATGCTAATATCTAGCAAATGTCTTTTTCTCATAGATTGTGGTCACCGTGATTACTCTTGGAATTTGTGCACCAAACCCCTCTCTGGGGACTGTTAAAGACCGTGAAAATCCCCCCATCTGCTTGCCAATTCTATTTTTCTATCGGTATTTAACTAAAGTATTTGTATGCACGTTACAAATACAAAAATGTTGAGGTTCATAGCTGTGGCATAGCAGGTGGAGCCTTGACCTGCAGTGTCGACATCCCATATGGATACCAGTTCGAGTCCCTTCTGCTCCACTTCCTATACAGCTCCCTGATAATGCACTGGGAAGGCAGCAGAAGATGGCCCAAGTTCTTGGGCTCCTGCAACTCACATGGGAGACTCAGAAGAAACTCCTGGCTCCTGGCTTCCATCTGGCCCAGTCCTGGCCGTTGTGGTCATTTGGGGACTGAACCAGCAGATAGAAGATCTCTCTCTCTCTCTCTGTCTCTTTCTCTCTGTCTCTCTCTCTGTAATTCTTTATAAAAAAAAAAAGAAGAAGAAGAAGAAGGAAAAACAGATCTTCAGTCCCCCAGGCCTTGATTAGCTTGCCTGGAAAGTGGTATGGCTGAAGCCTTCAGTGGGCTGTCTGCTTGCCGTGGACCATGCCCCTGGGACCAAGGGCTGAAAGGGAGGCCCTGCTTATCTCATTCACAGAAGCACTGTAGGAAGTAGAACAAGCCTAGCGCAGAGAAGCCTCTTCATGAATACTTAATTATCTGAGTTGTGACTGGTGGCAACAGAGGATTCTCTCTGGCTGTCTTAGAAGGTAGAGAGGTGTTGCAGTTGATTTGTCAACAATGTTGCAGTGGATTCGTTTCTGAGAGGAGGAGCATGGTGGGGGCAAGAGGCGCGGAGTCACCACACAGACCCCGGGAGTTGGGTGAAAGCAGGCTTGAGGCAAGCAGCCCGCAGACTCGTTTATTTCTGTTACTACAACAGCTTATATAGCCAAGACCAGCCAATCCGGTCAATGGGCGATCTATGCCCCAACCAATCACATCCTGTTGCCAGGCAGTTTCCAAAGCCATCCAATCACAGCCTGTTGCCAGGCAGGCTCCGTTGCCAGGTGGGATTCAAAGCCATTCCTGAGTAACTGACGCTCGCTTGCCAGAGACCATCTTGGCATGGCCTTCTCATTCCACCACAGAGAGGGATGATAGATACTTGCTTTCTTCTTACATGTTCAGATGAAAAAAATCGGGCATTATTAGTCACAGAAAAGGAGTTGAGACCATTGGAGGTTCTGCCATTTTTATAAGGAGTTGCAAGTTATCTGGAACCTCAGTTTCACCTCATGCTGGTGGTGGTCTAGACTTTTTCATAACTGGGTGCATTGAGCAAGTGAAAGCCTGACTCCCCTTAGCTCGGCTTAGGTCCCCATGTGACCAGCATGGTGTTTTTTTTCCCCCTTTCTGGACTTAGTTCATGTGGGGAATATTTTCCTTGTCCACACTGATGCTTCCTTTCTGAATTTGCCTCAGAACTTTCCATATGTGTGAATCTTCCATAACCGCACTGTCTTCCATCTCCGCTTCAGGATCTTGCTTGTTCAGTGCATAAGACTGTACCCACGTAATTAGTTCCATGTGTGCAATCCATGCATCATCAGCTAGATGCTGAGATCCTCGGGTACGGGCCAGTGTCTGCTCATCACTATGTCTTGTAGATATAACCAGGATTTATCAAATGAAGATGTTAGAATTCCCAACTGCCCTGTGGCTGTTATCCAGGAAGCACTATAGGGAGCCACCCCTGCTGGACATTCATCTTTGAACAGATATGCATTGAGCATCTATGGTGTTCACTGCCCTGGAGTGTGTGTTGAGAGGGAGCATGGCATCAGGGGGTCAGGGAGGGACTTTCTGATAAATCTGCAGGTGAGCAGAGACCTGCGTGACATGAGAGAATGAGGTATGCCAAGAGCTGCAGAAGAGTAGCCAATGCAAAGAGAACAGCCAAGTGCTGTTGTTAATGTGGGGCCATTACCACCTCCCCTTCAATGTGCTTCCCTGGGACTGAAGAGCCATGTCTTTGCAACCCAGAATCCTCACTGCCCTATGAGATGAGTCAATGGCACCAGATTTCCAAGCCAGTATTTTGTGACTTTAAGAGAAAACTGTTCTGCCATGGAGAGAATGTTTTCCCTCCTGCGGGTGACATGAGCTCCCTCCTCTTTCACACTTCTCTTCCTTTCTCCTCACCCACCCCTACTCACACACACACACACACACACACCAATTGTCTTTATTTCAGATTACTAAGCAATATCTAGTGAATGTGTTCAAGGCTGAGCATTAATAATGACTCAAGCGGTCAAGATTGAATGATGCTAGTGGCCCTCCCCCAGCCTGCACGCTCCTGGGGGTCCTCCGTCTCTTCAGTGGCAGATTCTGATGTGGCTGCCTCTCTGGGGCTTCTGCTCTCTGTGACTGCCTGGATGCCTGCTCAGCAGAGAACCTGGTTAGGGGGCTTCCCCTCTGCGTCTTGGGGCCCACCAGGCGTCACTAGAGGTTTTTTAAACGTGGTACTGTATTTGGGAGCACTCTATCCTCAGACGTGACTTTCTCTAATTTGGAGCACTCTGTTCCTTTGGGTTCAAATGCAACATGTGCTTTTTCTTTTTCTTTTTTTCCTTTTTTTAACTCTTAGTTCCTGAAATGATAATTTAGCAATTAATGGGCGAAGAGGAGGACCCTGTCCCTCTGCCCTCAGGAACTTCTAAGAGCCTGTAATTTGCCCTACACTAACTCTGCCTGTCCCTCATGCCCTAAGGCATCATCCTAATGGGCTGGGGGAAACCATGGCCAGCAGGGCTTCCTGGAATGAAATCTTGGCACAAACATCCTGCTCCCTGGATCCAGCCCAGAGACTTCCCTTAGGGCAAGAGTGAAAGGCAAACCAAAGATGCTAAGCCACTTCCTTCTGGGTCCTAGAATTGTGGGAGCGTCTGCTATTTTGCCTGCAGTGGGGGCATAATAAGCAAATTCCTGTTTCCTAGGATGGCTGAAGCTGAATTTCTGGTCTATTCCATATGCGTTTCTGTTAAACCGGGATCATACCCTCAGCCCCTGAAGAGGAGCAGACCTCTTGCCCATCCGACTCAGCCCTGTGGTCAGGCTCTCCCGGCCATCAGCGTCTCCCCTCCATCTTGTTTCTGGGCGTTAAGTTTCCTATTCTCGTCCGCTGGACGCCTGGCATCACTTCTCTGTGTGGACACAGATGCTCTTTCTCAGCTCAGATTTTCTCTTCACTGAAGGTCACAGTTCTTAACTTTTCAGGAGTCATGGATCCCAGGATCAGTTCTCACACAAGTTGCCTATATTTAAAATTTGATGATTTTATGAGTTGTAAGGATTTCTTTAATCTCTTCTAGGGATCGTAGATTCCAGATTGAGCATCCCTAAACTTGGCCCTATTTTCTCTATTTATGGACCCTGTTGGATCACAGGTAAAGAAAAATAATCCTGTATGGGTCCCTCACTTGCCTCTCCACAACTGATATGCGGATTAATCACCTATGGCTGTTGTAAGTAATTACCACAAATTGATGGTTTAGAACAACTGGTTGAGGTCAATGCTTTGGGATAGTGGTGCCAGCATCTCTTATGGGCACTATGTCCCAGCTGCTGCTCTTCTGATGCAGCCATCTGCTATGGCCTTGGAGCTGCGGAAGATGGCCTGAGTCCTTGGGCCCCTGCACATGTGTGGGAGACCCAGAAGAAGCTCCTGACTTGGATTGGCTCAACTCCTGCCTTTGTGGCCATTTGAGGAGTGAATCAGTGAATGGAAGATCTCTCTCTCTCTCTCTGTCTCTTCCTCCCTCTATAACTCTGCCTCTCAAATAAATAAATAAAAAACAACAACAACACAATTTCATCATCTTATAATTCTGGAGTTAGAAGGCCCAAAATCAATGTGCCAGCCTGGGGTGTTCCTCTTGGAAAGTCTAGCAGGAAATCCATTCCCTTGCCTTTCTCAGCTTCTGGAGGTCACTTACATCCATTGGCTAGTTGACCCTTCTTCATCCTCCACCACAGCACATCCTCTCTGTCTGGGACCTCTGCTTTCTTTGCCTCATCTCCTTCTCAGACTCTGATGTTCCAGTCTCCCTCTTTCCTATGAAAAGATTATTTTGATGCCAATGGGCTCAATGGAATAATCCAGAATCATCTCCCCATCTCAAGATCCTTAATCATGGCCGGCGCTGCGGCTTACTAGGCTAATCCTCCGCCTTGCGGCGCGGGCACACCGGGTTCTAGTTCCGGTCGGGGCACCGATCCTGTCCCGGTTGCCCCTCTTCCAGGCCAGCTCTCTGCTGTGGCCAGGGAGTGCAGTGGAGGATGGCCCAAGTTCTTGGGCCCTGCACCCCATGGGAGGCCAGGAGAAGCACCTGGCTCCTGCCATCGGATCAGCGCGGTGCGCCGGCTGCAGTACGCCTACCGCGGCAGCCATTGGAGGGTGAACCAACGGCAAAAGGAAGACCTTTCTCTCTGTCTCTCTCTCACTGTCCACTCTGCCTGTCAAAAAAAAAAAAAAAAAAAGATCCTTAATCACACCTGAAAAGTCCCTTTTGCCATAGAAGGTAGCAAGTCCACAGTTCCTGGGGATTAGGATGTGAACTGCCTTGGGAGGCTGTTATTCTGTCTGACACACTGTTGTTAAGCCTCCTTAACACACTGTTGTTAAGTCCCCCTGCAGGAACACTCTGCAGAACACTCTCTGTAGACCACCGGGACCCTGAGCCTTCCTCCTCTCCACGAAAGCCCTGTTTCCTCTCTGAGGAACTGCTTCTTGCCCTGGGAATGACCTCCTGCCTTGGACACTCCCCTTTCCCATGGAGGTAAAGGCCCTTGCATGTGTCCTTGGGATAACTCTGAAAAGACTCAACTGAGGAGGCCAACATCTGATCAGTAAGAACAACATTCATATGGCAAAGAATGCATGTCTCCCCTTATAGGCTAAGACCTCCGCAGTGGGGAGAGAGAAGAGCTTGGTCATCCTGCACTCACCATGTATCAGCCCTCTCATGGACAGGGACTCATCCTTACTCACCATGTACCTGAGAGAGAAGGACCACTTCTTTCTCTCATAGACAGGGACCATTTCTTGCAGACCCAGCCTGGAAGAAGGGCTGGGGTATAATTGTGGTATGAATATACAATTCCTCTCCACCTCCCTGCAACTTTCTTTTTCCATGCAACATCATAACTTTCTTTTTTTCTGCCTGATTTAGTATTCCTAGGACCAGAACTGCAACTGTGCATAGCAGAAGCAGGAATAATCCCCAAACAAGAAACTGTAACTCTATCTTTGAAACTTTATGTCAGAATTCACAAGGGCCCTCAGGCCCTCAGGGGGTGAACTGTACCTAAGCTCCATCTGGAAAAATTGACCTTGGCAGAGAACATGGATATGTTTCCCTGTGGTTGAGATAGGCCACTAGTTCTGCACCTGTGTAAACCTACCCTACTGAGTGGGATTACACTGAAGGCGAGGCACCTGCTGCCTGGTATTAGTGCTGGCAAGTTGTACCAGCAAAGTAGCTGACACTAACATCTTTTCCAAAGGTGTACATGTGAGAGTAAAAACCAGTGGTAAATGAACAGAAGGAGAAATAGTAGCTGAGGGTTCATGAATGAATACAAGGGATATGCCACAAGAAAATTCCAGTATTACTGGGGTGACTTAATAGGGATGATATTGCCCTTTCACACACTGCAGGTACCTGAAAGCATGAAGTCAGATGTTGCCAAGGCTACTCCTGCTTTCTGGAACCTGACAAGGTTGAATGGAGGCCTACAAACCTGGGTGGTGTGTTTCTGGGAGGCAATTTGGTTAGATCATCTTGACATGATGAACTGGACCAAGCTGTTAATGACTGAGTGGGTCCCTGGTAATATGTCAGTAACGTTTGACTCTTTCTTACCAGGTTACCTCCACTATCACACAGCAGTATGGTATCAAACTGGCATTGCTGAAAGGATGCCACTACTTTATGCAAAGGGTTCTGGTGACAAAGGAGGTCTGCGAATACAGAATCAACTTTGCCTACACAGAGAGGGCTGGCCTTTGTCCTCAGCTCCTGAGTTAGTCTCCAGGCCTGTGGATCATCCAGTCTGTCCTCCCTTTGTTCAGCTGGGGCTCTTGGGTATGTGGGATAGTCTACCATAATGCAATTTACGGTGGGGTCTTTGCAC
This sequence comes from Lepus europaeus, assembly GCF_033115175.1. NCBI lineage: Eukaryota > Metazoa > Chordata > Mammalia > Lagomorpha > Leporidae > Lepus > Lepus europaeus. Next base: position 67,152,153 of record NC_084827.1, read on the forward strand.
TGACCTTTGGCTGGAGACCAAAGGTCAACATGTGGATGGTTGCATGGTCAACCAAACTTCTGTGACCAAGCCCTATAAAATGTCTGGACACTAGGGCACAGCTGAACTTCACTGATCAGTGATCCCTCTGTGCATTGTCACACCTTGTAGTCAGGAACCATTACGGCTGTCCATGGCTCCATCCAGAGAAGGCAACTCCACATGTGGACCCCTCCTGGACTCTGCTCCATGTGCTCTTTTCTTGGGTGATTTTATCCATGTCCTTTCACTGTAATAAACCATAACTGTGGCCAGCGCCATGGCTCAATAGGCTAATCCTCCGCCTGCAGCACCAGCACACCGGGTTCTAGTTCCAGTCGGGGTGCCAGATTCTGTCCCGGTTACCTCTCTTCCAGGCCAGCTCTCTGCTCTGGCCTGGAAGTGCAGTGGAGGATGACCCAAGTACTTGGGCCCTGCACCTGCATGGGAGACCAGGAGAAGCACCTGGCTCCTGGCTTTGGATCAGCATGGTGCGCTGGCCGCAGCACGCCGGCCATTGGAGGGTGAACCAACAGCAAAAGGAAGACCTTTTTCTCTGTCTCTCTCACTGTCCACTCTGCCTGTCAAAAACAAACAAACAAACAAACAAAAAGAACCAAAACAAACAAACAAAAAAAAACCATAACTGTGAGCATAATACCTTTTAATGAGTTCTGTAGTCCTTTTAGTGAATTATTGAAACTAAGGGCAGTCTTGGGGACCCTAGAACTTAAAATTAATCTAAAAACTGAGTGTGTTTGGGGGAGTTCTGAACTTTCAGGTGCATTCTGACTTTGACATTCCCTTCTCTGAAACTTACTTATTTTGTCTATTTTTTTTTTATTTGAAAGAGAGAGAGAAAGAGAGAGAGCTTCTGTCCAAAGCCATCTATTGTGTTAGTTGGACCAATGGCAGTGATAGCAGGGAAAGGTACTTATATGTCAATAAACTACTCTATCTTCCTTTGTTAAGACCAGGAAATAAGTATCTATTGATTGATGAACATGAGGAGACAACCCCTGACATCAAAGAGAGGAATTCATAGTGGAATGTGGACATGGGAAAGGAACAAGTCTTTTAGAACCTACTCAATGCCAGGTTATTGACATAGAGGATTTTGTTTAATCTCTGTAATCCCAGGAAGGATTATTGCCTCTGTTTTACTGATGAGGTAATGTTAACAAATGCTGGCTTCAACTAAAGATATATTATAGGATGAATCATAGCCCCTCCAAAATGCATATGCTGTAATTCTGACACCAATTATTCAGCATGTGGTTATGTTTGGAGTTAGTTTTGAAAAGGGTGATCAAGGTGAAATGCGGTTGCATGGATGGGCTCTAATCCAATATGCCTGGTGCTCCGATAGGAAGAAGAGATTGGACACAGACATGCCCAGAGGGAAGGCCATGAACAGGCATGTGGAGAGGAGGCCATCTGCAAGGCAAAGAGAGAGACTTCAGAATGAAACCAGCTCTGTAAACACCTTGCTTTCAGACTTCTAGTCTCCAGAACTGTGAGAAAATAGATTTCTGTGATTTAAGCCCCTGAGTCTGTTTACTTCATTATTATGACCCTAGCAAATGGTTACAGGTGCAATAGGGATTTGGACCCAGGAATGACTAATCCCAAAGCCAGGACTGGCCCTTTCTCTATCCCATGGAAAAGATAAACCAAAAAGCCAAGCAAGAGCCAAGTGAGTGATATGCATGGTGTTTACATGTGATGGAGGGCATGGTGGGCAGGGGTGAGAACCAGGAAGGCCTCTTGGCCTGGATGAACATGGGGCTTGCTAGGGACATTGAGAAAAGATGCAAGGGGAAGAAAGAGGGCATTCTAGGCCACCTGTCAGCTGATCACACTGGATCCTGGAGCTGCTGTTCATGCTGTTTGGCCCGCCACACACATATGTGGACACGGAATTGAGGAATGTTGGCCCCAACTGAGCAGGAGGGGATGATCTGTAAATCAGGAGTCTCTTTTGTGGACAACTTTCCCTTGAGCCAAGAAGATGAGCAAGAACAAAGGAACCGACAGCTTCTCATATTTAGTAAGAGGTGAAGAGTGTGAGACCAAGAGGCACTGGCAGAAAAAGGATGGCTAATCCTTGAACTTGGCCTTGGAAGAAGAAAGCTGACAACAGAGCAGCACCAGGCTTTTACACTGAACCATGGGGACAAATGTGTGGTGTAGGGGGGGTGGTCCCCAGTCTGACACGCAATGGATCAAATATAATAAGTCCTGTGAGGCCAATCAAATCCCCTGTCACCCCAACCCCACACTATGCCAAATAGTAAAAGCAGATGTTTTGCAAAGTGGTAACAACTCAAGAGCCTTTTCTTGTCATTGACAAGAGGGGGGTGGTCACTGCTGAGTGTGGTGGGGAGAGATCCATGGATTAGTGCACCTGAAACCTTACCCTGAGATCCTCCAATGATAGAAAAAGAGGGATCCAATTTAGCATGGACCAAGAGAAAAGATGTATTATAACATGGAAGAAATTCAAACACGATAGGAAAACAAAATAACACTTTGCTGAGATTTATTCAGCCCCATTGTCTGATTCATTTCTTTTGAATACCAAGCTACCAAGCTGACAGAGCCAATTGCAATACTTCATGGATGGAGGTTAAGCCAGGAGGTGGAGAGGAGAAGAGCCCTTCCCCCAGTCCTCATTATTGCGGCTTTGGAAATTCAATTTCTCCATTCTTCTTGAGCCTTTGGTCTTCAACCATATGGCTGGAGAAACTAGCTTCTGCTGCCAGCACATTCTTGGTGAAGATGATTGCCAAGGGTAGCATTGGCTCTCCAAAAGCAGCCATGACCTTGTCTTTAGTCTTAAGGCAGCATCTACTGAGTAGCCCAAGTCCATTCTATCTAGTGGCCTTACAGGAAGGTGCTGACACATGGGTTCTGCTCAACGCCTGGCCAGTAGAAAGGCTCTGGAAAAGGCTATAACAGTAGTCAGTGATTTGGATTTAGGCTTTAGGCCAATTCATGGGTCCCCTTCTGGAATGGGGAAGGCATTACACAACTTTTCTGCACAATGTAGTGTTGCTCACTCTTTCCTTTAATTTATCCACATATCTCATGGTGGACCCTGGGGACATAACAAGGAGCACAACAAGGATTGCATGACCTTATTTTTATGGGTAGGGTGAGGAGAAATGTGATGAATGATCAAACATGTCCTGTGGGTATGAGGAGGACAGAATAAGATTATAATTCTGAAGCAGCTCTGAATTGAGTGACATTGGGCTTGGGAGGGAGGACTTTGACTCCTAGTGCACAGAAATGAACTTAGTGAAACATTGTTCCAAGTGCTAGGAAGAACATTGGATGAATACATCAACTTTATCGTGGAGTCTATCATGGTGACATTCTACTGAAAAATCTGGGGATGTGAAAAGTGTTTCAATTGTAATATGTTGTAGCCATCCATGTACTAGTAATGTTCTTCTGTATAACTATCATTCTTAATTTTTGTATTGAGTTCTGGACTCCAAATTCTATCTCATCATTCTTACTGATAAGAAGAAAACTCAAAAATTTTTGTTGTCTTTCAAGCTAATATAAAACAATATCCAGACTTTTTCTCATATAATATCATCGTATCTTTCCTCAACCTCAAGAGGTCTATGTGAAAAGACAGTTTATTGATGAAATATATTCAACTCATCCAGTATTATGTAATTCCTAGGTTGATATTTGAATTATCAAGGTTGATACTGATAAAGCAGGTTTGATATTTGAATTCTAAGGTCTTTGTTTCTGTTAGTAAAATCCTCACTAATTTGACATGACATGATAGAGAATTCAACAGTGGTAGAAGGAAAACGTATTTTTCATGTATATTATTTCTGATTTGATGGTGTGTGTTTTTGCTACAGTTGAAACTATTGCATTTGTTTCTATTAATTTCTAGTTTTGCAATTTGCCAGATTTTAGAAAATTACCTTATTTTATCTCCTACAAAGATCTCAAGACAGACAGAATGCTGTGGTCCTCTCAGTCATCAAGTCCATTATAACAATGATCCCTGTTGGCCAGTGCTGGCTGAAGATGAGCAAAACAAGAGATTACACATTCTTAGGAAGGGGATTCAAGGGGGAATTGGTCAGAAAAATTCCCACACAGATCTCATTTATTTTATTTTATTTTATTTTATTTTTTTTGGAAAATGGGATTGCATCAAGCTGAGAAGCTGCCACACTGCAAAAGAAACACTCAGCAAAGTGAAGAGGCAACCAATAAAATGAGAGAAAATATTTGCAAATTATGCAACTGGTAAAGGGTTAACATCCAGCATCTATAAAGAGCTCAAGAAATTCAACAATAACAAAATAAACATCCCGGTTAAGAAAAAGGGCAAAGGACTTGAACAGGCATTTTTCAAGAGAAGAAATTCAAATGGCCTACAGACACTTGATAAAATGCTCAGGGTCACTAGCCACTAGGGAAATGCAAATCAAAACCACAATGAGGTTTCTCCTCATTCCAGTTAGAATGGTTCACATACAGAAATCAACAAACAACAAATGCTGGTTAGGATGTGGGGAAAAGGTACCCTGGTCCACTGTTGGTGGAAATATAAACTGGTGTAGTCACTGTGGAAGACAATATGAAGATATCTCAGAAATCTGAGTATACATCTACCATATGACCCAGCCATCCCACTCCTGGAAATTTACCCGAACCAAAAGAAAACAGTATATGAAAGAGTTATTTGTATCCCCATGTTCATTGTAGCATAATTCACAGTCGTTTTCATGTCAAATCAATCCAGATATCCATCAACTGATGACTGGATAAAGAAATTATGGTATATGTACATCATGGAATACTGCTCAGCTGTAAAAAACATAAAATCCTGTCTTTTGCAACAAAATGATCACAACTGGAAATCATTATACTTAGTGAAATAAGGTAGTTCCAAAAAGACAGATATCATAGATTTTCCCTTATCCAAGGTAACTAATAGAGTACCTGAAATATAATGTATTGGAGTGAAATAGATATCTTGAGAAGAAATGATGATTTATATATGTTATCATTGAGGAGTAATGTTTTGTTTGCTTTTTATACTACTTGTTGAACTCTTTTACTCAGGGTAGAGTTAACTACACAATCATTAAGTTTACTGAAAAAAGATCATTGTAAAAATTAAGAGTGGGAATCCTAGAGGGAGGGGAAAGGAGGGTTAGAGTGTGGGTGGGAAATACCACTATGTTCTTAAAATGGTGTAAAGGAAATATATGAAACTTATATAACTGAAATAAAAATATATGTAAAAATTACTAATCTCAAAAGAATTTTTATAAACAAGGTTTGTTTCAGATAAGGTATACCTAAATTTTAGCTAATAGTTGACAGAATCTCTCAGAGTCTATACTTCAATATTTAGAAAATAGAAGTTCTTAGCATTCTAAATTAAGTATCTTCCTCTAATCTTGTGCTGTAGTTTGGATGTGATCAGTGTCTCCTCACTGGTTTACTTGTTAACACTTGGTCTCTAGCTTTGGAAGATGGTAGAACCTTTGGAATTTGTTGTCTAGTGGGAGGTCCTTGAATCGTTTTCTATGTTCCTTGAAAGTAGTTCTTATGTGATCACTTGAGTTCTCTTGAGAGGGCTGTAATTAAAGAAACAAGCTTAGGGGAAGGCATTTAGCCTAGTGGTTAAGGTAACAGCATCTCACATCAGAGATCTTGGCTTCAGCTCCTGACTCCAGCTTTCAGCTGGTATGGACTCTTAGAAGCAGCGGTAATGGCTGAATAAATTGGATGCCTGCCAACCCCCCCCCCCCCCCAACCCCTTCCCAGGAGAACTGGATTGAGTTCCCAGCTTGCAGGGTTGGTCCTGCTCAGTTTTGGTTGTTGCATGCATTTAAGGTAGGATCAGTGAACAGGAATTCTGTCTATTTCTGTGCTCTGGGTCTCTTTGCTTCTAGGAAAAGAAGAGAGGAAGGGGAAGGAGAAGAAGAAGGAGAAGAAGGAGGAGACGGAGAAGGAGGAGGGAGAGGAGGAGGCGAGAAGAGAAGGAGAGGGAAAATGAAGAGGAGAAGAAGCATAAGTAGCAGCTGCAGCCTAAACCTCTCTTCCTCTCTTTACCTCTGTTCACCATGTGATCCTTCCTCTGCATCCACTCTGCCATCCACCACCCGCAAAGAGTCCCATACAAAAGCAGGAGCCTGTGCTATGACATTTGGACTTTGAAGCTCCAAAATTGTATGCTAAATAAAGTAGCCTGTGTCAGATATTTCATTATAGTAATGTGAAGCTAATGCATCCTGATACCTTAACTTCCTCCTTTCCTTTATTTCAGTTTTAAAAAATATAGCTAGTATTACTACTACCAACTTCCTTGATGATTTTCCTTCAGCATATTGTCACTGAGTCTTTGCCTCACACCTTGATTACTATCATCCCCTACGACCACTGGCCAAAGCAAGACATATACTTATGTACTCATTCCTTTGATCTTTTTCCCTTCCAGCAGGACATTAATGATAAAATCAAACTTCCTAAAACTTTTCTTTCATCCCTGAAGACCTAACCATTTCTGTGTTACAGAGTGCATGGCTTTAATGTACACTGGTTATTTAATAAGCACACTTCAATTAAAGAACAGCAGTTCTCAAAAATGATGCAAATTGTTGAATCAAATTTTAGTTACCACACCTTAAGAAATATAAATGATTGCATAAAATACACATTTTTCTGTTAGTTCTGCAGTTCACACATCAATGAATAAATAATAGATGCACATCATAATTAGAAATACACATCGCTTCTTTTAGGATGATTGGTCACTGTTCTTCTATAATTCCATTCCTGCACAGACAGCAAAGCAGACAGTTGTGTTGTTGCTATATCTCACTCTATAAATTTACATATATTTTATGAGAATATATGGTCAAAAGAGGAAATTGGTCAATCAAAAAAGGTGAACATGCCAAATGTGATAATGCCGAAAGTGAAATGTTAATGATATGTAAATGACATCACAAAGGAAAGGCCTGGATATGGGAATGTGGACTCCTGTTTTACAATTGTCTCCATTGGTACAGTTGAGGGATTGTGTGAAGATGAATTTCCTTCACCAAAAGAAGGAAGATGTTCCAGAGGCAATAATAGCAAAAAGCTTTGCATTCAAGGAACTCGCAGAGATGTCTCATGATATGGGAGTCACTAAGGATAAAGTGTTGGAAATGGATCCAGATTCAGAGGAAGAAATGTGAATGTTCACCACGGCTTAGAAAAGATCCTCCTCCATAGCAAACCATGTAACCAGGAGTACGCAAGCACTCTTTGCAAGCATTTTTTTCATAATGAAATAAAGGGTTTTAATTCTCAATGCTTCAAATGTTTTATATTACAGTATATTAAATTAATATTAGTTTTGCTACTTCTTTTCATTTTCCTTACTACACATTTATGGTTGACAGGAAAGCAGTTTTAATGTTTTGAGAAAAAATATTTAAAGGCCACAGAACAATAGTATTTTTTCCTACTGATTACTAAGATTATTTCCACATGATATTTTGCTTGCCTAGTCATCTTCATAGTCCTGTGCTACCATATGAAGCAAGGACTGTCTGGGTTAGGCACCTCCACTGTAAAATGTCTATAATTTTACACAGGATACATTAACCCAAAACTTCTCTTTCTGCATTCTGGAGTCCATTGACAGGAGTGGGTCACAGTGGGTGGCCAATAAAGGTGTCCTTTCTTTCCTATGTACTCCATTGTTTAAGCCATCACAGACACCTCATCTCTGCTTCAAATTAGCCCCTCCTCTTGCCCAGCCCAGCTCCTAAACTTGACCTGGATTGACCCTTCTCTGCACTCCAACTGATTGGCCTTGGTTTGATTCTTGCAACTACTTTCTAATTGTTTTTTATCCACCTGACTCTATTTTATCTACAGTACACCCTTCGCAAAAATGCCACAGCTATTAAGCTAGAAAAGAAACCTGGTCATTGCATTTAATGCTGCAAAAACTGCTATTGACTGTCTGCTATCCTTCAGAAACTAACCTTCTCGAAGTTTCTCCTGAGACTATTACCCCTTCAATCCTCTCTGCCTTTCCTCATGATGACTCCTCCCACTAGGCTGCCTTCTGCTCTTTTGTAGGCAAACTCCATTTATAATTTCAGAGCAGTTACAAGTGTTTCCTGTCCGGAAAAGTCTTCCTGTTGTCAACAACTTTAGTTACTGCTTTTCCTGTGGTTCTATAAAGCTTTATGGTTCTATGATATGTGTGCCTACAATATTATAGTATATATTTTTATTTTGTTTAAAGAATACAACTTTATGCATTTAATATATACAAATTTGGGAGCATGATGATTCTTGTCCCCCCCACACACACATACTCCTGCCTTTCTTCCTCCTCCCTCTTCCTTTCCCATTCTTATTTCTTAAAGAGATCAATTTAAGTTAATTTTTGTGCTCACAAGATTAGCCCTATACTAAATAGAGAGTTCACCAATTAGGATGAAGAAAAAAAGAACAAAACCAACCAATTAAACAAGAAAAACATTGTTTCCCAACCATAAGGCAAGGGCTGTTCAAAATCATTGCATCTCGAAGTGTCAGTTTCACTCCTTTAGATTACATTTTGAGTATTCTGTTAGTCACCATAAATCAGAGAGACCATATGGTATTTGCATCTTTGTAACTGGCTTATTTCACTAAGTATAATGGTTTCCAGTTGCATCCACTTTGTTATAAATTATGATTTCATTTTTAACTGCTGTGTAGTATTCCATAGTGTATATATACACCATAATTTCTTTATCCAGTCTTCAGTTGATGGACATCCTGGTTGATTCCATATCTTAGCTATTGTAAATTGAGCTGAAATTAACATGGGGCTACAGATAACCCTATCATTTGCTGATTTTATTTCCCTTGGATAAATTCCCAGGAGTGGGGTGGCTGGAACATATGATAGGTCCATATTCATCTTTCTGAGATATGACTATAATATCTGCCACAGTGGCTGTACTAGTTTACATTCCCACCAACAGTGGATTAAGGTCCTCACCAGCATTTGTTGATTTCTGTATGAGAACCATTATAACAGGGGCGAAGAGAAATCTCATTGTGGTTTTGATTTGCATTTCTCTGATCGCTAGTGATCTTGAGAATTTTTTCATGTGTCCTTTGGTTATTTGAATTTTCTCTCTTGAAAAAATGTCCATTCAGGTCCTTTGCCCATTTCTTGACTAGGTTGTTTGTTTTGTGGTTGTTGAGTTTCTTGAGCTCTTTATAGATTCTGGAAGTTAATCCTTTGTCAGCAAATATTTTTCTCACATTATGTCAGTTGCCTCTCCACTTTCTGAGTGTTTCATTTGCAGTGCAGAAGCTTCTCATCTTGATGTAATAACATTTGTCAATTTGGGTTTGATTGCTTGTGCTTCTGGGGTCTTTTCCAAGTTTTTCTCTATGCCAATGTCTTGAAGAGTGTCCCCAAGTGTTTTCTAGTAATTTCATGATATCATGCTATAGATTTAGGTCTGTTATCCATTTTGAGTGGATTTTTGTGACAGATGTAAGGTAGGGGTCTTGTTTCATACTTTTGCAGGCAGAAATCCAGTTTTCCCAGCACCATTTGTTGAAGAGACTGTCTTGGCTCCAGGGATTGGTCTTTGCTCCTTTGTTAAAGACAAGTTGGTTGTACATGCATGGATTAATTTCTGGAGTTTCTATTCTGCTCCATTGGTCTACATGTCTGTTTTTGTGCCAGTACCAGGCTGCTGTGATTACATCTGCTCTGTAGTATGTCTTGAGGTCTGATATTGTGATGTCTTTAGCTTTGTTTTTACTGTTTAAGATTGTTTTAGCTATTCAGGGTCTCTTGTGTTTCCATATGAATTTTAGAATCACTTTTTTCTAGATCTCTGAAGAATGTCATTGGTATATTGATTGGGATCACATTGAATCTGTAAATTGCTTTCAGTAGTATAAACATTTTGATGATGTTGATTCTTCCAATCCATGAACATGGAAGATCTTTCCACTTTTTTATGTCTTCTTCTATTTCTTTCTTTAATGTTTTGTAATTTTCATCATAGAGATATTTTTTGTGCTTGGTTAAATTTATTCTAAAGTATTTAAAGTTTTTTGTAGTTATTGCAAATGGAATTGCTCTTAGAAGTTCTCAGTTATGGCATTGTCTGTGTATACAAAAGCTATTGATTTTTGTGTGTTGATTTTATATTCTGCTACTTTACCAAACTATTTTATGAGTTTCAATAGTCTCATCATGGGTCCCTTAAATATAGAATCATATCTTCAGCGAATTGAGTTAGTTTGACTTCTTCCTTCCCTATTTGTATCCTTTTGATTTCTTTTCTTTCTGTTTTTTGCCTAATGGCTCTGGCTAAAACTTCCAGGACTATATTCAATAGCAATGGTGAGAGTGGGCATCCCTCTCTGGTTCTAGATCTTAATGGGAATTCCTACATTTTTTCCCATTCAGTAGGATGTTGGCTATGGGTTTGTTATAAATTGCTTTGATTATGAGAAGTGTTCCTTCTATACCAAATTCGCTTAAGCTTCTTATCATAAAAGGGTGTTAAATTTTCTGAAATGCTTTTTCTGCATCTATTTAGATAATGATATATTTATGTAACCATATTGTCTAGTAGATTATAACTCCTTAGGGTGAGATGTCATATTTCAAGGCCTAAAGCCCACCAGATTATTATCAAGCCCCTTCTATCAGGTTCTATTTGCCTCTCAATCAGAAAACTTAATTGTAGCTTAGACAGCACCTTTCTTAGCTCCTCTAAGAATGACTCTGTCCTTTGTTCTAGACCCTGTCTAGCGTACTTGGGCCTCATTCCTTTGTAATCATAACCTCTACTCTACCACCAATGGCTCTACTCCCAACATGTGTGTACTGATGGTCCTCTTCCCCACTTAATGCTGTATAATTGTTCAAACCTGGTTAATGCCACTCTTAGGATCATTGGTTACTATCCTCACTCTGTCTTTTATGACCTTGTCTAAATATGATCAGAGTCGGCAAACTTGGAAGGCTTCCATAGCCTTGGCAACTCATGACGACAGCCTAGGGTGGTTACTGGTGCCATAAACTAGAGTGTCAATTTGTTGGGTCAACAACAGGAGCCACTGTGCACTTGCTCCTCATGTGGGATCTCTGTCCTTAATGTGCTGTACATTTTGATTTAATGCTATAACTAGTACTCAAACAGTATGTTTCACTTTGTGTGTCTATGTGGGTGCAAACTGTTGAAACCTTTATACTAAATTGATCTTCTGTATATAAAGAGAATTGAAAATGAATCTTGATGCAAATGGAAGGGGAGAGGGAGTGGGAGAGGGGAGGGTTGCGGGTGGGAGGGAAGTTATGGGAGGGGAAAGCCACTGTAATCCATAAGCTGTACACTGGAAATTTATATTCATTAAATAAAAGTTTAAAAAAAAAAAAAAAAAAAAAAAAAAAAGCAATAATAGTATCAACATCAGTAATACTTTTTGTTAAAGACTGGGAGGGTTTTTAAAGACAGACAGTGAGACAGAGAACTCCCATTCATTGGTTCACTTCCCATATAGCTCTATGATTAAGGCTGTGCCTAGACAGAGCCAGGAGTTAGGAATTCTATTCAGATCATAGATAGATGTAGGTTATAGGAACCTAATTGCTTGAGCCATCACCACTGCCCACCATGGTCTGCTTTAGAAGGAAAATGGAGTCAGAAGTAGAAAGAGCATTGAAACCTGGCACTCTGGTGTGGATTGCTGGCATTTTTCAAGATTTATTCATTTGAAAGGCAAAGTGACAGGGGTTAGGGGAAGAAGAGGAAACTTTGATCCAATGTGCTACTCCTAAATGCCCATAACAGCCTGGGGTTGGGCCAGGCTGGAGCCAGGAGTCTGGAACTCCATCTGGGTCTCCCACGTGGTGGCATGGGCCCTTAGTACTTGGCCCCACTCCCATTGCTTTTCTAGGTGTGTTAGCTTGAAGCTGGATCATAAACAGAGCAACTGTGCCTCAGACCTGCACTCTGATATGGGATATGGCCAGTGTCACAAGCAGCATCTTAACCCGCTGTGCTGGTCCCAGGATGTAGGTGTCTTAACTGCTTGGCTAAATGCCAGAACTGAGAGTAGGCATTTTTGATGGAACACTATCAACAGAGTAGTAGTCACATATGACATGGTAGGCTTGCTACTTTTATAAGGATATGAGAGAAAACTTTAGCCAAGGATGCATTTCTACTAAACTGCTACTCAGTGACGGGCACACTCTGTGTGATAATTCTAGCTAAGGAGTGTTAACACAAACCTAAAGGTATTATTTCAAAGCCAAACTTTGAATTACTTCTTTTAGCATTAACCTCCATAAATGCATCAACTATTAGATATTTATATAAAACAACTAAATATTTTGGTTACCAGGAAACACAATGAAGAGCAAAGACATTTTGAGTGTCTTGGATGGGCAGCCAATCCTGTTTTCATGGAAGATTTCCTGAGCTTGGAGGCTGCACTCTCTCCTTTCAGAGGAGCCCCTCTGTGAACAAGGTCTGACCTGCAGCTTTTGTCCTGAGATGGGCTCAGGACATGTTTATGTGGTATAGGCAAAGGAAAAGCAGAGAGACACATTCCTGTCTGTTGCTCAGAATATAAATCTGTCACAGGGGTCCTCCAAAGACAGTTTGGCCAAGGAATAATGAAGTGAGGGAAAGGGTAGGTGACCAGGGATGGCACAGTAAACTCCATAATCATTCAGTATGATTAGGGAATTAGCAAGGACCAAGCAGAGCTGGTGAGAAGAGAAGCATAAATTTTCCCCGGTGTAAATGAGCCATGGATTTGCCTATCCAGGAAAGGCAGGCCGACATTGTCTAAAGCTGGCTCAGATTTTAAAAGTGAAGCATTTTCGAACAAATCCAAGGGATTGGCTCTGAAGATGAAGGCAGTGTTGACAAAGAGGGGAGTCAGCAGAGTCACAAAGGGTTCTCTCTGATGATTGGCTGGAAGCATGTGCATGACTGCCACCCGAGGCACTGATGCAGGGCGAGCAGCTCAGGGGAGCAGAGGAAATTGAGGTTCACTAGGTGGCTGCATGTTCTTTCTCTGCACATCACAGATCCAAGAGCCCCCCTCCACATGCTACAATAACTTTTATATTGTAGGGCTTGCTTCTGCTGGAACCAAACCACAAACATATCAATGGTCGTATTTATAATATGAATGGCAATGCTTTAAAACGTTTGCTTGTTTGCAAAGATGCTTTAGTGAATATTTGTATCATTGGATTCTCAAAATAACCCAGTAAAGTAAGAAGGAAGATCGAATCAGCACCAACCCTAAAACTTTTTATAAATTATACATCTTGCTTACTTTCTGCAAAGCATCACGTGTCCTTTGGACAAATTGCAGGAAACATAAGAGTTCAGAAGACAAGTCAGTGCTGTAATCCCATCATGAAACCACATATCTTTCTATTTTTATCACCACTTTATATTCTATTTGTATGTACTATTCTTCAACCTGCTTATTTTTCTCAGTTTCTTTATCTTTATTATTTTTGCTTTTAAAATTTTATTTAAGGTATTCAAGTTTCATGTATTTCATGTACACAAGTTTAGGAACATAGTGGTATTTCCCTCCTTTCTCTCTCTCCCTTCCACACTCCAATCCTTCTTCCTCCAACATTCTTAATTTTTACAAATATCTATTTTCGGTTTACTTAATGATCATATAGTTAAGTCTACACTAAGTAAAAGAGTTCAACAAATAGTATGAAGATGGAAAAAAAAAAAACAGCAATCCTCTACAGAAGAGACAAGGAGCTGTAAACAATCACTGAATCACAAAATGTCTATTTCACTCCAATGCATTACATTTCAGGTGTTCTACTAGTTACCTCAGATCAGGTAAAACATAAGATATCTGTCTTTTGGGGACTACCTTATTTCACTAAGTTTAATGGTTTTCAGTTACATCCGTACTGTTTCAAAAAACAGGATTTTTTTCTTTTTTTTTTTTTTTTTACAGCTGAGTAGTACTCCATAATTTCTTTATCCAGTAATCAGTTGATGGACATCTGGATTGATTCCATATCTTATCTACTGTGAATTATGCTGCAATGAACATGGGGGTACAGATAACTCTTTCATATACTGTTTTCTTTTGGTTCGGGTAAATTTCCAGGAGTGGGATGGCTGGGTCATATGGTTGATCTATATTCAGATTTCTGAGGTATCTTCATACTGTCTTTCACAGTGCCTATATCAGCTTACATTTCCACCAACAGTGGACCAGGGTACCTTTTCCCCACACCCTCGCCAGCATTTGTTGTTTGTTGATTTCTGTATGTGAATCATTCTAACTGGAATGAAGTGAAACCTCATTGTGGTTTTGATTTGCATTTCCCTAGTGGTTAGTAATCCTGACCTCAAGTGTCTGTTGGTCATTTGAATTTCTTCTCTTGAAAAATACCTGTTCAAGTCCTTTGCCCTTTTCTTTACTGGATTGTTTATTTTGTTATTGTTGAATTTCTTGAGCTTTTAATAGATTCTGTATGTTAACTCTTTATCAGTTGTGTAGTTTGCAAATATTTTATCCCATTCTATCAGTTTTTTCTTCACTTTGCTGAGTGGTTTTTTTTTTTTTTTTTTTTTTTTTTTTTTCAGTGCAGAAGCTTCTCAACTCGATGTAATCCCATTTGTAAATTTTGGCCCTGATTGCCTGTGCCTTTCAGATTTTTTTACAAGAAGTCTGCCTATGCCAGTGTTTTGCAGAGTTTCCCCGATGTTCTCTAGTAATTTGATAATATTAGGTCATAGATTTAGGTCTTCAATTCATTTTGAGTGGATTTTTATGTAAGGTGTAAGGTATAGGTCTAATTTCATACTTCAGCATGTGGAGATCCAGTTTTCCCAGTACCATTTGTTAGAGATTGTCCTTGCTCCAGGCATTAACATTCACTCCTTTGTCAATGATAAGTTGATTGTAGATGCATGGATTGATATTTGGAGTTTCTATTCTATTCCATCGGTCTACAAGTCTGTTTTTGTGCTAGTACCAAAATGTTTTGATTATAGCTGCTCTGTAGTATGACTTGAAATCAGGAATTGTGATGCCTCCAACTTTGTTTTTGTTGTATAAGATTGCTTTAGCTATTCAGGGTCTCTTATGTTTCCATATTAATTTTAGAATCACTTTTTCTAGATCTGCAAAGAATGTCATTGGTATTTTGATTGGGATCACATTGAATCTGTAAATTGCTTTTGGTAGTATGAACATTTTAATGATGTTGATTCTTCTAATCCGTGAACACAGAAGATTTTTCCCTTTTAAAATATCGTCTTCTATTTTTTCTTTAATGTTTTATAACTTTCATCATAGAGACCTTTGACATCCTTGGTTAAATTTATTTCAAGGTATTTAATTCTTTTTGGAGCTATTGTGAATGGAACTGGTAGAGTTCAGCTGTGAAACAATTGGGACTTGAGCTTTTCTTTGTTGGAAGGGTCTTTATTACTAATTCAATTTATGTCTTAGTTATTGGTCTATTTAAGTTTTCTATGTCTTCATAACTGTCTAGGAACCTATCCAATTCTTCTAGGTTTCCCAATTTGTTGGCATAAAGCTCTTTGTAGTAATTCCTGATGATTCCTTTTATTTGTGTGGTATCTGTTGTTACATTTTCTTTTTCATCTTTTATTTTATTGAATTGGGTCTTCTCCCTTTTTTATTGCTAGTTGGGCCAACGGTATATCAATTTTGTTTACTTTTTTTAAAAAAGCAGCTCTTCATTACACTGATCTTTTATATTGTTTATTTTTGTTTCAATTCTGTTTATTTTTCTCTAATTTTAATTATTTCTTTCCTCCTATTAGTTTTGGGTTTGATTTGCTATTGTTTTTCTAGTTCCTTGAGATACATTGGTAGCTCATTTATTTTGTTCTTTTGAATTTCTTCATGTAGGCACCGATTGATATAAACTTCCCTCTTAACACTGCTTTTGCTATATTCCATAAGTTTTGATATGATGTATTGTCATCTTCATTTGTTTCCAGAAATTTTTTGATATCTCTTTTATTTCTTCTATGACTTGCTGTTCATTATGGAACATGTTGTTCAGTCTCCATGTGTTTGCATATGAAGTATAGATTCTTGAGTTATTAATTTCCAGCTTCATTCCATTGTTGTCAGAGAAGATGCTTGGTATGATTTCAATTTTTTTGAGTTTGTTGAGGCTTGCTTTATGGCCTAGCATGAGGTCTTTCCTAGAGAAAGTTCTATGCAGTGGTAAGAATAATGTGTCTTCTGCAACTGTGGGGTCAAAAGTTCTGTAGATGTCAGTTAGGTCCATTTGGTCTATAGTGTCAATTAGCTCCTGACTGGTGCTGAAGCCAGGAGCTCAATCCAGGTTTCCCATGTGGGCAACAGGAACCTAATTATTTGGGCAATCACTTTTGCCTCTGAGGGTCTGCATGACCGTGAAGCTAGATTCAGGAGCAGAACTTGGTATAGAACTCAGGAGCTCTGATATTGTATGCAGAAATGTAAACTGCTAGGTCAAATGTTCACCCCTCCTGGCCCTTTTTACATTCATGGGCTCACCAGACCCTTCAGTAGCTGAAAATAAGCCTCATGTATTTCTATTCTCTCCCTGGATCAGCAAACCATCTCTCTTTGCACCATTCATTGTTTCTCCTTCTTACTCAGTTTCAGCTGCCACCCATCTTCTAACATTTTCCACATTAATTCAAAACCCAACTTCCTAATTATCACATATGCCAGGAATTATGCAGTATATTCATGTGTAAGACACAATGCACAAGCTTTGGTCCCTGCCCACAAATTGCATGCAGTTCAGCTGAGAATAGAAACAAGAGAAGAATGATTGCAATACAGTTTTCAAATGCTAGGCTATAGGAAAGACACAGGTGCAGTGTGATTCTAGATAGAAGCCTCCAATCCAGATTGAAGTGCTTAAGAAACTGCTCAGAGAGATGATGGGGCAGGTGTCCTCCATCTGGAGTGGTGACAGTGAATTAGCCAGGATCTGGAAAGGACACTGGTTTATGTTCCAAAGGAGATGTGAGAACTGACCTACTTACTGGTGCTATTCATTATGGCTGCTTGAGAAACCCAGGGGAGGCATGAAAACTTTCTTCCTTTATGGAAATATGAGGTAGGTACAAGGTCCCAACATTAATTGTGATGAGTTAAGAGTTTCTAGCACATGTAGGTGATTTTGGGTATCCTATCCTAGATGAATTATATTTCAGCATGTCACAAGAATCTAAATCTAAAGATAATAATTTATCTCACTGTCAATCTTGCTTGAAAAGCTTCAAGAATAATTGAGATGGGAAAGTTACATCCTTATTTTTGTCAAATGAGGCAAGAGTAGTTTCAGGAAACTTCATTAGAGTTGTGTTTAAATTGTGGCTGCTTCCAAAAAATACTGTAAAAAAATGAAAGGTTTTCAAAAATATTCCATGGAAAATGTGTGTTATGCAAAAACTATGCAGGGATTTAAAAATTTTTTCTACCAAAATAAACTCTTATTTTAATTCAATTTTCCATGAACTTTCTGAAGTACTCTGGTAGGTAGGTTGTTGGCATTTTGGAAATCATGTGTTGACTTGTAGTCATTTGTACCACGGATATTCACACCACACTAATTACATTTCATCCAGGAAATGATGGCACTTGGTAGGTGCATCTCCAGAAAATTTACAAGATTCTAATTTCAGGAAAACAATGCATAGAACACTTAGTGTTTAAAACACTTATTTAAAACACATGTGAAATGCTAGCTAAGATGATTCTGAAAGGAGGTGAGAATGCTAGATGGGGCTTTGGAAACAGAAGAGTTGCAAACTTGCAAACTGAGTGGATATCACTAGTTCCTGCTAACAGTAAGTTGATCTCGTGCTTGGTGGTGGTCAAGTTGCACCTGAAAGAGTGTTTTTTCTATAGGTATTGAATTTGAGGAAGAATGCAGCTGGACCCTCATAAGGGATGTCTGAATTGCAGGCAGTGGCATAACCCACTGTGCCACAATACTAGCCCATATATTACTTATATGCTCATTGTCTGCTTCACACTATAGAACGGAAGCGTTTGAGGACAAGAATGTGGCCTGTCTTGGGCACTGCTGTCCCATACCTGACGTGGTGCTTGCCATAATGAACACCGAGGTGTATTTGTTCATTTATTGAATTCAGAAGTAGATTATCAAATATGTCTCCCTTTACCTTCAACATTTTAGTAAAACCAATTAGTATAAGTCTATTTTTCTCCTGTAATTTCAGATATTTCTTATCATTAACTGAATTTCCCTGGGGGCTAAAAATCCCTTATTCCAAAAAACATAGTTAAGGATTAGGCTAGATCTGAAGTATGAAGAACTTTCTTCCTATATAACAACCTTGATGATTTGGAAGTGGTTGAGAAGAAGCCTGAGGCTCCACCTAGCTCAATGGGGAAGTCATGATTGATTAGCAATGTCTGCTATTGGTACTCTGTGGAGAGACTGTATGCTGTATGCTGAATATCTACTGCTTGTAGCCTAAAACAAGCCTATAGCATCTGCTGGTGTCACATAAGCTTATCCTATATTCAATCTTTAATAGTGCATCCAGGCGAAAGTTCTACAAGTAGATTCCTATACCCATGGGGTACATTTAAAATTATGCTGATTGGGGGCCAGCATTGTGGCACTGCAGGTTCAGCCACCACCTGCAATGTTGGCATCCAATATTGGAAACCAGTGAATGGAAGGTATCTATTTATCTATCTATCATCCATTAACCTACTTACCAATCTATCATCTATTTATTCCTCTTGGTCACTCTGCCTTTCAAGTAAATAAAATATTTTTTTAAATAGTGAAAATTATGCTAACTGGAGACAGAAGCCCCGAGAGGACTTGATAGACTCAGTTCCCTACCTAGATGAAGGTATATAAATTAGGTATTCAGGCCAGCACCATGGCTTACTTGGTTAATCCTCCACCTGCGGCGCTGGCATCCCATATGGGTGCCGGGCTCTAGTCCCGGTTGCTCCTCTTCCAGGCCAGCTCTCTGCTGTGGCCTGAGAGGGAAGTGGAGGATGGCCCAGGTGCTTGGGCCCTGTACTTGCGTGGCAGACCAGGAGGAAGCACCTGGCTCCTGGCTTCAGATCAGCACAGCACTGGCCATGGCGGCCATTTGGGGAGTGAACCAATGGAAGGAAGACCTTTCTCTCTGTCTCTCTCTCTCACTGTCTATAATTCTACCTGTCAATAAAAAATAAATAGAAAATAAAAAATAAATTAGGTATTCAGAGAATTCTTCAACTCTTCCAGTAATTCCTCCTATACTTTCTATCTTCACTTGGTCCTCACTTTACCAGGTGAAGATAGAAATTTTTGTACTAGAAATCACTTTGTACTTATGTGATATAAACCAGAGATCACTTTTTAGCTTCAGCACAAAAAACCCTCCTACTTGGTGTGTGATGAAAATGGAGTGTAACACCTTCTCCTCATTCATGGATTCCAAAGTTGGCATGCCTCTTTGGAGCACCCACTTGCAGGCACATTGGGATGTGGAGGTCTAAGAGCATTATAGTACTTCCCACAAACCCCAGTCCAGTGGTGGAAAGACCATTTCAGGATCCTGTGGTAGGTTTTATGCTGGGCTGGAAGTTACAAATACTGTTGAACTTGGAAACAAAAATCAAGTTACTCTTCAGTCGTCTATTCTACTAGCTAAATAGTACCATTTCCTTTAACCTTTCTTCAAAATCACATCAGCATAATTGCCTCAAACAGAACTTGTGGCCAATTTCAGTGCTGATGATATTTAACCACACCGCTGGGCATTCCCAGCCTCAGAGACACGCAGCCCACCACAGCCCCATGAGTTCTGACCAAGCCTGAATATTTTTTGCCAAAAGAAATTCCTAAGACTGATTGAATGCTCAAATCTCAAGGCAGCCCTTTGAGATTTGTTGCCACTGGAGATTATATTTGCAGGCAAATCAGCAAAATGCAGAATGGGATTATCCTGTTGGTGGTTTGGATAAGGAAAAACACATTCTTTACTCTGTAGATGAAAGTTGAGAAAACAGTTGAGTGGGGGTATTTCTATCTGGAATTCTTAGGATGCTATAATTAAGGATACCTGGGAGTTTTGGAAGGTTAGACACTAGCTAACAGATGCAAACATTTTATGAAGTAATAGGGGGGCAATTCAACAATTTTCCCATTATTTAGCAAAGTATGGCTTTGTAGCCTCTTGTTATCAGTAAGATGATTAAAATTTAATATAGGCAGTCACTCGACACCTTTTTATGCTGTTAAAAGGAGTCACTGATATGGACATGCCATCAAGCAACAAGATACTGAGCAACTCGCTTCTGTTCCTAAAGGCCAAGGTTGAAACAATACAAGCCAAGGCTCCTGACTGACACAAGTACTTTCATTTCCAAAATGCAATGGAAGGGAAGGGATTGTCCTAAACCTATGGGTACTCCTGCCTGTGAATTTGTGTTAAAGATGACAAATATTTCTGCCTCTGAGATTGTCTCAAATAAATACACAAAGCCTTAAAGCCATCTATTTGAATTTATGGACATATGGACAGCTTTGCATTTGTTGGGCTTGATCTCTTGTGCCCCACTTCTCCTGTGTATTGGTGGGTGGATGAGGCTCATGTGTGTTTGTTTGCTTGTATACACATTCCTATAGGAGCCTACAGGAATTATTATTATAATAAATGCAAAATGCAGTTGCTTCTGGAAGAAGGGGAGACAAAAGGCAGCTTTAGCATCCCAGTAAAAGTGCTAGAGTAGATCCTAAGCTGCACCCTTGGCTCACGCTTTGTGTCCTACTGTACTCTGCCTCTGAATTTTAACTGAGCTTACCAAGGATGCATGCAGGGATCCTGCATAGACTGGGTGTTTGTGTACCTACAAAGTTCATGTACTGATGCCAGATCAATGTTTGGTGGCAGGGCCTTTGGGAGTGACTAGGTAATGGGGTGGAGCTATCGTGAATGGAGTTGGTATTCTAAGAGACCTCCAAGGACCCCCTCACCCTTCCCACCATGGGAAGACACAGTGAGAAGGTGCCCTCTAAGACTTAGAAACTGAGTCCTCACAGATAGTAAACCTGCTGGCACCTTAATCTTGGACTTCTCAGCCACTGAAAGTGTGGGAAATAAGTTGCTGTGGTGTTTATGCCACCCAGTCAATGGCATTTTATTATAACAGAGAGTTCTTAAGGGAATGTAATTTTATCTAGTCTTCATGTTTGCAATCTAAGTAAGATAAGAAAACTGAGATGAGAGAAGATGAGAAGCACAAAGGCTGGATTTAAACACAGGACTATCTATCTATCTTTCTTTTTTGACAGGCAGAGCGGACAGTGAGAGAGAGAAAGACAGAGAGAAAGGTCTTCCTTTGCTGTTGGTTCACCCTCCAATGCTGCCGCAGTCGGCGCACTGCGGGCGGCGCACCACTCTGATCCGAAGGCAGGAGCCAGGTGCTTCCTCCTGGTCTCCCATGGGATGCAGGGCCCAAGGACTTGGGCCATCCTCCACTGCACTCCCGGGCCACAGCAGAGAGCTGGCCTGGAAGAGGGGCAACCGGGACAGAATCCGGCGCCCTGACTGGGACTAGAACCTGGTGTGCCGATGCTGCAGGCGGAGGATTAGCCTATTGAGCCAAGGCGCCGGCTTATCTATCTATCTTTCTGTCTGTCTATCTATCTATCTATCTATCTATCTATCTATCTATCTATCTATCTATCTCTATCATCTGTCTATCTATCTATCTATCTGTCCACTCTTCCATCTAGCACCTATCTTGTGACATTATCACACTAGGCCATAACAATGCTAGCTCTATCCAGCATCAAGACCTTTCCACATGCCCATGATGTTCTTCCTCCAACTTTATGTGGGGCTACTTCCCTTTTTTGTCCCAAATATCATTACTAAGAGAGGTCTTCAATGGCCATAATATTCAGATTTCCTTGTTGGTTTTCTTCAAAGCTCTTATCACAATTTATAATTATTTTGCTTTTGTTTCTTTGGCAAATTCATCCTCCATTTGTGCCCATCTTTCCCAGGAGCAGACAAATCCCAGATGTCCAAGGTCCTCTCTCGCGTCACCCCACACAGAATGTTTCAGGACCCAACTCTCCACCTCTCTGACTCCCCCAGTCCTGAGTGCGCCACAGTTGCTGGCCTCGTGGTCCTGTTTTTCTCTCTGTTAATCAGCTCTGTAGTCTGTCCTGCATTGTTCCTTACTGTCAGATGCTCTGATGAAAAGAAAATCTTGACTAAAGTATTAGGGTGTTATTTTGGTCTCAATCCTTTATTCATGATATCCACTCTTGTATCCAACCCTAAAAAACTACTGACTATCTCTTTTGAGACAAGCTTAGTGGAGGACCTTAAAAATTCTACTGTCGTCCCTATCCTCCGTATGTTCATGGGATAATGGGGTTATATGGACAGTGAACAGACAATTGTTTGGATAGAGGCATCCACAAGATAGCATTTGGCAGCCTGTTGAAATCCTTGCTTAGTATATACTAAGTTGATCTTCAGTATATGAAGGTAATTGAAAATGAAACTCGATAAAGGGCGGGATGGGAGAGGGAGTAGGGAGGGCCACGGGAGGGAGGGAGGTTGCAGGGGGGAAGCCACAACAATACAAAAGTTGCACTTTGTAAATTCACATTTATGAAATAAAAAATAAAAAAAGAAAATACTTTGAAAATGAAATATATATATATATATATACATATATATATATATATTAAAAAAGATAGCATTTGGACCAGAAAATGGTTCTCTATCTTTTTTTTTTTTTTAAATTATTTATTTATTTATTTGAAAGTCAGAGTTACATAGAGAGAGAAGGCAAGGCAGAGAGAAAGAGAGAGGTCTTCCATTCACTGGTTCACTCCCCAAATGGCCACAATGACTGGAGCTGTGCCAATCTGAAGCCAGGAGCCATGAGTTTCTTCCAGGTCTCCCACACAGGGGCAGGGGCCCAAGGACTTGGGCCATCTTCTACTGCTCTCCCAGGCCATAGCAGAGAGCTGATTGGAAGTGGAGCAGCCATGACTCAAACCAGTGCCCATATAGGATGCCGGCACTGTAGGTGGTAGCTTTACCTGCTATGCCACAGCACCAGCCCCCAGAAGATGGTTCTGTATCAGAGCCTATGTGGCTGGGGGAGGCTCTATGAAACAAGGGTGTTGGAAAGAATTTTGAAGAATCATCTAGATAAAGTGGAGCTGCCCTGAATAGGGGCATGCATATTTGTCTGAGTGAGGGAGCTCTGTGTGCAAAGGCAATAAGATGGCTTGGGGGCTGTCTAAGTGGTTTGATGTGACAGGCACACTGCATAAACACAGGGTAGGGTACAAGACAAGCTGGTCCTGGGCAGAGAACTACTCATGAGATTGGCTAAGAAGTTTGGAATTCCTTCTAATCACCATGGGAAACTGCAAGAGGTTTTGAACAGGAGAGTGACATAATCAGACTTGTTTTTGAAAGATCAGCCTACTTACAGGGTGGGGAGGCAATGCGTGCTACATCCTCTACTCATTCCTTCCTCTCTCTATCCATCCTCAAATTTTATTAAGTACCACCCATATAACAGGCAATATGTTAGGCACTAGGGGTGAACAGCCAGAACATTTGACTCTTTAAAACTCAAATTCAGTGGAGAAGAAATAAATAGAAAACCCCTAATTTTGACAATGGCAGTGAAGGAGAAGGCTGTGGGAACATGTGACAGGGTCCAGGAGGCTAAGAGGAGCAAGCAAAATGAGAGTAGGCAGTGAATGAGCAGGTAAAATCAATGGGGCTTAAAGAGGTCAAGATGAGGTCACTCTGAGGGTCATGTCATCCATCGACCCCAGACACAAAAAGAGGCAATGACTGAGCTTGTCACATCTTCTAACCACTACTCTTGCTGACTTTATCTCATTTATTTCCCACAGCAGGCCTTGTTTGGTATCCTCTAGCTATTAAGTGCCCACTGCCTCCCTGGTACAGCACTAAGTGCTTTGCTTGATGAAACAGGAGTCAGCATATTGGGGCTCAGAGAGGCCCATATCGGCTCATATTGGAGCCACATAAATCATCATTTACAGAGGCTGTATTTGAGTCCACGTCTGCTGCTTTCCAGAGTGAGTGGCTGGAACCACATTGCCATGGTGAGTTTGGGATACGCTTGTGATTTAAATGTGGTGTGTTCCCGCAGACTTATGCTGGGGTTTTACCCTCATTATGAGGCATTAAAAAGAAGGGAACTTGATCTGACTGTGATATGTAGAGGTGGGGCCTTTGGGAAGTGGTTAGATTAGATAAGGTCATGAACATGGAATCCTGGTTGGTTGTTTGATTGGTTTATAGGAGGAAGGGAGAGAGAGAGAGAAAGCAAGCACTTTTGCTCCACGTTTCTTGCCATGTGATACCCTGTACCACCTCAAGACTCTACCAACAAGGCTATCACCAGAGGCAAGCTTTGACTCTCCAGAACTGTGAGTGAAATAAACTCTTTTCTTTACAAAGTCTGACTGCTTGAGGTTATCTCCTTATAATAACAAGAAAACCCAACTGACACAGAAAATTGGTACTGTTATATACCTGTTACTATAACTGAGACTAAAAATGTGGAGACAGCTTTGGAACTGGGTGATGGGTAGAGGTTATAAGAGTTTGGAAGAGAAAAAAACCTAGAATGCCAAAGCTGGGGTATTGTGGGAGGGTCTAGTGAGGGCCTGGAAGTGGAGGAAACGAGGGAAGGGATGGAGCATCTTAGAGATTGGCTACGTGGTTGGGACTGGAGAGCTGGTAGAAAGGCTGCCTTATCAGGGTAGGTCTCAGAAGGAAATAAGGATTTGATTGAAAATTGGGCAAAATTGGAATTGAACTAAATAAACCTCCTCTCTTCAAAAAGTTAGTGTGTGCCTCAGATGTTTTGGTATATAGTGGGAAACTGTCTAATACAGATATCCATAAGATATGTGCTGCCCTATTTATTTATACTTTGTTAGAACTGTCAGTGCCTTAGCTCAAAAGAGAAAAGCATGGTGTTAACACCCAATGCCAGCTGAGCTCTGGTGAGATTTACTCTCCAATCCTTTAAGGTATCATTTCATTAGACTATCAAGCTCTCCCGGAGTTGATAGGGCTTGCTAACAATAAACATGTGACCATTGAAAGGAAAGGACAACATAAGCTGTCCTATCATGTCCCAGGCTGAACCGAGGAGCCAGGCTTCCTTGGCCCAACTAGCAATCCCCCAGAGTGTGAGCAGAACAGGGAAAAAGATCAACAGGAGAATGAGGGTGGCTCCCATGTGCTCAGAGCCTCCCAGACAGGCTGAGGGGCTTTCCATCTTTCTGTTGCCCTCATCTTGTGGGCATCCCTATACGGTGTCCTCCACCTTTCACAGCCAAGGGAACTCCAGCTCACATAAGCTAAAGTCTTGTTAAAGCCACAACAGCTAATAAATCACTAGGAAGTCATGATTTGATGCAGGTCTGTCTGTATCCCTTACCCCACTGGGAATGCTGTGGCAGGAGAGGTGGAAGTTTAGTTTGGAAAGAAAGTTTGGGAATTAGAAATCAATGCCTCTTCCCTAAAGCTATGAAAGGCAGCACTAGGAGCCAAGACGGGAATTCTATTTCAGTCAATCAACATTGACCCTTCTGTGTGCCAGCTCTGCTAGGCATGGAGATATGAGGAACAAAATCACTGACTTTGGTCTCTTGTAGCTCATATTTGTCAGGACAGATGGATATGCGGCCAAATGCTTCTCATACAAGCCCTACATGCTTAGTGCAACAACAGACATGGGAAAGAAAGAGGCCAGATCACCTTGACTGAAGTTACCAGGAAACACTTTGGATAGATGATATCCTTTAAACAGAGCTTCCATGTATGAGCAGAGTCTTGACAAACAGAGAGGGAGAGGAGAGACATGCTAGGGTGCAGAGACGCTGAAGCTCAAGACTGAGCTGCATGATTCATAGGTGGATTCTTCTGGAAGCAGTGCAATGAGGAGTGTGAAAAAAGCTGGAACTTGGACTGTGGGGGGCCTTGCCCATAAAGCTTCCTGAAATAAGAGGTGTCTTGCTTTAGGCAAACTTGAAAGAGGAACATGTAGATTTACACCAAGATATGTGCTGTTGACCGCAGTTCTTGGTGATGTTGCTGATAGGGTGATTGTTTTGTCATTCAGGATTTGCTACTAGACAAGTTTTTAAAACTGTTTTGAAATTTCCAACTCCATCCATCATAAAGAATTCACATTGATCTCTGGGTATGTATTAAGCTTTAAATCCAAGCCCTAGATGAGAACGTGCCAAAGAGATTTGAAAGTCTCTCTAACCATGAAGGACTGTCAGCTGAATGAGGTGACACGTGGGTCAGGAAGGGAAGGGGAACTGCGGAATCAGATGCCACAGGAATGCCCAGGGAATTAGCTAGATGTGGATGGAGTAAAGTGAGTGCTACCTCCCCCACTTCCTTTTTGATGACTATCTTGCTTTCACATTTATAGAAAAACAAGCACCAACATGTTGTGGCATTTGTTCAAATAGTTGACTCTTGGTTGCAGAAAGAAAAAAATGGTAACAAACCTCTTAACTGCTTAGTTACCTTTCTTGCGCAGGAAGAATGGAGGTCTTTAGAATTATTATTATTATTTACCACCTCTTCCCATACAACTCTGTAGAGTTTTTCCAGTAGCTGCAGAAAGACAATTGCTGGTTTGTAAATAGAAGTACATGGAAGAATGTCTCAGGAGACACAGCATTTAAAAGGTGAAAGATGACCATATATTTAAGCATTCAAGACCATCCATCTTTGAGGGTAGAAGTCTTTAATCAGGGACAATGATTACAGGGATAATGGCAAGATAAAAATCATATGCATTCTAGTATTTTTCAAACTCCTCCACCTTAAGTCACTAATGGCAGTTTAGATGATTAGCACAGAGGTTGTTCTCACAGTTTAATGGGCTTCTCCTGGTTCTTCTTTCTGGCAGGCCTTGGGCACTGGGCCTACCTGTGTAATTTCACCTTTGGCTTGGAGTCTGTCTCTGTCTCCACAGGCATACTGGATCAGAAGCTATCAGCCAACTTCATCCATAGACGTGATTGGTACTAAGAGATTACATGCTGTTTGTTTTAAAGATAAGACTGTTGGCTGCAAGTCAGAAATTGCAGCCTGTGGGCTGTGTGTGTAGCCGCAGTCTCAGCTTCCGTTTGAGGATGCCTTGTTGATGGGATTATTGCTCCTGTATTTGTGCATCTTATATGGCAGTGTCTCTGGCTCCTTGATGTGTTCAAAAGCATTGTGACAGACTTTAACATTCATTTGTTCAATGAGCATTTGTTGACAATTTATGATGTGGAGTTCCTGTGCTAGGTGCTGCAGACTCAAAAGTGAATGAAAGAGACGTGATCCCTATGAAATTCCCAGTGCAAGCATTCATTCACCCATTCCTAAATGCAACAAGTTGCTTATAAAGTAGAGATGTTGAAAATGAATTGTGTTTCGTGTAGGGGCAAACTGAAGAAATCTTTACTTTATATATACTAAATTGATCTTCTGTATATAAAGATAATCGAAAATGAATCTTGATGTGAATGGAATGGGAGAGGGAGTGGGAGATGGGAGGGTTGTGGGTGAGTGGGAAGTTATGGAGGGGAAAAGCCATTGTAATCCATAAATTGTACTTTGGAAATTTATATCTACTAAATAAAAGTTAAAAAAAAAAAAGAAAATGAGCTACATAATAGGCTAGGTGGTTATGAGCACTGTGGGGAGGGGAAAACAAGGGACACAGATATTTTCTAATAATCACATTTTGTATTTCCCCTAGAGGATGTTAGTACATCCGTTATAAAGATGTGAATAGCAAGGATACATATAGTGTGCCCAGGGTCCTCCAGTGAGTTTCCCACAGAGACAGCATGCCCCTGTCCTCCAGGTTTCTGGTCTTAAGCTCTGCAATGTCTGCAATGTCACCTCTCACCACACTCTGCTACCTTCCATTTAAGGCTCTACCAAAATGCGGGTATGTTTCCCTTAAGCAGTCTCCAGTCTATAAACCCTCTTCCAAACTTCGGTAATTCCCCCCAAGACCTTGACTTTATCCCAAAGGATATTGTTTTTTCCTAGAAAGTGCATCCAAAAAGTTCTGCAGTGAGTGTTCAGCATGCTGCTTGGTATGTGTGCATCCCATATCGAGTGCCTGGGCTCAGGGCATCCGGCTAAAGCACATCCTGGGAGAGTGGTGATGACTCAAGCACTTGGGAGACCTGGCCCGAGTTCCCAGCTCCTGGCTTCCATCTAGCCTAGCGCCAGCTGTTGTGGGCATTCAGGGACTGAACCAGTGAATGGTAGGTCTCTATCTCTGTCTGTTTATTCACTTATCTCTGTCTCTCTGTCTTTGAAAAGAACAAAAACAAAAGCAAGAACTTCACTTTTGCTCCTAATTTCAATCTTCCCCCCTCCTCCCAGGAGGGAAACAAGCAACATGATGAAAGCTCCTAAAGGCTGACATGGGTTCCCCTGGTCTGACCTGAAAGTCATCTGCTCTTTGCAGAGGTTTGACACTTATAGCAGGTGTAGTTTGTGGACAGACTGGGAGACTATGGAGGCCTCCAGTACTTCATCTGGAGAATGGGATGCTAATCCCACCCCACAGGTTGACAGATGACATGATGGGATCATAAAAGTGCCTGAGGCACAGGAAACTGCCAAAAATGTGCCAGAATCTCCCTTTGCACATGTGTCAATAAAGTCAATATATTAGTTTCCCCACTCCAGGGTTATGGCGAAGGTCATGTGAGACAGTGTGCCACAGGAGTCATTGGTGAACTAGCACAGTTGTTAGGTGTGGTGGGAAGAGCACAGCCCTGAGTTCCAGGGGCCTGTTGGGAAGCAGCACACCAGTAAGTGAACTTGAGCGGACTATAGACTTCCCCAAGCCTGTTGGTCCAGGTTGGTGTGCCGTAGAAGGCTGACAATTGGCTCGGAGGGATGGGGACAGCAATGCCTGCATTGCAAGACTATTTCGCGAGATGGTGATGGAAAAGGCCTGGTTCAGTGCTCTACCCATGTTTCCTCAACCCCAGGCGTTGGTGACACCTTTGTTACCTTGGCCGTATCAGCACAGAAAATGGTT